>NW_028186823.1:1789680-1815173 GCF_003343005.1 Rhea americana | reverse complement strand
CTCGGTGGAGCGTCTGCGGCGGCGCTACCTGCGGGCGCCGGCAGCGGTGAGGCGGCGGCGAGGGGCGCGCGGAGGCGGCGTGCTCGGTGGAGACGGAGTGTTRAGGCTTTAGAGCCCGTGCGGGTGGCGCTAGGCGCGGACGCTGGGCTGAGGCAGGCGCGATCGCGCAGCGCTGCAGTTTTCCTGCGGAGCGTTACGTGCCTTGCGGTCCTGCTCGGGGCTCTTGAGTGCTGGCGTTGCGCCTGCGGCTCTGCGTGTGGAAGTCGCAGCCTTAGGGTTGYGTGCGAGCACCGCGCTGTTGCACGCACGTTGAGGGTGAGGGCCGAATTGGAATTTAAACAGACTTTGGGTGCTTAGGTCTGTGTTCRTTCTTCTTCCACCCTAAGCCTTCTGCTTGCTGACTCTGTTAATAGTGGAAGTGAAAATTGTCTGAAAGTTTGCAGTTCGTAGGCGTGTAGCAAAAAAAACATAATACAAAAAAAAAATGACATAAAAAGCTGGGACGTAAGGGTAGATGCCGCTGTTTTGTGACTAGTTATGCTCTTTCATTGGGTGACCTGGTTCATMATAATTTCTTACGGTCTTTCAAATATTTTAACATGTAAATAACACTAGCAGTAGACTTTGGGAAYATAGTTTGATTAGCTTACTGAGATTGTTTTTATTTGCTTGCTTTTTATGAGGGCTGTTTACTTATATTAAAAAATACTTCTCTTTTTCAAAATAAATAGTTTGTGATAAGAGTTCTGTAACAAAGCAAGCAAGTTGTAATGTACATCGTAGTATAGACAGTTAGGAACTTAAGGGACAATGTTTTTGTGCTTTCTTGTAGGATTGTCTTTCGGATGTATTGCATACCAAATGTAAAAGTGGAAGCTCCAAAACATACAAAGGTAATGTGAAAAAAGGAGTGTTTGGGTGTCTCTTTCAGGGAAAATCTTTAGTTAAGCTTTCATTTCTRAATTCATTTTAAGTAGTTTTGTGTTTTCTCCTGGCATACTTTAAATAGGTAGAAATTCTTGAAATTCTGAAGTTCATAAAATCTGGGAACTGGCCTGGGAAAGTTAACGTTGATTCACGAACTGTTTGTATTTAAGCCTTGTTTGAAATAACTGGTAGCTGTCCGCATCATTGCACTGTATCTATTTGCCTTTAATGTAAAGATGCGTATTTGATATCTAGAATGTCTTTGGGCTTCTTGAGAAATGCATCTTGCTAGTCCACAAGGATARCAGAGTAAAACAATGTGTTATCAGACTTTACTTACAAGTAAAATAGCATATGAATGCAGGCTTTAAAACTTCAGGAAGACAAATCTGATCTGAAAACTAACATGTCTCTAGCTGTGTTTGTTTTGATTTTCTGAAGAAATCAGGCTTATGCAAATAATCCTGGTGGTCTATCTGACCAGCTTTCCCTCCTCATTTCCCTGGGAAACGYTTTAACAACATTTCAGTCAAATATAAAAGGAATAAAGAATCAGAATTAATGTGGTCCCAAGAAGTTGTGTGAAAACTGACAGTTGGATTGATATATAGAAAATCAAGTATTGTTATTTCTGTTGTTAACAATAAGTTTTTGGTAATAGGATTAAATTTACAAGAAGAACTAGGTGATGCACAATGTGAATATAAAGTCAGCATTAAAAAAAAACCTGTCAGAACAGTTTTCAGCTATAAATAATTCTTCTTAAACAAGCAACTCATTTGTTAACTTCCTAAGTACTTTTTTTGTGTTGTTAAACCTACACGTTTACATACCCTACATTTCTAATAAGTCATTGTAAAATTTTCAAAGTCAGCTTCTCAAGTGCAAAATAAAATTATTCCTGTTTTACGTATTTCATAGGTAACATGGACAGCTCACTGGAAGATACAGCTATTTCATTATCSAGTAGTTCTTCACAGTCAGAATTTACCCAATGTGGAAGAAAGAACAGCACCAGATCTTTTAATGATTTTCTACAAGATTTTAAAAACTTGGATTGGTAAGAGCTGTTTCCTCTTCACCACTCCCGTGTTATTTATTGTCTTTCTAAAATCCAAGTAAACTGTGGGTAAACTCTTAATACACTAGGATTTTAAGGCTGATCCCCATGAAAACCATACATTCAGAAGTTGTTATAAGATTTCTGCTTTCTTGTTAAGTAAAAAGCTGTTTGTGAGCTGTGTATGAAGTATAAAAGCTGATTGTGGTGAGAAATATTTTCACACACTTTTCAGTGCAGGATTATAATAAACTGATATAAACTAATCTAGGAGGAAAGCGAGCAACTTAGGCTGATGAGTGGCTTTAAGTGTATTTTTAGAGAGAATTTAATTCCAAAAGCCAAAAAATCCCTCTCTAAGGCTACTTTACAGCAAATAATAAAAAAATGAAAAARAGGTTTTTGTGGTTTTTATCTATCTCAGGTTTTGGTAGGTGGTGATGAGAGAAGAGTATTAATTTTAACTGCATATATGTGCATTTACAGCATGAAAATTCTGTTTGTTGTTATTACTATCAAGTTGCCAACATCACTAWTTATTAGGTTAAAATCTTGAGAATAATAATGCCTTTCATCCAAATTATTTAACTCTGTTGTTTTCAGTCAGATATTAAAATCTTAGATTGAGCTGTGCTTAAATTTTTATCTAAATCTTTTCTCAGTGTGTATATGCACCATGTTAGAAAGGGTCTTAGTAATTTCAAATTTCCATTCTTTTTATCTTTTTTTCTCTTTAGCTTTGATGAGCAAGATTCTTTTCATGATTTAAGTGAGCCAGAAGGAGAGGAAAAGACCATTAACAGCTCTGTAACTGATGCAGTTCAAAATACAGCTATGTATATGGAAGCAGGTAATAAATATTAATTATCAGTTATAAAAGAAAATTTAAAACTGCAATGTATAGCATTTGATTTAAAGTTTTAGTAAATGTATTTCTATTCAGTTAATAAGTGTAGTAATYGGCTAAAATATGTTTTAATTTGGAGATTTAATTTTTCTTGTGAGCCTGAGTCACTCCTCTGGAATTAGTTTAGGAGGTCCAGACATTTTGTGCAATACTGAGACACTTTTTAATCAGAAAAATCAGCTGTTAAAGTCACATGACCATCAGTTCTGTATAATGTGAATTAAGAAGTAAATTYCTTTAAAAAGTAGCTAGCTGCATTTACAAATATTACAGCTCAATAAAATTGGCATTTTAAGAATCATAAGCTGTTACTGGGTGGTGAGAGAAGGTTATCTGTTATCATAGAGTTAGCTCAGGGAATTCTATCTGGAAGGCTTTAGTGGAGACAAGCAGGAATTAATTCACTGCAAACATTTGAAATTTTTGCTGCAATTGGAGGAGTTTATGACTTTGTGAATCAGTGCAGATCTCTCTCAAGTTGAGAGTTTTAGGTTCAGAAAAACATTGCAGAATTATTTTGAAAGAAGATCTGGAAATGTATAAAGCAAACAAACTGCTAAGAGGCTAAAAAGAAGCTCAAAAGTTCTTGAACTCAGTAGGAACTAAAATGGACTCTTACCAAGAGATGTCTTGAGTGGATGGAGAGAGTTTAAGCACCACTTTTTATAAAAAAATTAGAACTTTGAGGTTAAAAAAAAAAATTGAGTTGCACTAGTATTTGGGATCGAAGGTAAAGTAGATACAGAATTCTGATAAATACTGAACACATTTGTTTCAGATATGACTATTCTGATTTCTTTTTCCTTTTTTGTGTTTTGTGTTGTCATTTATATGGCATGATATTAGTTAAACTCATCAGGCCTCATATTTGGATTAGTTACTGATTGCTCTTCGTATCAGCATCTTTCAAAAATGCCCTTCTTGCATTTCTTCACTTTTCCCCCCCATTGTTGTCGTCTTCAAGAATTAGTTAAAATACTGAAAAAAATAAYGTCAGTATGTTAGGAAGATACCAGTGCCACCAGGCTTGGAGGGGGCACAGATAGGATGCCAGAATGCTCCATCCCAGACGTTCTCTTGCTAGCGGGTTCTCTTCAACCTGCTCCTTCTCTGGGTCCTCCTGCCTGCATAGCAGATTCAGCATGCGGCAGAACATGTTCAGTTCATTGTCCTGCTCCAGTGCATACCATCACTACTGGCATACCTACTACCAGTCAGCCCTGATTATATCACTTGCTTATCTTATTTGTCTTCTCTTTCCCTGTTTCTTGATGTTCCTTCTCRCTGCCCTTTTCCCTCCTCCTTTCTTCTCCAATCACCTGCCAAATAAACAACTCATCTCTAATTACTTCTTCCCCATTGGTCTGAGTTTTGCTACATTCCAACCCAAATTTGTATTTCTGATGTTGTTACCTTGGCCTTAGATGGCATTATCGGTAAGGTTACCTAGGTACTGTTGACTTTTCAAGATTTCACTCCCCAAAGGGTCCAAATACCTTCTTTCAGTTATCTGTGAATTGATTGATTTGAACAAGTCATAGAAAGTGGCTTTGAGCAATTGTCTATAACTCCTCAGGAGATACTTAGATTAATTCTTTATTTTGATATCTCTCAGTGTATACTGGTCACTCTAAATGATTGTTTTTCCAAAACAGTGAAAACATTTTTATCTTTAACTATTTATCTACGATTTTTTTTTAACTGTAAAATGTGTTTTCCTTCCATAGATGACACCTTACTGTCCCATTTGGCTGCAAATACACAAACATGTAGTGAACAGAATACTACCAATGGTTTGATAATACCACCTCACATCTGTAAGATATATGATGAATTATTTGTCATACATCAGAAGCTCCAGGTGCGAAGTAGAACAGCCTAATTTTTTTTTTTTGAGTAATGTTATAGAGCTTCTAATTTTTGGCAGAGAATTCAGAAATTATTAATATGCTAAGTCACTGTCATCATTTGCCTCTTTCCTTAATTTTTCTCCGTTTTTACTATTCATRTTGTTGAATACGTTGGGGTTTCCATAAACAATGGAGTTATTACTGAGGCTCAGAAATAGTGTAATGCTGTAATGACATGTTTAATGATACGCTCTATGGTTAGAGAAGAGCTATGGGATTTGGGGACCAAATCTACTCAAGGACTTCGGACTTTTAAGTGGCAAGTCTGAAAATGTTTCAGACTTCCCGCAGTAAGCATTACTTGAGTCCTGAAAGCATCTGCTGATCTGAAGTGCTGTGTTTTGAATCACAGCAATCTTTGCATCTCTACGATCAGGGTTCTGTATGTTGTGTACATGCTCCATGGCCTGGAGGACATGGGAACAGGCCCCGGCAGTTCTTGTGTAATACAGGGTTGGTGAGGAGTCATGAACTCTACCAAAACCTTTAGAGCAGACTAGTTTAAGTTCTTACCCATATCACTTGGAGAGTATGTGTTTGCTGGTTTGGCAGTAGTGCTTTGACTTGCATAGTGGTTAGATYAGGAGCTAAGATACTTTCTCAGCTTGAGGGAATTTGAACACAGCGCTGTTGCTTCCAAGAGGAGTGTCTTGTGACAGAGTCGGGGCATGCAGTGGGTCACCTGCAACTGATGCTTCTCCAGAGAGTGTCTGAAACTATTCTCCTGATTCTGGGAGTTTAAGAGTGCTTGCCTTGCTGGCCTCCTGCAAAGCTCCTGTTCTGCCTTATCTTTCCCTTTCTACTACTAAAATTAACTCTGTGTCCGTCTCTTCCCCAGCACTTTTCCAGAGGTGCTTCCCCTGAATTGAAGAATCAGTACTGTAATCTAGTATTCAGGTCAGACAGCCACTTCAGACTCTGATCTGTCTTACAGTTAGTAGCATTATCCAAAACTTTCAGAAGCAAGAGTCTAAGTTTAGTTATCTAGATTGATATCTGAATAACCACATAGTGTATTTTGGGAAGTCAGACAACTCTACCGCCTATCAAAGTTGTTTGGGTTAATGTGTGGGGAAACTGGAGGTAGACGGCCCTTAGGATACTTTTAGTTAGTGAAYCATTTTGCAACCTTCTGTATAGTTTTACCAAAAACTAAAGGCATCTGCGGGAATCATTCAAATTCAGTTTAAATTGTGATAATTTCATGTTTTTTAAAGCCTTTTCAATATTATTGAAATTTATTATTATAATTATATATTAAATAATTATAATTTATTATTATAATTATTATTATTTCMATATTATCCTGTTGATACAGCAAGAAAATTCCACACAGCAGGAATATGCTCTGCAACTCCAGAAGAGAGAACGTTTTCTAACTGAGCGAGAAGCACTGCTTTTTAGACATGAAGCAGCTTTGGCTAAGATAAGAGGCGTTGAAGAAGAAGTTCACACAAAATTTCGAATAATAAAAGAGGTGCAGCAATRTATTTTATAGTGTTTATTGTTATACTTGCTTTTTAACTTGTTTATATTCATCTTAAGTCATGTATTGAATGGATATAATGCTCATTTTTTTCAAGTCAGAGATCTTCAAATGAAAGATAGATATAAAAGTACAAAATATTATTACTATGGTTTTGGTWCAATTTGTTTCAGAAAGGTGCATTGAAGTATGATATATAGGTGTATTTTAATATAATTTTGAAAATATGACAACCCATCTTTTTTTTAAAAAAAATACAGGTTATGGTGAATCTAACTGTGCAGCTTACATGAATGTCTTTGCATCAGCTGTATTGAAGTAGATTGTCTTGGGAATGATTCAAGACAGAGATTCTAGGACATAATAGCTATCGTAAAGAGTGTTTGCAAAAAACTATCAAATATTTTAAAGAAAGAAAAGATCAACCTAACTTTAGAGGTATGGGAAGAAATGAAACGATATGATATTCCCATGAGATGAGATAGTATTTAAAAACACTGTTATTACAGAGGTTTGCTACTGAAATGAAGTCTTGTGAAAAGCTTTGGTTGTTAYCCAGATCACAAAGAGATGTCTATGTGTGCATGTGCTTTGTGACCAAACCACAAGCTGTAAATTTGTATTTCTTTGAAGTGTGCAGGTAAACCTTTCCCGTAAGCTGTTGAGGGAGGATGGAATGTATTTTAAAAAAGGCAAAAAGTGTACTGGTGTTAGAGGARTGAGTAGGACCTCAGTTTTGCATAAGAAAGGGATAGGTAAAACAGTTTGAAATTTCAGATCTTCTGGGCTTTAAGAATGTCATACTAGTTAAATGCCATGTCTGTCAGTCATAGCTACTAACCGCTTCATCAGCCATCTGTGAAAATTTTTAGAAGTTGAGAGACATTCTAAGAGACTGGAAAATGTAGTGCCTTTCATTTCAGAAGGGAGAATTGTAGACCCATCAACTTAATGTCAGTTCTCAGAGAAAGAAAAATCCAGGAACAAATTAACAAGCAAACTATGGGAAGCAGAGAGAAGAAAACAATGTGGTAAATAACTAGCATGTATTAATCATAAACAAATTGTTAATTTGGTCTAATTTCAAGTATAGCAAGGTAACAGGCATTGTTGATAGAGGTCTAGTAGTTATGCATATGTTCTGAATTCATTAAAGTTTTTTTAAACAGTTTCACTTGACATTTTCATAAGCATATTAGGAAAATATAATGTAGATAAAAATATTACAGTTCAAGACTGGTAGGAGACCATTTGTGGGATAGTAATTGCCAATACTTCACAGTAAAGCTGGAAGAATGTTTTTGGGGTCCAGTACCATTCAGTATTTACAGTAATACATGATGAAAAAGGACACACCGAATCTGTACAAAATAGCAAGTCACAGGAATACCGAGTATGCTGGAAGAAATGGTTAGGATTAAAATTGATCCTGACAAATCAAAGATATGTTATGAAAACAGATAACCTGCTGTTCCAAAGGCATGAGTGTAATATAGAACACTTGAATAGAAATACCGTGTGCACGAATACAGGATGATGAACAGATGCACAGATATTAACATACAGGATGAATCAAGGGGGAAGATACCAATCTTCAGTTATGTAAAAGCTACCACAAAGAGGAAGAAACTAAACTTTTTTTTTCATGTCTGTGATAGACAGCAGAAGTACTAAGTGGTTTAAGTTGCAAGTGGGGGAAATTCAGTTTAAATATTAGGAAAAACTTGATCAAAATCAAGTTAAGCATTGGAAAAGGTAGTTTGGTAGAACTGTGGTGTTTCCAGTGTYGGAGGATTTTAAGAACAGATTAGACAAACATCTAATGGGATGAAATGGCATGGTTGATTATGATACAAGTAGGATGACCTGATTTTATTATGGCAGTGGATGGCTTAGATCACCTGACATCACCTACATTCTATGATTTAATGACTAAATTAGTTCTGCTTAACTTCAAGACTAGTCACTGTGTTCCAGTTCTTCCTTAGGTAGCTATTGAACCTCAAAAAAAGGTCTTAGGTATGTAGAAAACAGAAATGAATATTYCACTGGATGTAGGTAAACACTGAATTATATGTTAATATAGGCTGCATGTGTATTGGTAGGGAAAGGAGATCTGTCATTTCATGCAGTCTGAGGCAAAGATGGATTGGTGCTTTAGACAGGACTTCCCACAGCCATTCTGATCCTGTTAGCTACACAGGGGAGGAGGCACTTAACAAAGGGAATGTAATTGGTTTTCTTCTATGATTGGGATAGAAGTTACAGTACTTCCAAGCAGAAATGCAGAAAAGTATCTTCAAGGCTTCCTTCCTTTCACCTTTTACTGTGCTTTATTTTTGTTTGTCATTTGCATATGTCAGAAGAGATGCTATGATTGAAGATGGAAAAGTAGAAAATTGAGCAGGTGAATGAATGAGGAATAGTGAATTCATGGCAGGGAAAAATTAAAGATGAATATGCATAGCTGGAATATTTTCAGTAAAATGTTGTTTTATCAGATCTGAGATACTTTATCATATCTGAGTGAGGTGATGCACTGATATTTATTAAATCTAAAATCAGATTTGGGAGAGTGAGGAGAATGGCAGTGGATATGCAGGTTGTAGTTAGCAATTCATACGCTTTTGTAAACCAGAGCATTAGTCATAGGATTAGTTCTTGYTCTGCATGGTTCAGAGTGGCAAAACAGAAAATTACCATTTTCTGTAATTATGTGAAAAACTAAGAGTTTGATCCAAAGCCCTTTGAAGTTAATGTCATTTTTGTTTTAGAGTAATTTTTTTTTCTAGTGGACTTAGGTCATGCTTTTCAGGGAGAAAAGGATTGAATTAATGAAAACACTGAATGCTGTTAGGAAAACTGTGTGAGTAGCATGTGTCGTGCACTGAAATGAGGGAGCCAAAGCTTCCGAAAGCATAGTTCAGGCATTTGGAACAGATATTAATAGATTATGAAATACCATCCTAGATTATTTTTCTTTTTCTAGTAAGAGCTTTGAAACAAAAACGTATTTTAATTTATTATATAGTGTCTCGTTTTTCTTACACCTATATTGCATATACTGTATAATATATATACACACACATATTACTGTATAATATTTGATGTAGATAGTATAAAAATGATGTATGGCAGAGGAATGAGAGAAAGTAGTAAGGTACATATGTATTACTTGGTTTTAAAAAGATGTACTTTTTCTTTAAATTTCTTAGAATCCTAGAATCCTTGAATTATTTTTCACTGGTAATTCTGGACCTTTTTTTTTTTTTTTTTTTTTTTGGAAGTAACTTTAAGAAACTGTAAAATTTAGGTTTTTACAGTCATTTTGACAACTTCTTTTGAAGAACTATGGACTCAAATAGGAAATATTTTCATCTATGTGATAATTGCTTTCTGAATTTTGATCTCCTGAGATGCTCCGCAGGCTTGCTATTAAGCTATTAAAAGCTCTTAAGTAATCTTGGTCTAATTTCTGTGGCTTAGCTGCTATGAAGCACTGTGTAATTATTATCAAAGCCCTGAATACTTAACCCTTATAAAGCAGTATGTAATGTAATTTGGAAAAATTGAATGTTTTAATTCACATTTTTTTCCCCAGAACCTTTAATTTTTATAATTGTGCCATTTTTGAGTGCTTTGAATGTTTTTGGTCAGCTTAACCCTCCTACGAGCCCCTTGAGACTAAGCAAACTTTATCTGCAGTTGTGATCAAATGTAATTATTTTGACTGTCCTTAAGTTTGACCTTTGCGAGGGAAGTATTTGAGCATTCATTTGAATGAAGACTGCCTGCAGCATTTGTTTTTTTTAAGATCAATCCCTATTTTAGTKTTAAAATGTGTTCAAAGCTAGATTTTTTTCAACGTAATTTTATAACAATTTGAAAGGAAGGCTAAAGAAAGAGTAACGGGCAGTTGAATTTTATGGTACAAAAGAATTCTGAAGAAAGATGTTCTCTTCCAATTGAAAATTTTCACAGTTACTAAGAAAAGGAATGAAGTTTTCCAAAAGATTTGTCTTATTACTCAGCTTGGCCTCAATATTTTTTAGATTTAGCTAGAGGCGTTTGATCAAATTAAAACTTTTCCGTTGGCCAGACTGCTTGTGGGAAGAAGAGAGAAAAAATTTCTGGTTATTATGGATACAGAAAACTATAAACAAAAGCTTTGTCATTATTTTTCTTTCATAAACCTTTTCCACATCTGACTTATTTAAGGAATGTGGATGTTCAGATGATCTGTGTTAGGTGGAACCTAGGAAGTATAACACTAGTAGGCCAAGCACTGTGGGGGGTGTGTGTGTGTGTGTTTTTTGTTTTCTTTCTTCCAGCTGATCATGTGCAGACTTGACCATGCAGAATTACAAAYTTGGTCTTAGGAAGTTAGTCCTATTAGTTTAACACTAAAATGGTACTTATTTTAGAATTGTTTGTGAAATATTGTATTGTTCATAAAATCTCTTATTTCTACAGCAACATGAGGCAGAAGTTAAACAGTTGACAGAAGCCTTGAGAGAAATAACTAAAGAAAACAGGAGACTCAAATCATCATTTGAYACCTTGAAGGAAATGAATGACTCCTTAAGAAAACAGGCAAGACTAGTTATTTCCTGTAATGAATATTTTAAATGTTACAGTCAACAATCTTAAATGTTTGAAAYCGTTTAAATTTGCAAAATTGATTATTATGTTTCTGTAAGACAAGAATCGTGTGATTGATTGAAAGTAGTTTCTGCTGCTTTTTGTAGTGCTTAAAATTTAGCCTATCTGATTTTTCACAATATTTAAAAAGCTGGACTTGTTCTTCTGACCAACCAGTAACAACTGACTTTTAGGATGGACAAATCTACTTACTCTAAACAAATTGAGATTGGATGGAGAGAAAGTGTTCTAGAATGTGATAGAACCTACTCTGTGCTGAATTGTTCTGCTGACTCCACTGATTCAAAAATACAATGCATATTTCAAACGTTCATGATTGCTCAGTATTTTCAGTTACTTTTACAAGTGTTAACTGATGCAATATTTTCTTGATTCTTGGAGACAAGCTGAGACAGTAATTTGCAGTAATACAGAGTTAGATTTTTTTGTCTCACTTGAATATTAAATCTGATCTAAAATGCTGGTGCAGCAAGTGCTGTCTAAACTATTTGACTGCTGCTCTTTCAGTGAATGAATTACAGCTGTGATACTCTGAGTGCCATAAAAATCTGTACTGCTTCCTAATCTTTGTAAGAGCTGTGGGCTTCTCTCCTGGCAGTTTGTGTAGTGGTGGTATGTTCTTCATGTTACAAAGACCTGTAACACAGTAAATGTACTGACAACATAAATGAAATAATCAGTTCCCTTGATAATCATACTGTTTGTTTTTGTATATTTAAATCATGTTTCTTACATTTAAATGAAGGTAATAGGTTTTCACATTTTCTTTTCTCACAGAGCAAGCAGTTTTTGTGCTGTGGTCAGTTCAATTGTTTTATTCGGCAGAGAAGGAAAGTTTCAACCTTCCTATTTCCAAGGCTGATTACGGACCATTCTTGACATTTTTRTGTCCATCTTTAAGTCACTTCTTCATGAAAAAGTAATTTTATGTCAATAAATGTGTAGTGCCTGTATATTTAAATAGGCATTTRTAGTGCTTATTCTTCCCATAAAAGCTGGAAGGGTAGGCTGCAGGTCAACAAAGAGCTTATTTTTTGAGGAAACAGATAATGATTTGTTTTCTGGTAGCTGCCCATACTCAGAAGAAACGTGAACTTTAAATTACTCAACTTCTCAGCAGCAGTGTTAAATGATTTTAGAGCGATGATTAATTAAAGAAATGAGTTTTGAATCTGCAGATACTTGACGTTATTTTTCTGATTCTTTCAGTTAAGTGATGTGAGCGAGTTGAACAAGAAATTGGAAAGTCAAGCAAGAAAAGTGCAAGCTCGTTTAGAGAATCTACAAGTAAGGTCTATTCTTACAAGTACCTGCTTCCTTTATAGGAACAAGTGAAGTATAATTCATTGTTATGTTTTGTTGTAGAGGAAGCATGAATTTTTAGTGGTACAGAAGTCTAAGGATAYATGTCAAGTGGTGCAACAAAGTAAACCTGTCAAGAAGGAAAAAGGGAMTGTAGCATTAAAAATTGCTAAGGTAAGAATTGGGCAAGGTGGGAAATCCATTCTAAAGACATCATGCCATGTAATGTTCTTTAAACCTGTTTATACCTTTATACTCAATTAGAAAATGTAACTTCTACATTTATTCTATGAGTGGATTAGTTACAGTAATGAAAGATACAGATTATACTGGGAGAAAGCACAGTTAACTGGAAGAGTTAAGTTTACTCAATTAATAACATCTGTTGGATTTTGTTATATGTTTGTGCATTGTTTATTTTATTGTATATTTCCCTCCTATTCTCACCTTATCTTTCATTATCTGTCTCTTAAAATTATGTCCTGCTTATGCTGAAACTGGTTTATTTTGCTGTCAGAGCAAATCTTAATGCATTCTGCTTACTACTGCAATGTGAGCGCTACTCTTATGAATAACTCAACTGAAAAATTGGCAGAGACGTCAAGTAAAGAATTTCAATTTTGTAAGCCAAAATTTGTTATACTGCCATTATTTTTTTTGAGAAATAGTCTTTAATGAGGGAAAGAAAATAAAAACAGTGCTCGTACATAATTGCTAAATGATTACCTTTTCTTTGAAACATCGTTATATCACTTAACGRAATACTTTATCTCTGTGTTGTTCCATTTAGTAGCAAGTCCCCTGGTAGTACTCTGCCGGTGCTTCCATAGTGGTAATGATTTTTTTTTTTTACCAGCCAGAGGCTAAACAGTGAAATGAGAAAGAGGTATTTACCCCATCCTACTTAATTAATCTACATCAGATGCATTTACCCCATCCTACTTAATTAATCTACATCAGATGCCTTAAGAGGGTGGTGTCTTTACTTAGCTGTTAATGCAAATATCATGTAAACAGCATATTTACATACATTTTAATGTACTTCGGTTAGAAGCAAAACAAAAATAGTATCATGAGGTATAATTCTGAGTAAAAAAGGATGAAGCTAGGTACAAGAAAACTTTAAGTGTCTTCAGAGACCTGTTCATGCAGCCTATCTTTAGCCTATGTTTGGTTATCTTTCGTAGTATATTTCAGTGCAGTCACATTAAAGGAACAGAATGACAATTTCATGAAGTCTTACTTATTTTTTTAAATGTTAGTTACCCAGTTAAATTGTAATAGCGATAGGTTGTATGAAATTAAGCAATGGAGCTGGTGCCTCTGGAAATAAAAATAAGTGTGCATGCATTTTGCTTTTTTTTTTAATATGGAGAAACTCGTCCTCCTTCAAATTGTGCATAATGTTTCAGAACTAGTGTATATATTCACTGTGATATATTTCAGCCTGTTACCATGGAAAATAGTTGGGTTTAGAAAATCAAAAACTTGGAAGCTGAAATATCTGATGTTGTTCATTTATTACAGGTACCATTGAATTTTCAAGTTTATGAGCTTTTGACTGTTCTTATGGATTGGATCTCAGACCAGCATCTTAGCAAAATAAAAATAGAAGAAGGAGGAGAGGACAGTCATAAACTTCTGCTTACCCAGAACTCTAAAAAAACTTACACCCAGGAAAAGTGTATGAAGGTAAAGGGATTTGGATTGCTTAATTGGATTTCTGTATTGTTTTGTTTTTTAAGAAACCTTGAGTGTAATGTGTCTGCCTCTTCTATAAATGCTTTGGATAATATAGTTAAAAAAAATCGCTAATAAATCAGAGTTAATTCCAGCAATGAAATATAACAGATCATTTCTCATTAATGTTAAAAATATTTTATATATATATATATATATATATATATATATTTTTATTTATATATATTCTACATATGTGTGTGTGTGTGCGTGTATGTGTCTATATATTATGTATTTGTATCTGTGTGTGTGTGTGTATATATATAAATATGCATGGATCATTTTTAGGAAAAGTAGTGTTCAGTCTCAAGTTGAAAGTTTCAACCTGTCTTTTACTTCAGGTTACTTTTGTCAGCTGATAATGTCTTGTATTTTATCTGTAATTTTAATATTATTCTTTTTTTCCTGAGGAAGTGTGCATGTCTGTTTTAAAATACTTTAATACCTATGTTGAAAGATTCAGTATGTGACTTATGAAAAGTAATATCACTGCTGTACTTAACCTTTATTATTTTCTTTCTGGAGATACCAACATTTGAAAATCAATGAGATGTTCAGAAAACCTGTTTCTACAGTTACTTTTTTCATTAGATAAAAGACATCTATTTGGATTGCAAATAGAGTCTGCGCTTGTAGAAAATATCTCCACTTTTGCATGTARACCTCTATATAATTTAAAATCTGTTTGCGTATAATTCTGTTACTTGGATGAGTTCTGCCCAATGAGTGTTTACATTTGCAATATATTATCCTCTTAAGAAAAACAGTGGATTTTTTTTTATTTTTAGTTTTTTTTATTAACTCATAGTTAATTTAGTTAGTTTGCATAGTAATTTTATACACTGCATGTAATTTTACCTGTATATGTTTTTCAGCTTTTGCCTGTAGTTGCTGAGCAACTCCAGTGGATGCCATTTGTGAATCCTACACTACACATGCCTGTGATTAAATTTATTTACTGGTCTGTAAGACAGCTAGACRCTGGTATGCAGGTAAAACAAGTAGTCCTCTTAAAATACTTTATTTTAATACTAACTTCTCAGAAGTTTGTGTTCTATATTTTAAAAATATTTGAAAATTTGATGTTTTTAAATGGTACCTAGCTTTCTATCTTTGCAAGGTATAAATTCATATTCTTTACCGGAGATACGTGGCTGATTTTTTACATAAGTGTTCTCTGTTGTATCTTAGCATCTTGGAAATGGTATCTTTACGTATGTCTACAAAACTTACGAACTAGTATTTTTATGTCCATTTTATGAATGAGACATTCAAATTGATGGAGTACATGGCAGAAAAGAAATGGAATTCTGACTTCGTTGTTCTGTGCTTAGTGGCTTAATCACAAGACATTCCTTTTTTTTTCTTTGACTAGACTGCCACATTATAAGGAAACATTYAGTAGTATAATAAAAGAGTAGCACAGTATAAGGACACAGTATTGCGTAGCACTGTCAATAGTTCTGCAAAAGTTGAGAAAACTTGTGTGTTGAGTAAAAATGCAGTAGAATAGTAAGTTGTTTCAGCGCTGAGAAGAAAGTATATTTTAAATACGTATATTGATAAGTTTTGTTCTGAAACAGTTTTTCTGTATAGTTTATAATGAAAGATCTAATAGGCTTTTCTTGCCTGTGCAGTATTTTTGGGGTTCATATTTAGACCTTGATTCTGTAAATGCTTTTAYAGTGCTTAACTTTCAGCATCCTCACAAATTGGAGTATAATGTAATAGATAGGTTGACTGAAACTCAGCTTGTTATAGAATCAGAGGAAACTTAGGTAATGTTAACATTTTGCTGTGCAAGGTATGTTGATAAAGCCCAGAGCTAATGCTGTGGGACTGCTTTTGGAATACAAAGTAGTATCTCTTGCGTGGAATTGTATTTGTRATATAGGGTCAATGCATTTAATTTAATCCCTAGCAGAACATACTCTGTACATAGTAGACAGTTTTCATGTGTTTAAATATTTACACTAAATGAATTCATTATTTGTAACAGTATGCAGCAATGACATCAACAATGAGGAGACTTGGTGAAGAAGTTTTCAAAGGYGTAACAAGTAAGGGAAACCTGCATAGTTCTTCTGAACAGTCTAATGAGAGTAAATCAAAATCAGCAGCTTTCTTTAAGAGTTCCTTTATGCCTCTGAGGTTTCTGTCAACTTTAGTTGTACTCAAGACGGTGACACAAGGTAAGTTCTTATTTCYCTGCCCTTCGCTCTCCCTCAACTTTCAATCCTGTGCCTGGACAAAACCCAAATACCCAGAGTTCATCAGTTCAGTTGTACTGTAGTGTCCCATGCGCCTTATTTGTAAAGGGTGTTTTATTCAAGTTTTACTACCTTGTGAAGCAAAATATGCTGCTAACAATTAATCGCTCTTACTAATTTCATGTTGCAGTATGTATGATCACTTTGTTGTCAGAGGGATCAATGTTTCTGAAGAAAGGGAAAAGATACATTGGTAATCCTGTCAAATTATCACTGTAGGATCAATTGGATCTCCAAGATCTTTACTGCATAGAGTTGTGCAGCTAGTTACAACTTTATAAGTTGAAATAAGTAGCAAATTTCACTCAGTTGTAGGACTCCTCTGTCTTTTTTAAGCTAGTAGGTTRTTTACCTATCCCCTGAAAATTTGATCAGCTGCAGAGTCTTCAATAGTGCTTTTCTGATACAGCTAGGTATAAACAATACACCTATCTTTATAGATAAATCTGATGTGCTTCTTTTTAGGTAGAGAGATAGAAAGCAGCTTCTGTAACGGATTACAATTGTTAATTGGATTGAATTGTGATAATGTGTCCTGAAATTGTTTAGAACCTGGGTGTAAGTTTAGCATGCAGCTCATACTCCAGCGCTTACCTTTTTGCTGTCTCCCCTATTCTCCTATCTAGTCCATCACTGTGAATGGTTCCCCATCCAACATTTACCAACACTGAACAATGCTGCTTTATGAAATTGCCATTTCTTGAAGTGATTGTTTGTTAGATTTTCACTTTGTTAAATAGACTTGGTAGCAAAGGTACTAATGTTCTTGTTTACATCAAAATGCTTTAGCACATGTCTAGCAAGAAAAGTGTCTTTTCTTCCAGAATCTTTTAAAATTCACATGCTGAGGTAGTACAGCAATATATGATATTAACAGGCAAAGGCAAATAAGGTGATGCGTACTCTTGTCAAGAGATAATACAACTCTGAAAATAGTGACTTCTACCTAAGGTCATGACAGTTGTTCCACTGTGCAGAGTTTCCAGGATGCTGTGGCAGATCATCTCAATAGGGCCTTCTCTGAAAACAGAAGTGGTCTGGAAAGACTAAAAGCACTTTCTTAAAAGGCATGAGAAAAGTAGGCTATTTCTAGTGAACTGTGAGTATTAACTACTCTGATAAGACACATGAACTCAGATGCTTTTCTGTCAGATCCCAGTTTATAGTGATGTTTTTAAAATTAATTTACAGATTAGCTCTGGTCGTTTAAACAGGTTCTTATCTATTTCTGATTTAAATATGATTTGATTGAATACTACAGCAGTAATACTTGTTCCAAATTGTGCTTAAAGAGTCTTGAATCAGAAATCTGCAGATTTGATGGGTGTCCAAAAGAATGTCTTATTTGGACTTCTACCGTTAGCTTTCTTGTTTGACAGTACGGCTTTAATTCAATAATGGACTGATTTGATTGCTATAAAGCAATGTTGCTTGCCAATTCAGTAAAAATCTATCAGCATAAAAGCAGCAGAGTTGATGGGTCAGCTCTGAACCCTAAATACTTTGCTCCATTATCTGTATGTTAGTTAGGAAGTAGAGATTCCAGTACAGTTTTCACAATGACAGGAAAGTCTGAAAGCATTGCTGTAAGTTTCTGTCCTAGATGATCTTCAAATCATTGTATTCATCTGTAAGTTTTGTATCTAAACTTCATACCACCCCAGCTGAGCTGGAGTGCACATGTAACAAGCTTATGTAAGTTTATTATCGTTTAGGAACGTGCATTATTTAATTGGTTTGTCTTTGGGAGATGGAATGCTCTGTAAGACTCTCTGATTATCTAGTTGAGCTTCTGATTTTATGAAGAMTTGATTTTTCTGTGTATTTTTTGTTTTGTTTTTTAAGAAATAAAGTCACAAAAGCTTTTTAAACAGTATAGACAGCCTCCACTGTCTGCTAGGGGATTATTGTATCTGGAACAGGTACATCATTTTCAGTTCTCACTCCTGCCATTTATTAGCCAAACAGAATGTTTGTGTTTCGGGGGTAAAACAAATTGCAGGATGAATGACTTTTTGATGTACTTTTTTTTTTTCTTTTCCTTTTTCTCCCTCCATGTTGTTCCCAGGATCCTCCCATCTTCCTCACTAGAAGAGATGTACAATAGTMATGTAAAATAGAATTCTATACTTTCAGGGGGAAATTGGGTCTTTCCTGCCACTTGGCTTTGAGAGAGAAGGCAAAAGTTTCAAAATAAACACTACAAATTAACAAGAATCAGATTGTGTCTGGATGTAGTGAGAGAAAACTGTGGAAAACACATATCAAATTCTTTCAGCTAATTTGTTAGCTGCTGCCTTCAGGGAGRGCCTTTTCTCCCTTGAGGGAAAAGAGGGAACAAGAGGTGTTTATATCCTGCCATGGAAGGCAGGAGGAAAACACTAATTRCATGCTGTTCAGAGCAGGTTTAAGAGGTCACTGTAGCCTACCTGCAGCCACTTACAGTACCGTGGCATGTGTAGCAGGGATTTTGTGTAAGAATGAGATCCACAAGGCTAGTTTAAAATTGAACGTCTCTATAACCCATTTCCAGYTCTGTGTTACAAACCCCTTATTTTTCTTTTTTTGAAGACATTTTTAAACTAAAAATCATTTTGATAATGTCAAAACACARTCATTTTCGCCTGTGAAGTGCAATTATGACTATGAGCAAGCTGATAAAGGTGGCCCTTTATTGGGCAGGGTTGGACCAAATGATCTCCAGCTCGAGTTACTTGGTGATTCTATTTTTGTTCTCTCAATAGTTAAAAATGTCTTTGAAAATGTGAGAGTCAGCATCTTCTTGGCAGGTAACATGAAGAGATGGAGAGAGGTTACAGAGGTGTCTGGATATAACCTATTTGTAGGTTAACTTTAGAAAACCATGGCAGAATGTCAGTTTCCAGTTTGGCATCTGATTTTTTTTTTTAATCAGTCTTCTACGTGATTTTTTTTTTTCATTCTTTTTACATGTTTTGAGACAGTTCTTAGGAAGCAGAGATTCATATAGCAAAGCTGCTGTCATTTTTGGCAGCCTAATTGACATTAACCAGGGATGCCAAAGAATTAAATTCCCTTGATATTTCTTGATATGGAATGAACAACATTCCCATTCCTGGAAGTAATCCCTCTAGGTTAAGTGGATAAGAACATTAATGTGTCTTTATGCTTAATTGATCTGTGCTATATTTACATTGTGAATACTTAGGGTAAATAGACTATTTAAACATTCTTAAAGACCACTCTGACACCATTAACGAGCAAATACAGCATTTGAGCTACTGGAGGGAACAATTTCACTCAGTGTATTTTGTTGAAGCATGATAATTACTTTTAAATTGAGATTCACGTTTCTAGAAGTACTTGCTAAAATTGGTGCAAAAACAATTGCAATACGAAAGATAGTTACTGCAGAGGCCTACCCTAAGCAGATGAGAGCTGATGATTAGAATGAATCAGTTTAGCTTCTTATGATTACTTTTTACTACTGGCTTATATAAAAGGGAAAAGATGATCTGATGTTACACATACTTAAATTACTAYGTATGAATTTTGATCATTCTGACAAGATGGCACTAATGACCTATGTTATTATGCCAAAGTAGCACATTTGGCTTAAACATGCGTCTCCTGTTTTCTTTCAACATTTTGGGTATCCAGCAGATGGCACTGTAGTTAAATATAAGGAAACAATTTATCCAATAGCAAAAGTTTAACTTCTTGCACTTCAACTAATCAGTGTTATTCACAGGTGCTGAGAAAGATCTGAAATCAGGTAATTATGAAAATTAGATAAGTTCATTTAATCYGAGTTATTTGTATAATTTATTTCACTTTAAAATGGATGAGTTTATAAAACGTATGCACTGGAACTTAAATTTCTACAGATTTTTATGAGAAGGAATGTAATTCCTCTCATTCAGATGATCCAGACCTTTACTCCTTTGTTAGAGGTTTTCCAGATGGCAAAACCAACAGTCTCAA
This sequence comes from Rhea americana, assembly GCF_003343005.1. NCBI lineage: Eukaryota > Metazoa > Chordata > Aves > Rheiformes > Rheidae > Rhea > Rhea americana. The sequence goes on along the minus strand of NW_028186823.1, from coordinate 1,794,946 downwards.
ATTACATCAATTTGTCTTTTCTCTCATGTAAAACACTAGATATGCTGTGTTTTTTTTGTAAGTTTTTCTTTGACATATGAGTTATCTTTTTTTTTGTCCACTCTTTTGAGTTAAAACACAGTGAATTTGTTAAGGAGCAAATACAGGCGGAGGATGTTTTTAAATAAAAAAACAAATTAGCATCTTCAGCCATTTAGCTTTTTGTTGTTTTTCTAATATATATCTGCAGCACTAACTCTCAGAATAGCTGTTTGTGTACTGTTTAGTAGAACTGTAGTTATAAAAATTTTTTTGTCTCCCTTCTGATACCTTTCAGCGGATTACCTGGCTCAGGCATTTGATTCCCTTTGCATAGACTTGAAGACAGATGAAGGAAAGTCTTTATTTTTGGAGTACCAATGTGTGCCTGTTATATTAAGTCACTTAAAAATAYCCAGTAGAGGTCTGCTTTCCAGTGCTCTTGATGGATTACTTCAGATGACCATGGAATCTGGTAAATTTGGGTAATTTTAAAAAATAAAGTTATAATATTATGATGAAAGCAGATGAGGTAAGCATAATACGGGATGGACAATAACATGATTCCTCTGCACAGATAATCAAGTCTAATATTAGCATCCCTTTCTGTCATGCAAATGTGCTAGAAATGTAAAATGCATTTCTGAATTGTCTGTCAGTTATTTCTCTTTTCTTTTTCCTCTCAGCATCTATGTTTTATATTTTGTCCTGCTTGCTTTCTTTCTGATTTACTAGTGTGATTGTTGTTGTTGTTCTTGTTGTTTGTTTTGACTATAATTTATTTTCCTGTTGTACCTTGCTGGTTTTTGCCAGTGAATAATTTTCTTTGAAGTCAGGCTTTGCTAGAGCAGTCATTTCATTTAAAACCTGCCAGCAGATGGAGATGATAAAAAAAAAAAAAAAAAAAATCCTTACTGAAATTCTGTTTCTAATTTGAGTGAGCAGCTCATCTCTAGTCATTTTTCATATTCTAATATGGGAAACAGCTTTTCTACAGGAGATGGTTATGTTTCACTGGATTCTGCTCTACTCTGACCTTTTAAAAGGCCAGGATGCTTTTTCAAGTGATTAAAGGCTAAGAATTAGATGATAACCTAATAGTAGATAAATTCCAGTGCCATGTTGAATAAACTTTGATGTTTTTGAATAAAAATCACTCACTGTCTCAGATCAGAGAAGAGGAGGGGATACTTTCCTGTTACCATGTATTGTAGTGGCAAAAATAGAAGTATATTTGTGCTAGGATGGAAAAACATTGAGTTACAAGCCATTTTGTAGTGAGATAAGTGGCAGAAAAAATTAACAAAAGTTCTATTCTACCTTCTAGCCTCTGACCATGCAGTTAGTGTATTGTTCTACTAAATTATTTATATTCATAGGGCTGTATCTGTTAGCTTAAAGCAAAAATTTATGCTCTCTTTTAAGCCTATATTAGTATGCAGTCTTAAACATGAAGGAGCAAGCTATAYATTAGAATATAGAATTTGCCAAAAAAGTCAACTTCTGATCAATAGGAATCTATAGTTCTGGTTTTCCGCTCTACGATAAGTAATCTCAGGCATTCTTTCACCTTGCTAGAATACTTTTTTCTGATTCTGTATTTGACTATTCTAGCATTTTTGTTCAGAGGTGAAGTGATTAGAAAGTTGGAAAAAAGTTTTTTTTTCCCCCGGATAATCTTTTTTCATATCTTATTTTTAATTCATTTTTGTGAAGTATTTTTACAGATGCAAATTCTGATCATCCAAACTAAAATAYGTGAATCAGATGTGAATGAAGCATGCAAAATTTTGCACTATCCCTCCTTATAGCTGTACATATCTTCTGTTATACCAAGCAGTGAATGCTAATGGTTTTCCGTAGTTCAGGACTAAGTCTTTCTTGTAGATTCTCTTCTGTGTAAGAAATTTTCTTCCTCATCTTCCAGTGAGATGTAGATATCCCTCATTTATCAAGGAATATTACTTAAACTGCATAACAAGAAAGAATCTACTGATCTATGATGGGTATTTCTGTAATATGAAGAATTTATAACAAGCATGTTAGCAGTACTGCTTAAAGCCCGTTGATGGACATTTTTTGATATGTTTTCAGCTTTGTAAGAATGRTAAAAAAAATTCTATTTGTCATCCAYAGTATATCTTGTACAGAGGGTCCAATATCTAATTTTCCTTGCTAAGACATACAACATCAACAGTGGTAAGAAGGCAGTCAGTTACTGAAAATGATATAAAATGCAAAAGTTGAGACATTAATATCATGTTTTTTATCTGAGTGTCTGTGCTGTCTTTGCTGGGATACAGACTTGTCATACACTCTGTCTCCATTTTTGTTCAGCAGTTTCAAATAAAAAAATATGAGAAGGAGTCCTGACAGCAGTGTTTCAACAGGTAATGGTAGAGGTCTGACATCCCACAATAATATTTTTATTTATTTTCCTCTTTCTGCCAATTTATTTTTGTGTTCATCAGCCCTGAACAGCTAAGGATATGCATTCATACGCCACATCTACTGTCCTCATAGCTGTCTTTTTCTGTTAGATCCCCCCCCCCTTTTTTTTTCCAGAATGAGAAGAATCAAGAAGCAGAGGTGGAAGAATAATTAGTTCTGCAGTAATTTAATTGTCCTTCCCTGAGAGAGCAGCTGATATTGCTAGATCAGAAGATGGTCCAGAATATGGCTTTAGGGCACTTCAGAATCTGAAAAAAAAATGTATAAAGCTGAGATTCCTCAATTCTTCCTGGAAATTGTGGCCAAAAAAACAAATAGTGTGTTAAATGTTCTGCACTATTCTGTGCGTAGTAGGCTTGGCATAACATTTAACAAGAAATTATGTGGTAATAGRGCTGTAGCATCGTTTTTTGGCACATTAGAGATGCCATATATCTTTCTAGGGTTTTCTTTGCACCCAAAACTAGGTTGGCGTCTCATGGCTAGTATTTAAAAAAATAAAACAAAAAGGATCGCTTAAAGTAAGCCTAATAAAGACAATAAAWTAAGATTTGTTTGTCAGAGATGTTGTCTGTCATTAGCTAAATGTTTGCTGACATTTATCATGCACTTCTTTCAAGGTGAGGCTAACTTTAATAAGTCGTCCATTTATGAAAAGACTCCCACAGARTGGTAGGAAGAAGTAATGATGTATGATGAGATTGCAGGAATATCTGTGTATCATGCCTCCTTGTGTGCAGTGTGCCAATACATGCTCTAAAGACTGTTGCTGATGAAAATAACTATCGGAGTTAGAGTTAAAACTGTGAAAGATTACTACCATTAAAAGATTGCTACTCCTTCAGGTCAAAGACTGATGGAACTCTCTGCTTATTAAGAATTTGTAGCTCCTCTTTGTTTTCAGTGAACTTAGCATTCTAGTGTGAAGGAAGAAGCAGGAGACACTTTTTTGYACTGCTTAACTCTGCTGTGTGAGCTACAAAGCAGGAAGCATAGGTTGCCACACAAATGACCCTCCCCAGTAACAAACTTTCAGGAAACCTGACTTAGAAATACCAGGTCTAGTGATTGCAAACAGTAAGAGCATTACAGGTAGTTTCAGTGAATTTCTACTCCTGGTTTACCTTTCCTATCCGTACCTTTRTGACAACATACTGTTGAAGCAGCATGTCAATGTCTGTTTATATGACTGAAAGAGCAGAAAATGTATTCTCAGTATTCAGGGAATAGACATTTTTCTATGTTTCTATGAGTTAGCTTATATTCAGTACARGAGTGGATAAAATGAGTGTATTGATCCAGCCAGGCCATAGAAACACAGTGATCTTAATACCACAGGAATTCTGTGAAGAAACAAGGAAAGATTCTCTTTAAGACCTGCAGTATCTTAGGGAAGCTTACTTGTGTGTTTCCTGAAGCTTAGATCCATTGTCATAGCATACAAAGCACTAGGCTCYGCATTCTGGCATAGAGTGCAGTCAAAATCACATGTTATTTCTTTAAAAGTTTGAGGTTGTGCATATTCCAGTTATTAGTTTGAAATCTCAAATTTGTATGCCTGTCCACAGAGTATATTACGTTATATTTTAGACATTCAGAACTTGCTAGTGATCCACCTGCACGGATAGTTCCAAGTGAGTTTTCATGTCGTCGTGTAATTCTGAAGTGTTCTGCCAACGAAAAATAATATCACTATTTTGTTCCAGTCATTAACATCCTTAGAATGTAATACTGTCAGGCATACAGAATATATATTTGACAGTCTTGTTTGTCTAACTTCTGCCAAAATTGCTAGCGCTTAAGGAGGYGGCTTAAATGTTACACTGATTACCATTCCTGTAATATACGAAAACATTCATAGTAGGGACAAAGCCTGACTTTTGAGGTGTCTGGTAACATGGCTAAAAAAAACATTTAAGGTTAGTTACTCAGGAGGTAAAAGGAGTTGCTAGATATCAGTTGCTTAGAAATTTCAGAGACTTTGCTTTGTATGAAGAGAACTTCTGATTTAGCTTACTTTTGTCCTGTTAAGGTATGATTTTGCTTTGCTTTCCTCCAGTAATGTTGTGGATTCTGTTCACTTTATTATTACTAAATTTGAGGAAAGAAACTGAGCAGCTGAGTGAGATCTTACCTAATCATTTGCTTTCTGTTAGCAAATACCTTCTTCATTTAGCCTATACTAGAAACTTGATAGGTAGATGAAATTCAGCTGTAAGAAATTGTTAGGGTAAATAATACAATTTCAAGTTACTTTTTTAACTTCAACTTAATGTTTTCATCTCATGTTGTTTGTATGGTGGAGTGATTGTCAACCTTTGGATGAGCTTTCTCAGTRGCTTAAGTGGAAAGATGAATGTAGCCTTCTATCTTCAGTGGAAGCAGTAGGTTGCTTCTAAATGTCATATTTGGGAGAATTAACAGCTTGTTATGAACCTGTCAGTAGAAAGTCAACTCAATCAAAATATTTTAYCCTTTTTCTCTCGAAACATTCTGCTCATATTTTTGTCTAAAAATGTCATTAACAGTGAAGAGATGGGTGTGCGTTTCCAGTAGCTGGTGTATATGAACATAACTACTAAGTGGCTTTTTTAGCTATATTTTTACTATAGCTTTCTTATCAGTGCTATCTTTGTTTCATGGTCAAATGGGATGAGTGCTAGTTCAGGTTTRTCCTTTTCAGTCTGTTGTTTGACTGTCTGTCCCTCACCACCAAGATTTCAGACCATCTTCATTTTCTGAAGGGTGCCTATCTTTCCTTGCTGCAGTGATGGCCTGATAAAAGCAGAATTGAGGG
>NW_028186823.1:1772182-1789625 GCF_003343005.1 Rhea americana | reverse complement strand
TATCTAATGAATGCCATAATATTGAATTTGATCTTTATTTGGTCTTTGAAACTAATCAACATGATCACATGCTCTTGGTCTACAAAGACATCTTTCTTGTTTTCCAGGGAATAAAGAGGGACTAGATATATTCCTTTTCATTCAACTGGCAACAAGGCTTTTTTGAAGGTACCTGAGGTTTTTTAAGGTTTTCTTGCATACTATAAGCACTGACATAGCAGACTGCTGAGCAGTGGTGTCTGGGTCTTAGTTCCATCTGTTAACTATGAACCCGTCTAAAGGAAGCTAGCAAAATGTCTGACAGAGGGACAGTCTGTTGTTAGGCAGGTTCGAAGAACTCCTGTTGAGGCATGTGAGTGTCATTCACACAAGGCATCATCACAGTAAAGTGTTCAGTTTTCAGTACTACTAGCTTTGAGGAATGTGTGAAGGTTTTGCAAGTATAAAGGCAAATGCACTATTGAATAAACTGAAATAAAAACTTCTCTGAGAAAATTGTTTTWAAAAAAGTACATTTAGTATCTTGATAAATTCTGGCTGAATGTGCCCAGAGAGAGATTTCCAAAATTCAGTACTCTGACCTCCTTTGAAGTTTTGGAAGTAAAATATATTAACTGCTAAATATTGCTTGTTTCAGTTTAGTTCAATGGTTTATAATATATTTATTCTTTAACATAGTTCTTACCATTTCTCATTTAAAYTACCACAGTCTGTAGTTGAATACTTACCATACACATCTTGTTAAATTTTCTTGTTCCTGTCTTATCATGCAGCTTATAGTATTTTTTTTAAAAAAACCTGTGATTCAGTTAAAAGGGTTATAAAGGGTGTAGTGAGTTTATAGTCACCTCTCAAAGATACCAGTTGTTTAACCACAGTCTGATTCTTGCTTGATCYACAGACTGCTTTTCGTAGAGAAATGCCCATCTCAGCTTTGCCTTTTACAGTTCTATGCAAAGACAGAATATATCTTAAATTTCTCCTACAATGATAGCTGACTTCTGTCATGTAGATTGGTAGCTTCTCCTTCCTCTGCTTTATTTTCATTCATGGAAATCAAAACATACTTGCACATTAGACGTTCTCAAAGCACTGACCTTTGCTTGCTTACCAKCTTCGACGCAATAGAGAAGTTAGTTACTTCTTTATTTCTTGTTCAGCAAGAAACTASTTTGCGATAGTGTATGCTTATTCAGAAATTGAGATGAGACTGCATGTTGAAAAAAGATCTGTAACTGAATCTCTGCTATGCTTACTTTAAAGCATATTATGATAGGACTTAAGTACAATTTCTTAATCATATTAATGTGACAGATTTTTAAGGACTACAACAGCAAGTTGTATTTACACATTCACTAAACCTTACTTTAGATTTTTTTTTTTTTTTTKWKWKAGAKAGAATATTCCAGTCGTGTATAAGCAAATCTGTATACAGATTTACTTGTTTCATAGGGAAGCTAGTCAAGTCAGTGAAGGTATAAAGATTGTCTCTATAATAAGCTATTGTTTACCTGTAAACGGATTTTATTTTTAATGTGGACTGCCTGTATGCACACTTCAGTGCATCTTCTGCTTGTCCTTCAAATTGCTATGCATCCGTAACGAATGCTAGAACAGATACCTCTGAAAAGTGGATGTGCAGAATCTGTCAAATAAATTGTTGATGCTGGTGAATATTTTCCTCTTTTTGAGTAAATAATTGCTCCCTTTGTTTTTTGCTTTTGTCTGAGCATTTTGAATTTTTTTTAAAGACTACAGACAACAAAGGTATGAAGTAAAAATGCTTATCTTAGATTACATTTTAACTGCATTTTTGAGCATATTATTTTTACTAGTGTCRTTTGTAGGGTTGAAGCTTTCCAAGTGGGTTAATTCTGCAGTATGGAAAGGGTAAAAATCTTAGGTCTGTAAGTACCATACTCTGGGAGGGTTCCCTGCACAGCCTATGTGAAAGGCAGGTGTGTTGTTATCATGAGGAATAGGATTTGTTTGAAGTTAAAGCAGGAAGAATGATTTACAGCTTATGTAGGATAAACACTGAAATGCAAACTATTTAAAAGGAAAGCCTTCCTCAATTACCCTGTCTTACCTTGGGAATTCTTATTCATTCTTCTTAAAACAGTGAATAATTATATATTAATATCTGTTTTATTTTAATCTTTTAATGACAGTTATGTATCTTTAGCTCTGTTAAATGTGGCCTGTGATAATGTTAGGCCTGTGTATTATAGGCAGTTTTTAAGAGTTGCACCAAGAGTTTGCAAATTCTTTTGTAAATTCATTACAGGCTTAGTTTGAATGCTTTTGATAAAATAAATGGTCCCAGTATTTAATTATGGATGCAGTAAATGGAGTAAACTCATGCAGTTCTATTGAAGTCATAGTAGCCTTCCCTCTAATAATAATAATAAAAAAAGGTAATTATTTTCTTCTTGTTCTAGTAATGAGTGTGTAATGCCTTAACCATTTTGCATTTTAGATCCTCCCATCTCATCTACTTCACAATCAGAAATAAAGCAGACTCTTAAAAATTTATTCAGAGCAAAGTAGCTACTTTTAAAGTAAAGATTCACTGTTCATTCAGGATAATACTGTGCTTTATGAGCAGCAAACCCATTTGAAGGCAGATGTGAGTGCTAACTTCTTTTAAAAAGTATTTCATGTAAAAATGAGCAGTTTATATGGTGACTTGGATATGTGCATTCCCTTCCTATCCATTTTTATGAATACTTTAGAACATCAAAGCTTATTAAAGCAGGATTTTCTTTACTATTACTTACTAAACTTGCATTTTTGTATAAATAATTTACATATACCTTTCCATAAAATAGCTTAATTTCAAACAATTAGTTTGAAATTCAGTTAGAGGGGAAAAAAATCTTTTTAATAGACACTTCGTGTTTGACAGTAGCAGAACTATTATACCTACTAGAAAACTTTTTTCAGACTTTCAGGGAAAACTGAAAATAATGCCATAGTTGCACTAATTTTGTAAAGGAGGCTATTTTTTTTAAGCATGCAGATAGTACAGTTTAAATACACAGATAGTGTAATATGTACAATCTTGAGGTAATGTCTGTGCATTGTSAGCGTTCAGACTTTTACATGCTTAATTGCAATGTGGTATGGCAAAATCACATGTCATCCCAAGTGAGATTTGATTATGTGAAGATGTTTATTTGAACTTGTTGTCATGTTTGAAAAAATTGTACTCAGTTCTGAGCTTGCTTATTACAGGCAAGAAGGCATTCGATCAAGAGAAATATGACAGTTGAGGTTTGACTGAAAAAAAAAATTTGTAACAAAACTCCTTTAGGTAATCTTCTGCAAGAGAGTTGTTGATTCCTCTAGTAATCATCGTAGTTCATTAGACTTTTTCTGGTTTCTTGAATACTCCATATGCAGAATAGTACACAGCTTAATTTAGGATGTTACCTAGGTTATTGTAAAATAGTGTTAATTTGTCGATCTGCTGCCTCACTTGGATCACACTGTAATGACTAGGCTATATTGGTTGCTTATAGGCAACTTGAGTACAATTAAAAACACTGAAGTTTTCATCCTCTGACATTTCTAGTCGGTGATCTTCTAGGATAACGTTTATTGTTTCTTAATGTATTTCCTTTCCACTTCTGCCTTCTAGCAAGTAAAATAATTCTGTTTCTCATGTGTGTTATACCCRTCTCTCATGTGTGTTATACTCCTGGATCTTTTTGCTGCAATCATTAATGAGTATACTAAGTAAGCAGAATTGAAGAAAAATGTTTAAAAAATTGGAGGTTCACTTTTCAAGACAAAATATTTTGCTTCATTTTGAGTTGATTCCTTGTGCTCTTTCCACTTCTACTACTGCCCCATCTTCTCCAATGCGATGATACTCTATGTGGTGCTGTGTCGAATGATATTGAAGTCTAGACAACTTAGAACTGCTTTAGCATTTGTTTAAATATTTACCATATAAAAATATGTGACTACTCTGGCACAACCTTTGATAAATCTACAATAAACTTTATTTCATTTTTTTATTTTCTTCTATTTCCTGAAAATGTCACTGAAGTCTTATTAAAGGGCATATATTTATTTAGATTGTGTTTTTTGTGCTCTGTGTCCTAAATTTATATGTACTTTGTTGGCTGTTTTCTTTTCACAAAGTGTTACTTCCAGATTTGTTAGGGGCATTTTTTTTAACTATTCTTGTCATAAATCATGTTTCTTTCAGAATCATGAGGTCTGTTCTTGTATCCATAGCTAACGGGCTCTTGGAATTGCTGTTTTTGTGGACTTTCTCATCCTTTTTATCAAGATCAGTCTCCTGAAAACTAGCAGATTAACATAGGTGTGACCCAAAAGGTTACAGTATCATTAGCTTTTATACCATTCTATTTGTGCTGGAGACAAATGACCTCACTTCTTTTTGTTCTACGTTTACTTGTATGTCTGGAAAAGCTTTTGTTTGTTTGTTTGTTTGTTTGTTTGTTTTGTTCCTTTTCTGACCTGTAGTTTTTCTGTTCTTTCTAGGCTTCTGTTCACTCCAAGGCCTTTTGTCACATAAGTAGTCCTGCAAGGTTTTTAGCCTTTTTAATACAATTCTTTTCTTGCATTGAATGCAGTTTCAAAATGACTTTTCAAAATACTTTGTGAAAACATAACCTTCTTCCCTGTTTTTTAAAATGGTGTGGCTTTAGTGAAGTAAGTATAATGTTCTTTTACATGAAAAAGTCAGTCTTTCATCCTCATACATTGTGATGAGTCAGRCGCAAAATTGATGTGTGGACCATAAGGATACTAGAATCAAACAATTAAGGAATAAATAATAGTGGTGAACTTACTGAATTTTGTTAAATAGTTAGCTATCCAGACATCCACTCATTAACCCAGTGGCCATTTCTGTCTTGCTCAACTTCCTCCATCACTTACCTGTCTTTAGTTCTTTTAATAATTTGCTCTTTCCAAATGTGTGGAAACTATCCTGTGATCATAGTTGGAGTAAACAAGAATGAAGATGTAGTTAAACAGCATTGTAGGTGGATTCAGCTTCATGCTCAGTCAGCTAATTTTAAATGTCTGCAGGTAGCATGTTTTGAACTACGCATTTTAATGAGTAGAGATCTGAGGCTCAATTAATGTGCTCAAAAGTGTCTGGTGCTGTTTAACATTCCCTAGGGTTTCATGGCTGACCACCAGTTGCAATTTGAGAATGACACTGGTCTTCCATTCATCTTGTCACATTTGCATGAACATCTTGAATATTCTAGGAAACTATCTGAACGGCAGTTCAAATCATCCTGAGGTCAGCACATAGTAGGTGATCAGCGGAATTGCTCCTTGATTTCCCTTGACTCTAAGTCACCTGTTGTGTATTCTCCATCCTCTCAGCAGATTCTCATAGAAGCTAGGTAGAACAGTAATTCTTAATTTGTAATGCATGAATTTAGAATTGTCTTTCCTAACAGTCTTTGTTTTCTGAGGTGACATAGTTCTAGATATAAACCAGAATTTTTTGGATAGCTATAGCTAGTGAGATTTTACGCTRTTAGAGATTACTTTGATAGTAAATTTCAAATGAATTCTGCCAACAGTGCTAAATTGCAGTTGTTCAGTGGCAGTCTACCAGTCAAACTAATCTAATGCAACTTTAATATGCTGCATTTTTTTGTAAGAACACTAGTGGGAGCATTTGCAGATTATTTTTAATTGTGCTGAAGTCCTGACAGGATAGATGACGTTTTTGTAGAATATGTAATAAAATCTGTGAAAGTATAAAACACCAAAATAAATATTTAAAAAATGTGAAGCATTTACATTCTTTTATTTGGTCAGATTTAAGATAATTTAAGTAATGCTTGGTTTTTTTTATACTTTCTAATGATTTAGAATATATCCTACAAAAGTTTATCCTAAGTGCATTTATAGACAGTGTACCAAAAAAAATCCATTTAAGTGTACATCTTTATCAGTTTGCATTCAAATAATTGAACTTTGTGAAAAGTAACAAGTTATTTCTACTTCGGCTCTTCTGTTTTATAGTAAAAAGTCTTCTGTTTTGGAAAGTAATGTGCATCTCAGATGTTGCTTTGGAAACCAAAAAGTCAAAGAAAAGTCAAAGAATTTTTATAGAATACATACATTTTTAAAAATAAAATATTTTAGTGGACCACTGAGAATAAGGCAGCAAAAAAATGTCCTAGTCAGCTGAATGTGGTGTTTGTTCAGCTCTGTAGAAGGGATTTGTAGGTTTCTTACAGCAGTTTAAGAGAGATTTTTAGGAATAAATTATAGGACCTCCCTCTTCATCACAGCAATCTTATGTTCGGATCTCTGTGGGGAGCATTCTCCTCTTTCTCATTAGTTAGTGTTCAGCTGAGTCAGAAGTCATGTTAAATTCTAGAAGTTTCTAAAGCCAATTGTTGTTTTAACAGACAGTAGGAAAAAAAAAACTTGATTTTCTTCCTGAATGTCAGTGTTGTTATATGTTTACACTTTGTTCTTACCTGTCTGRTAATTGTGTTTGGTAGGCAAGATATTGTTCAGGATTTTGTTGCTAAAATAGATTTTATTACTTTATCAGTGGAGTGGTGTGTGTTCACCAGACCATTTCATTTTCTTGGCAGTATACAGTCGTTTGCAGAAACTCACGCAAACTCTGGAAGAATTCCGTAGAGCTGTAGTTACTGAATAATACCAGAATTTRTAGGAGAGGTGGTTTATAGAAGAGATGGTTATCTCTTGCTGCTATCTCTAGAAACTTTGACTTCGAATACTCTTTAAGTGATAGGAATGTTTTGATATGAAGTACTCCAAGACAGCAGTTTTTACTGAAGGTACTCATTAAGCTTCTTTGTTTCTTTTCAGCTTCTAGGAAATCTGCTACATGTGTCCGTTCATCGTTTTGAGGCCTCTTTTCATGTTTTTTTTTTTTCAAGTTAGACTTGCTATGGTGTGATACCACCATAAATAGAACTGGAATCTACGTTAATGATTTTTCCACCTTTAGTACACTTCTGTATGTTYTTAATAACTTTGAAGTTCTAACTGTCATGTAGAACACTTGCTCAATAAAGAACACTGGATCTTCAGTATGTATTAGTCATGTATCACTAAAATTGGCTCATAAACTGTGAGCTCATCTAAGGATTTTCTGCTTGCTCTAAGTTTACAGATAGCTCTGAATTTTTGATTTCAGTTTCTGCAAAATGCTTCTTTCTGCAGTAAAAAGTAGAAATATGTTAGAGCTCCACCCTGAGCAACTCTATCGGGGGGCAAAGTGCAGGGTGTAGTGGCATCTCTTGCTGGATTCCTAACGAATTTGTTCAGTTCTCTTAACTATTGAATTGTACTTTGGAATGATTCCCCATTCCTAAGATAAATTTTTCTTAGAGACTACATTATTGTATGTTTTTCTTACAAAAACAGCATTCTGCTGGTATTTTGTGATACTTGACAGACGTTTTCATAAATAGTAAGGTGTACTCAGCATTTAGAGGGCATAGGGCTGTTTGTTGGTTTAGTCAAATGACATGTCGTTGTTTTGCAAAAAATGCGTATTTTGAAAGATATCTTCTTAACAGTAACATCTAGGAGTTGTTATGGCTGTGTTGAATATTCAATACAGATCCTTTACTCTGAAAAAATTAATTGTTTAAGCTCTCAGGCTGACCTTGTAATTGCCAAGTTGATTTTTTTTTTTAAGTCCTGTTCCAAACAGCATTCTATAACATAAGCTGTTCTTCATGATTTTATATCAGTAAGCTTCCTGAAATAATAAAACTTTGAATTCACGCCAAGGCTGCTTGCTATAGCTAATAAGCTTTATGTCCTTGGAGAAGGAAAGGGGGGAAATTTTAACCAAAAAATATACCCTGTCCTTTTTGAACTGATAAAAGCATCTCGACATCCTATTTATAAATTATAGTACTCAGTGTACGTGCAAAGAATTTTCTTAACGTTTGTGTTTATAGGTTTGTGGCTGTAATCTGGTTATTCTAGTTTCTTATTAATTGTGACATATTAACTATATTTAACATTAGGTAAACATTAAAATATTTTCCTCACATCTGTGTTCTTCTAATGTGAATGTACATCAGTTGTTACTTATTTTCTATATAGTTTTGCTATAACTCAATCTATAATGTAAGAACCAAGAATAAGATAATGAAAGAGAACAGATATTCTTAATTGTATTCTGATGTAATTAAATTGTAGAGAACAGGATAAAGCATAAGGATTACGTAATGCGACAATATTAAAAAATCATCCACTATTTTAAGGAAGTTTTGTTGATATCTGTGTTCTTACATACCTCTGTCTTTTTACGTGTCAATTATTATTTTGCCTGTTTCTTAACAAAGTACAATGAGAGTATTTTGGTAATGAAAGGCTGTCCAGTATCATGTTGTCTTCTACATATGCTGTCCCTATGCATACTGTTTTGCAGCAGCTTAAACTTCTTGCTTGTGAATCTTTTTGCACAGCTTTATGTTTCTATCACATGACAAGAGGAAAGAACTGTGGTAAATGAGCTTTGGAAAAAACCACATTCAAGATGAGAATAATTATTTGAGTTTAAACTGCTGTTTCCTGTTTTACTTTGTTCTCAAGGGAGTAGGTCTTGGTTAATATGTAAGGTTGGTAACATCAGAACTCTTAGGAACTTAAGCTTTTTTAGTTTGTAGTTTTGCATCATGTGCCCAGTAGAAACCCAATTATTGTTAAAATAGTTGCATGATTTAGGGATTTAAAAACAGTCTAAAGTTACCAATAGCTGTTTTACCTTTCCATGCACCAAGTTCTGTGATAAAACTTTTCAATTCTTTTCTTTTCCAGGTTCCTTACAGCCTTTCCTGGAAGCCTGCAGTAACGAATCCTTTTTCCGTACTTGTTCTGTATTACTTCGAACTCCTAAGTTAGATCTTCAGATTTTGGAAAAGCTCTGTGTTATCCTGCAAAAGCTCTCCAGAATAAAGTAATCTTTTATTATCCTCATTATTCATAAAATCACAGCATTCTATTGGTTATTTTACCTTAGTAAACTTGGGGACATTTCTCTTTCTCCTTTTTCAAAAACTTATTTCTGTATTGCTGTTAATTTACTACACAGTGGGCAATGCTGGACTTTCTCTGTTATCAGTTAACTTAAGAATGTTTGTCACAGATACATGGGACAGTTCTCTCAATTCGCTCATAAATATCTCCASTTCAGCTTCCAGAAGGCACGCACTGAAAAATACTAATCTATAGAGCAAATGTTCCTTATGTATAGAGATTACAAGAATACTTAGATGAGAACCCTTCTTTCCTTTCCCTCTGACGTTCAGTTATACTCAGGTACTCTGTAGAAAGCCCTCTTAAAATATTTGGGCTCTTACATGACTTAGGCGTAAGTCTCATCAAGTTTTATTTTCTTCAAAAATAAAATGTAGAGTCTTCAGTTATTTAAAGTCTTTTGGAAATGTTAGTCTCTATAAGATATGTTCCTGTTACTTACCATTTATAATTTTATTGTAGTAAAGATCTTCCTCATATCAATAGTAATGTCCTACAGAACACCATTGGTGCATTACTGCACACTGGAGCACTGCTTGATGGGATTGTTTCATTTATAAAAGTAGATGTCTAAACTGAGCCATTCTTTATGCTAGAATTGAAAATGAATGGCTAAACTGATTTTTTTTTTTTCTTTTTACTTTCTTAGAAATAAAATCTGAACTCTGGAAAAACTTGTTTTCCAGTAAGCTAATCTGATCTAATTTTCATTGGAAATAATTTAGAAGTAAAACTTGTTCAGAAATCCCAGTTATTTAAAGTTTAGTGTTTATTGAAACCTCATTCCTATCGGCTGGTGAATCTTCATAGTAGCTTCTTTGAAATATTCTTGAATATAAATTCTTTCTTTTCAAGATTTTCTGTTATGTTTTATTACTGTTCAGTTTAATATTATCCTGTATTACCTATATCTGTCTTTATTCCAATATCCTTATTTCACATATTTGAGCTTTCATGATCCAATATTTAAATGCCACTTTCTCAAATGAAAGGACAGTTCTCCAGTGATTTTTGCCAAGCTTTTTCTCACCATGCATTGATAACCTTCAACTTAGAGATACCACCTGCAGTCTAGAAGGATTATGTGAAACTCCCACTATAATGCATATTTTTATTCATAARCAGTCTTACGTTCTAGAACCTTTAGTGTTCATTTGAAACCTCTTCAGTTATTTTATGTATAATCTTTTGCAGAAGTAATAAGAAGATGTTTGAATTGTTTACTCTTCACCTAATGATCCAAGAACTTCAGAGGACAACACATCCAGATCATGCCTTTCTCTGTATAAACCTTAATTCAATTCTATTTAATTTGGGATTGGCAAGGAGTAACTCTCTTGCCTCCAGTCTAAGCACAAGTCACTAGCATTACCTTTCATTCTAATTGTTTTTCTGTATAATTTGTACCAGCTTTTTGTGTTACTTGAAGTATTTGTAATTTTTTATTGTTTTCTATAAATAAATGCATTAAAACCTCAGTTTTATATGAATTACTATGTATCGTGTAATCTCACTGATATCAGTGGATTCATAAAAGGGAAAATGAAAAATTGTGCTGATTTTTTAAAATACTTATTTAAATAGTGAAATGCTGTTTCTCTGAACAACTCAGGTAAGTCATGAAATTTGATSCCTTCAACTAAATTGTATAAGCTGAGCAAGTAATCACAGGAGGATTAAAGTTGGAAGGACCTCTCAAGATCATCTAGTCCAACCCCCTTGTTCAAGCAGAGTCACCTAGAGTACATTTCCAAGGATTTTGTTTAGATGGCTTTTGGTATCTCTAAGGAAGGAGACTTCACAGCCTTTTGGGCAACCTGTGCCAGTGCTTTGAAGTAAAGAACACAATAAATAAGTTTGTTCTCATATTCAGATGGAACTTCTTGTATTTCGGTTTTTACCTGTTGCCTCTTGTCCTGTCATTGTACACCACTGAAAAGAGTCTAGCCGCATCCTTTTTACACCCTCCTTTCAGGTATTTATACACATCTATAAGATCCCCCCTCAGCCTTCTTTTTTCCAGGCTGAACAGTCCCAGCTCTCTCAGCCTTTCCTCACATGGAAGATGCTGCAGTCCCTTAACCACTGTAGTAACCCTTCACTGGACTCACTTTCACMAGGGCTGAGCAGAAGAGAAGCAGACCAGTAATACCAACTTTTCCTTACAGCTATGAGTATTAGTTATCTTTTACTTTCCAGAGATTTTTAAGCATTCATTGATTTATGGTTCATAAATAACAGGCAGCTATCTCCTCAAATTCTCTTTGAGATAATTATTTTTTTTGAGTGACTGAAACCAAGTTTTGCTTTAACTAAACTTGACATTGATTTTGATGTGTTGAATGAGAATTTTTTTCATTCTGATGTCCGAATTTCCTAGATTTTGTCTGCTGTTTTTCTGTRTTTGTCACATTTACAGTTTTATCCTGCCTTATTTGGGTGAAATTCTGTTGTAACTTTGGATTTTAATATCTCTTCAAATGTTAATAAAAACATTTCTTTGAGTCTAGCAGTAATAACTCCTAATATAAAATATTTTAATATTACTGCTATATTTACTAATTTTCAAGACAATTTTCATTGAATCTCTTAATATGGTTATTTTCTGAGCATCAGATGAATATATTCTGTCTTGTGGACCAGTAGTTCAGTGTTTGGAAGTTCTTATACAGAGAAAATAGGATACTACTTTAAAAAAAAGAAATTGAACTCAATCTTCCATTTCTAATTTCCAATTCATCATTTGTACTGTAACTACTGAAAGCCTTTCATTGTAACATTGAAATTGCAATTAAAATGTAAAGACCTGCCATATGTTAGTCTTTGATTAACACTAACAATCAGTACAAAATGTTAGATTTGTTTTTCATTTCCGTATATTTTTTCATGTTTTTCTTTTGTATTTTTTTTCCAGAAGTCTTTGAATCATTCAGTCTTTGGGTTGAGACTTTGAAATTACATTCTAACTGGGAATATTTTGCAGCAATCTGACTTTCATTTCTCTCAAGCTTTTCTAAGAGTGAACTCTACACCAAATTTGGCACCAAGTATGTCCTGAAGACAGACTTTCCCTGTAGGGTGGGAAAAGAATTCTAGGTAACTTTTAAATAATAGTGATCATAGATAAAAGCTTTTGCTGACAGTTGATTATGTTTTGGAATAAATGCATTCATCAGTAGTTTCACTTTTCTGTCAGCAGTGCCAAAGCTTTCATATACCTTGTGTCTATCTTTGGCTGAAGATAAAACCCTCTTATTTAGCAGCTGTATTTCTAGTTGCTGTGTACTGCTCTGTCTTTGCTTACTCATTGAAAATACTAGGAAATTGGTAACCCCAAAAAGCTGTGTAAAGTTATTAGGCTTCCTATATCTATGAGAATGGTAATTTTGCTCTTGGTTTTCAGTACGCTAACACTGTGTGAAACAACTAGTTTTCTTGTGGTACGAATTTATGACGCTTAAACATTTTACCTCTAATAATGATGAAGAAGGTAAGCTTTTACTGTTGGTCTTTTGTTCACAGTAGTAAGTGCCTGCAGTTAGAAAAGATGAATSACTATTAACTTTCAGGTTTTATGATCTTGAATCTTTATGTTAAGATGTTTAAAAAAATTCCCCAAAACACAACTTTATTGAATATTAATGTAACTGATGCATTAAGGATGAAATTGTTTTTTTGATCTTAAACAGAAATGAGCTGTAGGGGAAAAAAAAGTTCTTGATTTCACATTCATATTAGAGTAAACCAACATATGGAGAAATATATGAATATATGGATGAATATGAAATGTCTTATGAAAAATAGACACTTCTATAAATTTAAAGACTTAGAAAAGTTCCAAAATGTGCATGTGACTTTTGACTGGGAGTAGTAATTCTTAGGTGCACAGACAGGGATTTTTTTTAATGTGAAACATGAGTCACAAGTATATTCTAACAGAGTTATAGGGAGACTAGATTCATAATGATAGATGTAAATTTTTTTWAAAAGCAGATTTTGACAGACAACTGAGTTCCCGAGTATGTTGTCCTAAAATTTTTCAGAAGGTCTTTAAACAATGTGAACCATGTGGTATTTTTTTCCTGAGTTTCTTACTAATCAATCCTGTTAATGCAGAGATACTTGTGAAATCTCCATGTATCATGGTAGGTAAAGCGATGATAAATTTGGAATTGATTTATTTTCCTTCTAGTTTTTAGTTTGTGGTGGTGTTTTTATCTCTAGACATGCGTTTTTATAAAAACACGTGRATTATAAAAACAAGTAAAAGGATTCTCTTAGAATAATGTGATTCCAGGGACAAAGACTAAAAGAAAGTAAAGTGTCAGCAAAGAAAGTAAAGKGTCAGCAAAGAAAGTGGGCAAGAGAGGTAGTTGAGTTGAGATTGTACCCCAAGGCTCAGAGAGGGGAAGATGAAGAGGAAAGTCTCAGGGCTGCTTTGCACATGGTCCTATGTTGTGTGAAGTCTCTGACAGCACATTCCTAGGCCCCCCAGTGAGATCAGCTCGGCTTCATAGCAGTGGCAGAAGGAAATCTAAGGTTGGGAGATAGCTCTCAGTGGCAATATTGGGTATGATTACATTGAAAATGTATTGCTTTGCCTATTTACCTAACTATAGTTATATAATTGAAACCAGGAGAAGATGCTGTTAAAATCTAAATTGTGGATTGAATGTGTCATCAATTTTCTCTTTCTGTGATTCTGTTTTCTGACGTCCCTATCTTCCATTCCTGTACTGTAACTTCCAAACTGAAAAAATGGTTAACAGATTTTAACTCATTTCTAAACTCTAATCTAGCTGTAGCTAGATTAGACAGTTTTTGCTGTCGTTTTCCTTCCTAATACGAAAACTGAGGAGCAGATACCAGATGGAGAACGAATTTCTGTCAGGTTGRTCACACTTTGAGTAAGGAGCAGCCAGCTGATCAGTCAGAACATGTACCCTTAAAAATYGGTATAATTTGTGCCATGTCTTGTTTGTATGTAAGTCCCTAAAAGCAGTTACTACCAACACCAGCATGAACCTTAGAAATGTTCTGGCAGGGCAAATTGGTTGCTTTAAAGGAAGATACAGAACTGATGCAAAATTTTATGTGGAACAGCTATAGGAGTCCTCACTGGGAAGGTTCTTAAGAGCATTGCATCTACTCATGTAAGAATAATTTTCCTCCCAGGAAAGGCTACAGACCTGATGAAAAAAAAWAWWWWWWWWATRTATRTATATRTATGTATGTATATGTATGTATGTATATGTATATACATTGTAGAATTCATGACATAATCCCCTTTGATCTATATAGATGGCTTTCTATGGATACCTGTGGTAAAGATAGTTTTTCAGGCCTGATCTACAAACTTTGAATTTGGCAAATCTGTAAGAAAGGTACTTTCCTGGATGGGAGAAAGTTGCATTTGCAGAAACATAGTAGATCAAAGTAACAGTACTAACAGTACCCAAATTGTACAATGGTAGTATGTTTCTTCATATATAGAATTTTAGCACCTGATAAGTGATCTGTCTTTTAAAGTGGTATTCAGTTCATAGTTGCCTGCCAGTTCTCCTGAACATGACTGACTTGCATCTTTTTAAATTTTATATACTGAATTTAATAAATTATCGGCCAAARAATTCTTCTAACAGATAAATTAACCTGAAAGCTGAAAGTATATGGAAGGCATTTTTTTWAAAAAAAACTTTATTCACAGTGARCAGCAGTGTCTTAAATATGTGTTTTAATTTTCCAGATCAGATTTAAAAGGAGCCATAAGCAGAGCACATAATTCAGAGGAGGGACACTGGATCTTTTAATTATATAGTGAATTTTCCACCTAAAACTTATCCAACCTCAGGGATTGATAATCTGATAGAAAATATTTTTCTTAACATCTAAATTTAGTCTCAAAAGTCTGAAAATTTGATATATAAAAACAGTCTGGTAATGCTCTGCTTCACAAATGGTTGGAGGGTCTGCTGTGGTAGAACAGTGACCCATTGTGTTTCTAATAATAATATAATGCTTACACTTTCTTAATACTTAACACAAGTTATTTTAAAAGGAACAGAGCACTACTCTTTAACAACTCTTCTTACCTTTGCCATCCCTCTGAGCAATGCTGAAAGAGGCTAAGATGTCTGTGCGTTATGTACTGACTCTTGTAATGTTGTATGTCCAAACCACCGCCGCCTGTTRTTGAAAATAGTCTTTAATCTACAGTGTTCTGATCATGCTTAGGAACATTTCTTATTGTTACTTGTTCACAGAGGGAATTTTGAAAACATTACCAGTCTTGAAAACATTATCTTATATTTATGGCTACCTGATTTCTAATAGAAGAGAGAACTTTGAACAAAATCACTTACTGTTACTTTGCTTGTAGCTTGCTTTGGGTGAATGATCCTGAATCAAAATACAGCTTTTCTAAGATACTCTGATCCCCAAAGTCACATTGAGAGAACTGATGAACAGGGAACCAAGAAGCTATGTATACATTTTTTTTTTTTTTTCAAAATACAGTTCCTTCTCTGTCCTGCCCGTCAATCAAGGATATTTAATTTGGTCCCAAGCAGTACTTCCCTGAATATGCCACATCTCTGATTACTGCTGCTTAATTATTAAATAGCAGCTCTAGTAGATGAACACAAACTAGGACTGTAAACCTGGTGGCTGGAGTATTAATAACGATAGCTGTGAATGACACAATAGTCCTATTAATACTCTAGCTCCTTGAAGTTATCTTCAGCCTAATGAAATGGCATCTTCAGTGCTCTTAATTGTGGAGAAAAGGAATGAAAATAAGTGATCTTCCTTAGTGGAAAGAAAGTATTGTGTGATACTAGATTTTCAGAAAAGCATGTAATACTTCATCCATCAGCTTTTTCAAAAAGTAAAATGCCTTGAGGAAGATCATAGATAATTAATATGTTGCCAAATTGTCTTGATCTTGCCCCCAGAAGAAATTGTATTCTACTATGTGGATTCAATAACTATTTGTATAAGAAATGTGAATAAAGGCATTTTTCTGTTCCATGTCTTTCTCAAAATGTAACAGTTTGCCTGGATTCTATTCAAGATTGACTCCATCCTTTTTTCACAGCAGCCTTGCATACTAAGACCAAATTCCAGACAGGAAAGCCCAACTCTTGTTCATAATCTCTTTTCTTATTTCAGTTGTCTTAGTATTAGTCTGTCTTTAGTGTTACCTGTTCCTGATATCTTAGTCATTTGCAAGTGGTGGATTAAACTGGAAAATCATTGTATGTGATACTAACTTGAATCCTATTATAAGTTCGTGTTTACAGCAGCCTCTCTTACCAGCTATAAAAAATGGTATTTTAAAAAGATGATGSACAAATGAAATCCATCCTGTATATGACCTGTATAACAACTAATCACAGATACCATCTGCATCAGAGCATGCAAAGGCTTCTTCCATGGTAGAAGTAGTTGGACAGGTCTAGTTTGACAGAGCACCGTCAAAAAAGAATTATCATTTTTCAGTGCTTCAAGAGTGGTTGATAATGATAAATTAAGGGCTAAAGTAAAAGATGCTAGGTATTACAGATTGTATCAGAATAATAATCCGGATAATTTATTTGTATGTAGAAGAAAGAATATATATGCAATACTATGTGTCTAAAATGAGATATAGACTTGAAACAGTGTATTCTTGTCTTGTTTATATTAATAATTTCTGGGAATATTCCCAAAGAAGTCTATCCAACACATTGTAAGGATGTGAGCTCTGTTTTCTTCTTATTATCACGGATGTATAGAGGTTGCTTGGTCCTGCATATGAATGACTTCTGTTGTACCTCTGGGGCATGATTTCCACTTGCTTTAGGCATACCTTCCTGATAACAGAGGGGGAACTTCTGAACTACGTGAGACTTTGAGTTCACTGAGAAGTTAGCCTAGCGGCTTCTCCTGCCTTAACTGGTAYGACTTCTCAGTTTATCCTGCAATCCATGCAGCTGGGCTTTTACACCTGTCTTACCTTCATGGGTAAGGGATTAATGACCCCAAACTATACAACGTGGAGGCGATACTGTTTTTACTTAGACTCCAAAACTGAAACTCATTCTTTTTTTCCAGTGTACCTTACCTCTCCTGTTTCTTTTTGTTATTATTATGACCATATCAGGGCTATCAGCTGTTAGACACTATACAGAGGGCAGTTCCTGATTGCAATTTAAGATTAGAGTGGGCATGCAAAGCCAGACAGTTTTCACTAAGGAAAGAATGACACAAYACTCTTCAGTATAAGAAGCTGAGATGAGGGGAGGTCTTTCAAGGAAATAATTATCCTTGTCTTACAAGAAGGAATGTTCCATAGCCATCCAAAAAACTAATAATGGAGTTGGAAATAGAGGGTGTACCTGTAGACTGCTCTCTCTGAGCA
>NW_028186823.1:1765538-1771565 GCF_003343005.1 Rhea americana | reverse complement strand
AGAGAGAGAGAGAGAGAGACTTGTCAATAATTTTCTGCCTACTCCACTGGGTCCTTGTGAGGGATGAGTCTTCAATTTTATTCCCGCTCTGCCAGCTTTCTGGTTGCAGCAAATCCTGCAGTCTCCTCCAGCTCCCAGAAACGTCTGAAAGCTCATTGTAACTGCTTGAGGCCTTGCTGTGTGTCTGGCCCTGCCTCTCTCTGTAGTGTCCTTTCCCTGCTGCACTGCAGTCTCTGCTTCCTCACTCTTCCTCCCAGCCTCTCCTACCTCGCATCCTTGAAGACTCTCTTCATGCTRGCACGCTCAACTGCTTTAAAGAAGATGCATTTTTTTTTCCTCTAGAAGGTGCAATTTTTTTTYCCTCTATCCATAGGAAAAGCCTGAGGCAATAAGTGGCAATCAGGACAACATGAAACAGTCTTTCCACTCTGCTGTGAAACTGCAGCCTTTTAAAGGCACACAATGTTCTGTAACTGTCAATTAAAAAATTCTCTGTTATCATATGGTTGACTTAGACTATTATTCAAGTCATTCTTCATAAAGTAAGGGTAAGATTATGCTCATTTTCTGTTCATCAGAATTTTAATATGATCTAGTTTACATCCCAATTTTTCTTCCTGAGCATCATGCAGGAAAGCCTATGCTGGCATGAGAAATTTTAACTTTTTTTATTGTTATTGTTATATATATATATTGATAGGACACATGTAGACTGTTTGGCATTTGCTATATTGAATAAGACAACATACTGCTAGAGATGATAAAAGTAGATCTGCAGCTGTGCAAAGACATTTTATGGGTTAGCCAAGTTAGCATTGTGGTACTGAATGCTTATTGTAAGGTAGTGCAGTCATTCCTCATTCAGTCTAGTCTTTCAGTGTTAAGTCAAAAAGCTGAAACCAAGATAATGAGCGTCTCATAAAGAAGTACTCTCAGGAGTTGGAAAAAAATACTTTCTAAAAGCAAAAATACAAATTAGTTTCTCTACACCAAAAGTACAAGATTGATATTTTACACTGAAGACAGTCTGTAGTTGATTGACCACTTGCTGGAGTGGTAAACAGCCACTTCTAAGCCAATATGGTGATGTTTTCTTCAGAATTTGGATTACTGACATAAATTTGATTTAAGATTATATGGTAAGTATTGTACTTCTATTTGATGCAAAGTCCAGTAATAGATTAAATATCTACAAAATTCTTATAAAAAATCAGAAATTTCCTTTTGAATTCTCATTGCAACATTTTTATCATATTTAGGATAGTGTCAGTCATAGTTTTACTATAGCTATATGTGCTAAATTTGCAGTAAACATCAAGAACATTATCGCACAATGACAGAGAAATCAATGCTAAGTACATCTTAAGCACTCATCTGATCCAATAGTTCATGAAAACAGAACACTAGTTGACCAGATTTGTCATAAGATCAGATTCACTTTCATTCTACACTTGCTGGCTCTGGGTATTTCAGAGCTATGTTTGAACAGATATGCAGTGGCACACCTGAAATGCAAGTAATCACTTGCTAGGAGTCAACTTRTGTAACCTTCGACATCCGTAGAATAGATGTCTACCTCAAGGCTTGTCACTAGTTTCTCTTTGTAGTCGAGAAAGAATAACAGGCACTTTGCAGATGCAATTTATCTTGAATATTTGAGATAATTGTCTGCTTTAGGTGACACCTTCCTTACAGATGGATCTCACTGCAGGCATATAGTATATATGTACAGGTACATCTCAGTGTGCTGGCAGCATCAGAAAAGAATAAAAAAAAATGAAGAAAAAAAAAACAGAAAAATTTGAAATAAAGACCACATCCCATAGAAGCTATCATGTAGTTTGTTTTTTATGTCTGCTTGTTTTGTTTTGTCATTTTGCATAGTGGAAGACATGGGTATTTGAATGGGATCTAAATTTGTGTTTTGTCTTGATAAGCCTACAAAGCCAGTTTCCCACTTGAAGGATTGGCCATGAGCACATTCAAGTAGAGAATGCTGAAGCCATTCAGCTCAAACTACTTGCTTAGACGTAGCAATATGTGTTGGAGTGTACTTTCATGCTGAGTGAATTCCTGCATAAATCATTCAGGGAGGAAGAAAATGATAAAGTAAAACTCAGAACATCATTTCCTTTCAAATGTCTGGCAGACTCAAAGCATTTGTTGCAGCTTCTTGAGTATTCTCTTCTTCAGCCTTTCACAGAGCAAGAATGTGTTCATAGAGGTGGAACCAACAAATGAATCTGAATAAACAAAACTCAAAACTCTTTTTTTAAAAAAACAAGAAAGTATTCCTTCTGTTTAGAAAATGTTTGATCAGTGTGAAATGCTTGGAAAGTTTTAGCTCAGTCGGCAGCGTCTGGGGGAAGCACAGCTTCCAGCTCTGTTTTTGTGGTGCCTGCTGGCAATCTATTAGCAGTCTCAACAGCAGAGCATAAGATTGAATGAATATAATTATTTTGTCATGCCGTGAAAGCTTCCRGATAAGGTCTCTGATAATGTGATGAAGTACTGCTAATTTAGGAACACAAAATGGCAATATGTTAGAGAGTATTGCTATTGTTGGATTACTCATTAGTCTCACAATTCATACCAGCTCTCAATACATACATAATTTGCAAACAGTTGCTCTAAGGAGTTGTTAGGAGTTTGGTATTTTCCTAGTACCTAGAAGCTGAAATATTGAAACAAAACTGTTCTGAGAAAGGAAGATTTCTGCTTCCGAGTTTCTGAAGGCAGACATCCTACTGAAATGTAAAAGTTCCTTCATGTATGTTGCCCAGACACTCCTGTACCACAGAAATGTGCCTACCAGCCACTGTGTAGCTTATTTAATTACTGATTTATAAGACAATATATAATTTAATTGAAGAAATGGCTAATACGACTCTGACCTCTTTCTTTTATTAGGATATTTTATGTTCATATTTTACAATATAATAAGTTATATATACAGCATTAAACAAATTTATTAGAAAGTAAGCCTTTGGCAAGATCTACAGATTTTTTTTTTTTTACTCCTGTACATCTTTTGTGTAATAATAACAATACTGTATACTAAATAAAATAACGTTAAATAGTCTATGTTCACATTGGCACCATTAATTTCAAGACCCTAACATTTCAAGGCCCAATAAACATAAAAAAAGGGGATTCCTGTGTCATCTTTTAAAGAAATAAATTGTATGTACTATTACATGAAACATGAAATATAGGAGTAACACTGCAGTTACACACTAGCACATGGAAAATAGCATCTTCCAATTTTCTTTTTCCCCTTTTCTATATTTTCTCAGTAAAGGATTAAAACTGCTACTTTATGGTCTTGGAAATCTTGTTGAAGATTGCAGAAGCGTCAGCAAGTCTAGAAATCTTACTGAAGCCTGTTGAAGTTCATGTGAGTTTGTCATTGACTTCAAGATAGAAAGAATTCCATTCTTGTTTTAAKTATCAATTAGCAAGCTCAGTCTTCAAATATATGCAGCTTGCTGCTWCCTTTAAAGAAAAGGCAAAATGATAATCAAATTTGGCATATGCATATGGATGACRAATGTGTTATAATACAGAAGAAATGGTGAAAAAATAAAGATGARAAGGATAAGTTTTCTGTCATACAGTATGTACTTTCTCTGCTATACAAAACAAGTGCTGAAAATGTCAGTAAATATAGGCATTAAATGGTGATATTAAATGTTCTGCATGTAATTATGATACTATCATAGGTAGGGTCTAGTTTCTAAGTAATAGAATACTAGTTAACTTCAGAGTTATAATRGATATTTTTATAACATTTTGTTCAGTCATGCAATTTGGAACTTACAGTATTGCTTTGTAATTTAGTTTAATTTAGTGGCTGCACTTGCTGAAATCTGTCTTTGCTCATTTTAGTTATAAATTAAGTGAATAGGTTTGGTAACAGCTACTGACTTGTGGTCTGTACAATTTTTCAGGAACTTTTACCTTAAAAAATTAGAGATTAGTTAATAGGAAAAAATAAGGTATATTTTTGTCATGCACAAACACACAGTAAGGCTTTAGCTTCTAGAGGAATTATTCTTCACCTCACTGTGGAGTCTATGCTCATGTTCTACATTTACAAGAGAAGAGTATTTCAAAMAACCTCTTTTTCTATATATTCCAAGTGTTGCTAAAGAAACCTACTTTTTTTTTTGTTTGTTCTCAATGTAGAATGCACACCATCGTTGTCTGGAATTCCTCTGCTTAAAAAATAATTGGATATATAGATATCGCTACTGGAATACATATTTTTCACTGTGGTGGACAAGTTCTTTTGTTGCTTCTTTTTTGTAATGGCAAAGAAGGGAAAAATATGTTGCTCTCTACTTACAAGTAGTCACCGCCAACTTTTACTGCCCATTTCCTAACCAGCATATCCTCAGTAAGTTAGTAGTTTGAATTTATAATTTCTGAAATGTCTGTTTGGACCAAGAGTGCATGTACATGCATCATATATAGTGATTTGAAGCATTTCTATCTGTAAATTATGTTGAAGCTTTTTTCATACAGTATAATGAGTTAATCTGAGGACTGTTTATATACACTTATGCACATACTTCTAGATTCAGCAAATCCATYGTAAATATGGAATTAAACTGGTTACATATTTAAGTGTATTAGAACTGATAGAAATGTAAGTGCCTAATGTGTATTAAAAGGTACTGTAACTGTAGCACTGTTTTCAACTGCAACTATTATAGAATTGAGCRAAGCTTTCTTGAAAGCCAGGCAGGAAGGATATCAGCAGGGTTAGCTGCACATATACTCAGACAGACTGCAAAAGGGATGTTTGTGTCCACTTATTATCGGTAACTGTTTAACAAAACCATTTTGTTTAATTATATGTTCTTACCAAGCTTTGTGGGAGATTTCTACTCTGGTTTTCATATAGGCATAACTTCACTTTTGTAGAAGTAAAAGGCAATAGCCTCCCTTTGGGTGGGGGAACGGCTATGCAGAAGAAACAATGGTCTTTGGACAAAGTCTTTGACATGGTGCTTTCTGGAATCACTGTTCTTGCAGACGGAGCGACAGCGAAGATCCCGGACCAGTATGTCAGGATGTTGCCACTGGCTCAGGAGCAGGCATCGCTTGTGCCCACTCCAGAATATCCGCACACAAAGATTCGACGGYGTCCAACCGCTCGATTTGCACCAGTTTGGTTAGCAGTTCAGGGATGCTGTAGCCCGCCGTGCTGATGCGGTCAAAGAGCTGCATGCCATCCGTCATACCACCGATTTCATCTCGCTTCAGTCCAAAGCTCTCGGCGAGGTGGCGCCACGTTTTCACGATGGCTTTTTCTGTGTTGTACGTCGAGCTGAGCATTCGGCTGGTCTTCTCCAGGCAATCAAATGGCAGCTCTGTGGGGCTCAGACCTGCAAAGCAAGGAGTATATAGTCAGATGGCTCTGGACACAAGTCTTGGCTATTCGGGACATTTTTTATTAAAATGCTCCAGTATATACTATTAGCAACAAGTACAGCCAAAATCTTTAAGTGATAGTCTGTGATAGATATGTCTAGCTCYGAAGACATTACTGTATATTACTAGAGTTAATTCCTCCTTGTGACAGTAGGGGACAATATTAGTGGAACAAAGAGGGTATAAAGTCAGCTGGGAAAGAAGTATTACATGGGTTGTATATACTCCTGTGACACTGCTGCTTCCTTCAACAGCTCGCCAGCTGTCAGAAGGCGTCTACTGCAGACGTATCTGCAGTGAGCAGCTCCATTACTACACCTCTGCACATCTTGCACAGCATTTGAGCTAGAGCAACTGCTCTGACCCTTCCCGGAGTCTGTCACCAGCAGCTGCAGTAACAGCTCTGTAATTGAAAGCTGCCCTTGTAGCAGCATAAGGAGTGAGGTAAAGCAACGATGCCGACTGCTTCCAAGCACTGAAGTCCCTGCAAGTGCTTGTCATTGCTATCACTGACTCACTAGAGAGAATTTAACACTCATTCTGTGGGAGGAAACACTGTTTCCTTGGACTTTTTTTTTTTTTTTTTTT
>NW_028186823.1:1668643-1765503 GCF_003343005.1 Rhea americana | reverse complement strand
TTTTTTTTTTAAATATGGTCAGGTAACAGAGGAGAGAATCAGCAACAGCGTCTTTTCAGAAACAATCTTCTGGCTTCTGTAGTTTTTCTGCTTCATACCCACCAGCAGGAGTTTGGTGGGAAGCTAGACCTCCCTGAACCACAGAAAACTCACGTACACATTCATGCACACGTGCACATACCCACACAAAGTATGTGTGTGKGGGGAAGTAAATGTAGTTGGGTCTCCTATTCTGCAGAGAAATGAATTCATGTCTCTTCTGCCAAAACAATCCAGGTTTTCAAGTGCTAAACAGGGTTAACACTTGAACCACGTGCTTACTTGGAAACTAAGCTTTTGGTCATGAGAGTTGGACAGTGTTTAGAACAGCTGAGTAGGTCACGACGTGTGTCTGCAATACAATTCTGACCCTTCTGAAATCGCACTTGCATGTTTGGAACAAATTCATATTTGTTATCCAAGTAACTCTAAATAAATAAATGAAACAAGTTTCCATTAGATGAGGAATGGGAAAGTGTTTCTCTACAACTTGGCGTGCATGCCCAAACACAACCCAGCACTGCCCTTCCCACTTTCCATAGGAGGGAAACACATGCATCCAGCTGGAGAAAAGCTGTGGCGTGCTCCAGCCCGGACAGTTCTGGCACCAAGGCCCCACGATGCTTCCTAAGGGCAGGGTGTATACAAAACTGCTTATAGAGTATTTTCTTCTAGATTTGGACTTTGTTTATAGTTCACCTTTCCATAGGCAGACCTTTCTATAGCAAACAGCTGTGATGTAATTTTGTGCTGTGTTAGCATAGATGCAAGTTTTACACACTCACCTTCTGCAACGTCGCATACGTTAGCATACACATCAAGTATCTTCTTCCTTCGACTTTGCATCTGAAAAAAAGAGTTTTATTTCAGTATTTTTTTCAGTCATATGTGTAAATAATTACCAGCCAGTACAAAAACCTCAGGGAGACCCTCATTTCAAGGCTCTGACTACAAGGATTTAATCATATAAAAGGTCCTCAAGGGCCCCCTTTTGAAGATTCGTAGAGGAATACGCAGAAATGGAAAAGGACTGTAGAGGAGGGGAGCTTCCTATCTGCCATTTGACATAGAACTGCTTAGGGAATAACTAATTTTATATATATACGTATATATTTTATATATATATATATAAATAAACATATATATATATATAAAAACATATATAAAAATATAAAAATATATAAAATATATAAATATATAAATATAAATATAAAATTTTCCATGATATATTGCCTGGTTGAATGTGAAACACTTTTCACAGATAGATTAAAAAAAAAAATCAGTGAAGCTTTAGAGAGGGAAAATTCAAGGTCCAGGGCACTCCAGTCATTTTTGACAAGGAACTGAACACCTGACATTCTCTAAACTAAAAATGGACATTCTGATGTAATTTCATTTAGTAAAAATGTTCTCAAGGCTTGACCTTGGATTCACTGTGGAGTGAAAACGAATGTCAAAATGTCAGGTGTTCTCAGACTGGAACTGTCATCGCTCTGCCAGCTCTCACTAGGACTGAGCTATTTGAAAACTTGTCTTCTTGATGGGACTCTATCATTATTTTCACAAATTCATCACTTTTTCACTGAAAACTAGGCTGGGAAAAGCTCTGTTTGGACTATTTTGTCCGTGAAAMGATTCTTCTTGTTTTCTATGGGCTCTAGGGTCCAATGCACATCAATTACTTGGACTAATAGCCATGCAGCTGGAGCCCACTAACCGGCTGCTCTACCTGAAACCATAAGAAGCTCAGCAAGYGCGTTGCAGCTCAGGGAATGGTGATGCAGACATTAGTTGTTGTTCACATATTCTTGGTAAAATTTACATGTKTTTGGTCATGTAGGTAGCTATTGTACAATTGAATTTGCTGTTTCARAGCCCTGTAAGCATAAAACTTTCTTTTAATGGGATTTATTAAAATTCCTCCTAAGCAAATTGTTAGATGCCCATTTTCATTCTCCCCTCACTTTTAGGGCTAAATAATTCCAAGYTCATGAAGAATTATGCAAGATGCTCTTTTTACCAAAGCCTGAAGATGTGGAATTTGTAAAGTTTATGCTGGAAGCAAAAAGGTACATTGGAGTCTAATTTGAGATCCTCTGTGTGGTAGCTCATTGCATAGTGGWTTTAATTAGAAAGGAACAGCCTGGGATAAGAATAGGCCTTTAACTTTAACCTTGCCCAACAGCTACTTAATACACTTCCCTGTGCTAGAAACATTAGCTCATCTGCAGCCTCAGATGAATTGCTGCTTTTCTAACGTCTGACAACTGGCTGAATGGTGAAATCTCAGATACCTGGGAGAGCATCTTGATGCCTTCTGCACCTTTATTGAAAATTTCTTTAACCCCAACAGGCTTCAGGCCATCAGGAGTACATTACAACAGAAGGTCTGGAAGAAATTCACGTGCTTATATAAATTACTTAGAGAAAGTATCTATCATATACGGTCTTTGGAAGCCACTTCCTATGAAACGTTCCAACTTTATGCATACGCAACTTGCGTTTTCCAATTTCAAGTGCATAGAAAAGTATGATAAAGATGGATTCTGTTAGAGAGACCTCAGAAGACTGAATTTTAAAATGTGAACACTGGAGTAGTAAGTTATTTTCAGATAGTTGAACCCATCTACAACTTAAAAAAACCCATTTCTCTCGGGTTTTAAATTTTTTGCGTCTGGTCTCAGCTGAGAAATGAGCTATTTTACAAAGTTTGAGCTAAACCATCCCAACAATTTAAGACACGCTAATATGAAAAGATGTGTTTTCAAACCTTTTTATTCTTWAAAAAAACAAAATGGTTGATATTAAGTGATTATTATGATATTATGTGATTTTTGTGCTAGTTATTGCTACCTTTTTTACTACTGAAGTTCTAAAAGCTTAAAAAACATCTGAGCAGATGCTTGCTTTTTAAGGATGGTTTCATATTTACATAGATTAAAAAGCTGACTGGATGAGGGAGTGCCCTAAATATGCCTTGAAATACTCTTAGTGTGATAAAACGCCCGGGGCAGTGCACAGCTGGCAGGAAGGAATGAAGGCCTTCCGCAGCAAAACAGTGGCTTGACGCTGTTCTTTGGAACACAGGAGTGGCCTCCAAATCTGTGTTTTTGAAAATTACTCACAAAAACTAAGTACAAAACCACATATTATTGAAAATTCTATGGCATAGAAACACCGGTGCCACACTTGAGAGCATTAGTTGCTCTAAAATATCTAAGAAACTCAAATGCTACGCCATGATATGAATCCAGCTATGTTGTTAAATTATTTTTCTATCTTCGATTTTCCTTGGCAAATGTGAGTATTGCAATACTGGGATTTTGCTGTTCATTTTTTTTTTCTTTAAACTACAAAATACAATACTCGAAAGAACAAAGTTATTACTCTTGCAAGAAATTTACTTTTCAACCCTGAGCAGTGTATATATATACATATATACATGTATATATATACATATATATACACAAACATGTATAAACCCAGGGACCACCTTTGGAAATTCTGGAGGAATACTATATGCCACTATGGTACTATGAGTTTCTCTATTAAATTTGTGCCTGAATAAATTGTCTTGTAATTTAGTTCAATCTGCATTTTGGGGTGATGGTTTGTGTCTTTTAATAAACTCCCCTCCGTTTTCAGATCTCAGAAGAGCCTTACCCCAGTTGCTTTGCTGTTTGTAGAAGATTTATCTCTGGCCAAATGCACTAAAGACAACAAGCACCTCTCTGGAGTCCCCTGCTTGTCGACTGCAGCTTCTTCGTCACTATCCATACTACGACTTAAAAGTCGTTCATTCTCAGAAGATGCATCATTTTCACTGTAAAATGAAGGATAAGGTTATCTTAGTGAAGCCTTTCTTGGTGTAACTCCAATGATCTCCTTTTTGCTATCCTAGAGGAAYGGAATAAGAAAGGTTTTCAGTTTTTTTAAACACGCCCCAGTGGTACTACGAACAAGGAATTTCCTTAAAGCCTGGTGCAGAAGGTGTGTTCACTCCTAGCTGAGAGTGAGGAAGGYGACCTTATGTACCTTTTCAAGTGCACGTATGCAAGAGCTATTCTCCGAGCCCTAAAACAGACCTTTCTGATAGGGAGACAGAGCCCCAGGGCTGGTGGTCACAGAGGGAGACGGCGTCTCCTTGGGAACATCTGTCTCCCTCTCTTAGAAACAAGAGAGGGGGAAAACGCGACTARAAGTCATCTAGTCTTTTCCCTGCTGAAGCAAAATTACTATCATCATATTCACCCACTTCCCCGCCCCAGCTGTACTACGCTGGATGCGGGGGGCTCCCTGGTCTGTGACAGCCCAGGGGCCTGTCTGGGCTGGGACCTGGAGCACGTAGTGCACCAAGCAAGGCTGGCAAGTAAGGTGGCGATGCTCGCCTCAGCTTGCCGAGAAAAGTCGACTCCTACAGCTCTCCCATTGACAGGTTATATCACGGTATGCCAGAATTTACAGCCCTGAAAATTTTGGGGCTAATTAGCTCTTTGTGTATTCCTGCGTTCGGACTGAAAAATATATCTGCAATGAATGTTTGGAAGCGATGACTACGTTCCTTTCCTGCTTCAGTCAAACTAGAAATATGTTTATTTTTTACGTACCTTTTAGCAGTTTTAGCTGGAGTTGCTGTAAGCTTTTCAAACTCTTCTTTCTCAGAGAATATCACAACATTATCTGCAGATCAAGAATTAGAGAAATTTAAATTGGCAGTGAATTTCCAAATGAGTGTTTTGTCTTAGGAGCTGCTTCAGCTGGCAGTCTTATTGCAAGCATAAATCTCTCTGCTCTCTTTTTAATTACAATCAGAGGATTAAGTGGTATTGTGGAAGTGCAAAAACTATCATACACCATTCTTTAGTAAACTGACACAGAACTTTTACTTATACAATTAAAAGGGGAAACTTTAAAGTATGATGGATTAAGAACATCTAAGTCCAATGTAATCTTGGATAGAAASAGCAAACTCTAAAGCAATTTATACCTTGCACTTCTTTCTTCTCTTCTTGTGTGTTGGCCTGAGCTTCAACATTTTTTACGGAGTGGCTCTTGCAACAGGCTAGAATACAAAAATATAACTTAATAATTATTCTCAGAAGCTATWTAAAAATAGCATTTGCAGCTAAAATGTCATGCCAAACAATTACCTTGAGCAGAAGGTTTTGTTTTCACAATGTAAAACATGATGATGAGGACAATAGCAATAGCCATTATGAATATGGTAGACATTGCAATTATAAGAGCTGTAGCCAGATGTCCTTGCCCTGAAAGATCTGCTGGAAACACAAAGAAGTATTTTGTAAAGAACCCACTCTTAAAAATCAGAGAATGGTTAACAGTTTGCAGCCTGCTCTAAACTTAAAATTTGCWTCTTCGTTTATTGGATCCGAGTCTTGCCTGTCTTGTTAAGCATTGCAAACCTTAGTATTACATCTCAAAGGCAAATTAATTGACAGGGTTTTTCAAAATTACAACATTTATGCTGTAACAACTAGTTGACAGTAGTCATGAGAAATGCTTGATCACATGTTCCACTAGCAATTTATATTATCTGCTAACAATGTAGGAAGCTATATGTGAGCAGGAGCAGCAGCATTGTTAACACTGAACTCTGGGAAACAGCACTGAAAGGAAAAAACTAACAAAGAGGTTGAGAGCTGAAGTTACTCTTGGTTACCACGGCTGCTTAAAAGCTTTGTAGCAAGAAGGAGAACACAATGCACATGAAAAAAGGATGCTTTTCTAACAGAAACTTAAAACACAGCAKGTCTGGGAGGTGAATTTAAAATACAGGATGTAAGAAAGAATTTAAAGCAGAWT
Organism: Rhea americana; assembly: GCF_003343005.1. Lineage (NCBI taxonomy): Eukaryota > Metazoa > Chordata > Aves > Rheiformes > Rheidae > Rhea > Rhea americana. Next base: position 1,759,641 of record NW_028186823.1, on the reverse strand, counting down.
TTAGATGTAATAAACTAGAATTCAGAAGCCACAAGAGGACACAGAAAATGACAAATATGCTAAAAAGCATGAAAACTTGAATTTTTCTGAAAACATGATTCTGAAGATCATGCTTACATACAAAACCAGGAAGATCAGCAGTGCCAGTCCCTCATTCGTGGCATCTTTTCTACTATGCTGTCTCATATTCACATATTTTCAGCAACTAATAACCATAATGGATAACTGTTTATATTAGCTCAACAGGACACTGGCTATATTTGTGCATTGAATTAGTTTCACCACTCTAAGCCAGGTTTTGCTGAGGTATAATGCCATTTCTCTGTTGCCACAAATAATGGGCTAAATTCATCGCTGGAGCTGCTGACTGCAGTCAAAGTCCATTTTAAGTCCATCTTACTATCACAGCAGTGACAGCTGATTAATCAAGAAACACAAATTCATTCTGAATTATTTTTAATWGCAGCTCCAGCGATCTGGAAGTTGTGACAATGAATTACACAATAGTTATTTTCAGTTCAGTTGCTCTATTTTGGTGCTAGTCTCAAAAGCAACAGGAGCTAAATTAAATCTGTGTAGGTAGTCTTACCTTTGTGGTCTTACCTTTGTGAGCGTGCTGGTAAGGTGAGAAGGTGCTTGTGCCAGAGGTACTTGGGAAAATGGCTGAAATGCCAGAGGTAGCCCCTGCACCTGCAAGATYAACAGAAATGCCATAAACTTGCACAGTTACTTTGCCCAGTCAGTCAAAGCAACATCTTGGCAATATCAAGCAAACAGCCTTTGCTTAGTTTGATCGYGTTTCCTGTTCATTAGTGAAGACTCCCTGATTTCACCATGGCTTTGGAAAATTCACTAATCCCCGTATGCATTTCTGGCATTTAAAAAATTGTCTTCACCATTTTTTTTTGYATGGCATTATCAGGGAGGAGGAGAACTCAGGGTTCATGAGTTGTTAGTAATTTGTAAGAAAGCCAAGCACCTTCAGACCCGTGCAGGGCCAGCTGCTGTACATGGCTTCCCATAYGACAAATCTGTCCTGGGCAGTCAAAGGTTTTCCAGGATCGGGTTGATGATGCATTTATAACCCTGCTCCATTACTTGCAACTGCAGACTCCAAGTTGCAGCTGGTAGATTTGTCACATTAATGCTTCTCACAGGTATCCTTTGCTAGCAGGATCTCTGAGAAACTCTGATGGTTTGCAAGCCCTCATGACCCCACAGGAAAGCCTAGGAAAAGTGGCAAACAATACTGTTTAATGCCCTTATGTTCCATGGAGCTGTATTATGATGAAAGGAAATATTAGAATTTCCTGCAATCTAGCTGGATAATATGTTTGTTATGATTCCGCTTGTTACTTCAAATCAGTGTTCTAGGGGAAGGAAAAAAAAGAAGAATCTACAAAAATAATGAGCTTAATAAKAAGAACTTAAAGGAGCACTCTACAGAGGCAGAGGATTAAGTGAGACTGTCCAGCGAGTCTTTTCCATTTCTAAATTCTGCAGTTAATTTAAAAAGTTAGTATTTTTATTAATCTTTCAGATGATGTCATACATCAAGTTTTCAAAGCAGTGAACCAAGTCACAAATCAACATCTTTTGAGAATATTGGACAATACTGAAAATTACTAGGAATTAGGCTGTTAATAGGAACGCTTTTAAACAGTATGCTGTTGGAACAGAATTCCAAAGAAGGAATAAAAATATTAAGCTTGGAAGAAAACACTTTCTTCATTCCTCAAACAACCTTTAACAAAACCGGCAAACAGGTTATGCAAACAGATAGTATCAACAGACACTGAAAAAYGTCTTCTGGCAGCGGGGTAAGGAATCACTGCTGCTTTCTATTATCTTACACTGAAGTCCAGGGATAATATTGAATTCGGTAGACCTAAAGCCAAAACACTGTCCCAGTCATCTGGTAAGGCGCATACAACACATGGCTTAAAAAACAAGCTTGGCAGTTGGAGTGGCTGAGAACTAACCAGGCCATTCTTTTGACCTAGTAAATGTTACAAGAAATTAAACCCACCAGGTAAACCTGAGAGGAAATTAAGTGGTCAGGAACGGTCTGAGAAATGTTTCACGGTTAAGAACAAAGAAATAGACATGCTCTTCAAATTAAGATAAATTTTTTTTATAAAAAGAAAAAAAATATTACCTAACATAAAATGTGGCTCTATGTAGTGAAAGAGAAATGTATACTCCTAAAATGGCCACAAAGTATCAGTTGCAGATGGCTTCAAAAGAAATGTGTTTTAACAATGGCAAAACTCCTTTCAAACCTCATTTGTTGGAAGGAAATGGGTTCATTTATTATTATTGCTTTTTTTCAAACTGAAGAAGTGTTTTCATAAAGTTTTAAATAACTAATTTGCTAACTCAGATGCTTTTAGTGTTATGTAAATGACGCATTAATCTTGCCTCCGGTTCCTTCTCAGTAACAGGCTCAGTTCTAAGAATTAGTTATAAGCTCCAGAAACGACTATGTACCAGTAGAGCATCTAAATAGCATAAATGAAGATGTTGTCTGCATGGAACGGAGAGTAAAGATGGGCAATTTGTTAAATTTTCAGCAATTCCTCACAAAACTGAAATGAATCACCCTTGGTTTTGACCTATGAACTTCTCATCACGGTTGGACAACGGAGGAAATTTAGGCACTAGCCAGCGCTGAAGCCTGGTCCTTCCTTTCATGCCCACCGCTCCCGGGCTTCCGCCTGTTCTTGCCGTCCCCTTGGCAAATCCGATTTCCGACGACTGCGATTCTCTGCCGTTCTTGCAAGCTGCGACAAGCCGACAATAGCTCTTCTTRCACCGCCTCTCAGCCAACGCACGCAAGCTCCTCGGCTTTGTCTGCCCGGAGTTTATCTGACAAGCTTGAGCTCGTCCCTCCTCAGCMAGTTCATCCCACTCTCTTTTTTTCCCCTCATTTGAAATACATAGTAACTGAGACATTTTTGCTTTGCCTAATCAATCTTTCAGCCATTGCGTACGATTAACATGACGTTTTTCATTTGTCAGTGAAAGGGAGAACAGTCAAGGCGGGCGGTCACGCAGTGAGTACCTAACACAGGGATGGTACCGGGGAAGGTCACCCCTGCTTCTTCCAGGGTCCCTGCCATGCCAGTGACACTGAAACTACACTCACCATAATAGTACGTACGTAACGGATGCTGCACACCATTACTTGGTTTTACTCCACATGAGGATGCGGTGTGTTGCCTGTGCCCATGCGTGCACACACACACTGGGTCTTCTCCAATGCACCTTCAGCATCAGCTCCTACATGCAGATTTGTCTTTCAGTTATGTGGGACTGGGACTACCCAGTTTGCTCAGGAGTGTTGTGGCAAAATCTAGGCTGGTGCTAGAACATGACAGCCTTTTCTATATGTCTACGTGGGAGTTACTCATTATGCATGTTTTAAGCATATTATCAAATTTAATAATTTGGCATAAGCATTATGAGCCAAGATTTTTCTTTAGATGTGGCTTAGAAGGAAGTGCCAATTCTAGCACCTGCAATAAAAAGGGAATCAAAAATGTCAGCTTTTGCAGAATTTTTRTTCATGTCATTTTTGCAAGAGCAAAAAGAAACAAAACTCATAGCTGTTGCTTTCCCGGTCCAGCAACACACCATGACTACAAGGTCAGTCATTCCTGTGCACATCCAGTTTGCATCCAGATTACATTAGTTTCAATACAGACGACACTTAACATACTCTACATAAAGACTTACTCTTTACTCTACAGCTCAAGCACAGTCATCTCAGGGTGCTGCAGCCTCTTTAATAAGTCTATTCTAGGCACAAAAAAGGCTGATGGCTATAATGTAGTTGTGCAAAASAGTGGTTTATATTCCTAGACACCTCTAAGTAATACTGTAGGAATGTGATAAAGACATTAGAAAAGGTTATCACTGAAAGTATCTCGACTTTTACATTGTAAATCCTTTTATTCAAAAAAATTGTAATTTAGTCYGAACTTTCTCAGAGTTTAAATATAGTTTCATAAAAAAACGCTTCTTTTATTGTTTAAAAGAACAATTGAACTTGTATTCACATTTGAGGGTTTGGAGGTTTTTAACTCAGAAGAAGACTTTTATTGAAGTTACCGTGCAGCCAGCCTTTTGTCCCTATAGTGAAAAAACGCAAGACAAATTTTTGTATTAAAGAACTTTGTATGTAACACGGCTATTAGAGTGGTTTGTGTATTGCAGGATAGATTTACACTAAGAAGCGATGAACAAAACTACCAGATTTGTGAGAGGAGGAGGGCACAGGAAGGGAGGTTTTACCAACACGCTCTCTTGTAAGTGTTTGTGACTGAATAAAATCTGGCGCAGTAAGAGACCATATGTGTTTCTGACACACATTGCTGTAGGTGTCAGCTTACTGGTCCRTGCACAGGACGGCTGCTCATAGATAGCAACATTTTTTTTTTTTTAAGGGTTTATTTAATACTTATTGACATATTATAAAACTACACAAAATGTGTATACAACAGACTATCAGAGTGATCCTGAAAACAGGACGCATTTAAAAAAATGTCTCTGGGCGTATATGTGTCCGTTTCTTGCCGCTGGGCGCAGCTCGCCTTGCCCCAACGCATCCCCCTTCTCAGAGGCAGGGTCCGGTTAGGGCTGGCAATCCATGCTCACTTCTGCCAGCCGCGCTGGGAGCCCGGCCCCGAGACCGCTTTCAGGCGGTGAAGTAAGATAAAACACACACACACACACAAATTAACTAGCAKCCTGATATAGGAGGTGAGAAATAAATTAGATGATTGAGTGGAAATCCAATAAAAGTAGAAAGTTTATGGCTGACAAAGTAATTGAAAACTAGATTATAATTAAATCTAGTCCCAAATAAAGAGCTAGATGCTGAGAAAACACARGTCAGAAGTCTCAGATTAATGTAAATCTGTGTTCAGTTTCTGTAAGGTAAATCTGTATTCACATAAAAGATTTGGTCTCAAACTTAACGAAACAACACTTCACACAGAAACATTATACGCCTGGAAAGTAACGAAAGTGGAAGCAGCTGTCAAAATCCAGCCACTTTCTAAGGTGCCTACATATGAATTTAGCAATCAAACATTAACCAAGCCCAGAAGTGTAGTAAATCCCTAAGGAACAAGAGAACATCCCAGACAGTGGAGGATTGGTTTTTGTTTTAGTGGCTTATTTTCCTGCTGTGCCCTGGGTCCAGCTGCCCTCCTGAAGGACACCTGGGCCCAGGGCTGTCCCAGGCATCTCCAGGAGCTTAAGGCAGCAAGCCTCACTCCTGCTCCTCAGCTCCTTCTCCTTGAAGGTTTCTTGCGGAGGTTTCTTCCTAACATTAGGTTCCTTTCCTAATACAGACAGACCCTAAGGGAATGAGAATTAGGTCACGGCACCAGTGAACAATAAAGTGCTGCCTTCAATGTTTCTCCCGTTCCACATGTGAAGAGGAATGGGGTGTTCGGAGATCAAACAACTCAAAAGGAGGAAAAGAAAAGAAAAGAAAAGAAAAGTTTGTTAGCTCCAGCTAACAAGCCTATTCATTTGTAAGCANTAGCTCCAGCTAACAAGCCTATTCATTTGTAAGCATAATTTGAAACAGAAGGAAAAAAAAATTCCTGACGTTGATCATATTACAAAAGGACAAAGCTGGCAAGGAAAGGAAATTAGTGATATTATAAAGAATGGAGAGTTAAATATAAAGAAAACTATGAAAGAATTATTTTTCATTAATTTATGGGGTTCTTCTGTGCTAGGCTTGTTGGTGTTAAACATTTCAGCTAAGGAGTCTGAGCTCTGAGTCTTCAGTACAGGGATTTAGAAGTGCCCCCCTGAACTAACTTGTCACACGCAGCCTTCAGCCCGTTAGTCAATCGCTCTGTCTCATCTATTTAGTCGTTTTTGAAGTTCTAACGATACAACAATAAAAATGATCTTTTATGTTTCCAGATGCTGTTTGCTCTCTGCTAACTGGAAAATAACTCGACTACATTTGTTTTTCTTTTATTTTTCCTCTTCATTTTTATTTCTGCTAAGCCATCATTGTACGTGTTAGGCTTAAAAACCTACCCCGGTTGATTATTGCAACTATTTCACTGACATGACCAGGAAAAAAAAAAGTAGAACTTACTATATTTTGTGCCCATGCACATACATGAAGATTGAAAAGAAAAYGTTCAACGAATTGCTGAAGTTTTCTAGATCAATTTGAATGGAAAAGGATTGGCATATTAGATGCAGGCACGTAATTATAACTTCAAAGTATAARGTTCTTCAAGTTCTTGTAGCAGGATTTGATTTTGTTTTTGCCATCATTATTGAACTGGAATGGCAAATATCAAAGTTTGAATGGAAGAGCAGAGTTTATGTATATTTACTGATAGACAACTGCAGCTGCAAAAAAATAAAATCTCTTCCAGTAGCAACTGTACCTCTCTGCCAGAGAAACTCTTATGTAGGTTAAAATCTTCTATCTTTTGCACATGCTTTTACATTGGATAAATAAAAAACGCCACATTTTCAGAGGCCTCAAGTGACGCTGGTTCCAGGACAGGTTGACAGAAAACCCAGCACCATTAACTGTGGCAAGCCACATCTTAAAGTGGTTTGGTGCTCACTACCTGCAATATATTATCCTCTGGTTTGCATAGGAAACCTGCATCCAGTGAATGCCCCCCTTGCTGTAGTGCTGCTATTTTTATCACAGAGGTATCATGTCCCAGTTTAGTGCCAGCAAGGTTCATTGATGTCTCCTGATCTGCTGCATGTGCAGCTGAAGGTCTCGCATCTTTGATGTTTTGGCCTCGTGCTTGCCTGTGCTTAGYGGCACAGTCCCGGGAGACGTGGGAGAACTGTGTGCTGAGAGCCTGCAAGCCTAACACAGGCATGTCACAGTACACAGAAAACACAAAAAATTGCCATCTGTATGGTGATGCTGACCTCTATCAGGAGCAAACTATTGTCTAAAAGTGAGAAAAAGCTTTCCTTCTGCGTAGCGCACATCCTAACACTCAAATACGCACAACCCCTTTGCCCCGTAGGCGCATTTCCTACTAGTTACCACTGAATCCTAGGATAACTCTCAGTCTACAGGTCATTATTGCCTTTATCCTTTAGTCCAGAGAGAGATTTCCAACACTGTAATCTGGTGATACACTCAATTCAATTAAATCTCTGACCTCTGTGAAAAGTCTCCCTCTCCTCTCTCTTTTTTCCACATTACTTGTGCYATTTATGTCTCAAGCTCCTTGAAAAGAAAAAAAATAAAGGTGACACAGGCTCATCAGGGAATTTCTTTCTCGCTCTTTACACTAGTATTTCCAGATGCTGCGATATGAGGTGTTCGACTTGTTTTCTTAGCCATTTCAAGGTTTCTTGGCTGCGTAGGAGATGAAAGTTGCACAGCAGGCTCTTGGACTTGAAAGTGATTTGTTTACCCTTTGATCAAAACCAAATATTTTTCTGCCAGATAAAATGTATGGTCAGGAAAACTCTTTTGAGCRAGTTTCTCTGCAGCAGCACACGCGTCCTGCTTCGCTTGTTGTGGCACTGTGCACCAAGGGGGCCAGGCAGCTCCCCAGGTAGATATTTCTGCTGCCAAGGGGAATGCTGCGCTCCAGTCCTGTCTCAGACCTAACAAAGGCCTAAGGTGAGATTTATCTGCCCTTATTTTTGTGTCTAGAAGTAAAGCATTTAAACCAAAGCTTGTCATCCTCAGCTTCCTATTTTGGAGTAACTTCCTGTCCTTGTTTCCCTACAACTGTTTGAATCACCCATTTTCAGTGCTACACCCTCTCAAAATTACCACAAAAGGGAATACGCAGGAGCATTAGGTGAAAATGCAGTTCTAGAAGAGTGTCACCTTGGCGAAACGTAAGTTCCTGAGCTCTGTTCAATGTTATTTCAAAGTCTCAGGAAAAGGAAATGAAGATGACTGGGACCATTTGAAGCTTTCTAATGCCCTCTGGACCCTCCATCATGACAGCCAGAGCAGTGAGCAAGCAGCACCAATAAACAGAATTTGTTCCAAGTATGGAACCATTCATAACCAAGAGCTCATATTATCCTTCCTACGACAGAGACTGCATGCTCACATTAACATCAGGATGTGTTCAGAGCACAATAATTAGTTTAGGCATTTGCAAATCTCAAAAAATTATGCAATTGTGTTTCACTGACATGATATTCCTTTGCTCTGCCTGGTATAATTTGATGTTAGTGAAATCTGTGATGAAGAAATTTTAGTTTTGTTTGCTTACTAATATCAGAATTCATGCTGCTTGCCATGGGGACAGTGAGCCTTTCAGACATTCCTGTTGCAAGGCTGATTTTCCATTCGGAATCCAAATTATTATTTATGAGGTAAGAAGCCATCATTCTAAACAGTATCAAGAGTTTTAACCATAATAAATCATATTGAGCTCAGTGATTTGAGGGACCACCACAAAGTGAATTTGGATTTTTAGAAGCTTTGCCACCTCTTGAGCACTTGTGGTTGAATGGTTGGTTTCATGGACTTGGTTAATATGATAWTATTTACTCTCGCTAGGACTATCGGTCTCTTGAGCATTAGTACCCAATTGCTTCAGAGGTTTATGCACTTGCCTAAACTCCTCCCAAAGATATTATATAGTTCACTTATTTATTCTTGTGTTTTTCAAGTTAAAAATACGTGTGGTTAGTCAGTTGCACAATCTGTACTTTCCTCAAAGTATTAAGCAYGTTTATATTGTATCTGCCAAACATCCTACAAAGATTTGTTTTTTTGAATTGAGCAATAGCCACAAGATATTCTGGTACTTCCTTGTCCGACCATAAGCTACAACATGTCTGGTGTTACTAAAACCTAGCTCAGCATGGGTTTGAGACCATCAGAGCTGAGGAAGTAATTCATTACRGATGTCATTTTTCATTTTGGAAGTGAGGCTTATTTATGGGCAGAAAGCATGAGTGTGGCTATATTGACTGGTGGCCTCTAGAGGAACTGGTGAGATAAATAGTCTGCACCTTGAAGCAAGGATCTCAAGGTGTGTTGAAAGGGTAATTTGCTTGTTTGCGAGGCATCACTGATCAGCTGTTAACAAAGTCAGGTTCCAAAATCCAACTGGCTTCATCAGAGGTCCTGCTGTTCTGGCTATTGTATTGGCACTGGGAATGGCTGTGTWACCTCCACAGGGTGGCCCACCTGCACACACATGCAGATGTGTTTTTCTCCTCTCTTCTTCCCACATACCCTCATCAGGAGGATACCTAGACTAGGGTCTAGGTACCTACACTCCTAACCTTGTCTTTTGCTCACCTCCCCGCATCTTGGATTGGGGTCTTCCCTAGCATCATGGCCTCACCTCTGAACACATACCATGTCTCACCAACATTATGCTCACCCAGCTCTTGCCCCCTTCCTGCTTTCTTGGTAGGAGGTTTACAACTGATCAGCTACTTCGCAGCCACACAGTTCAGGGAAATGCCTCCACGGGGGCTGCTACCGCTCACCAGGAGCTCTGTGCTGTGGCATTTATCCTGTGGCTAGTCTGAGCTCTTGCATTTTAGCAAAGGTAGGAGCTGTTAATGACCTATCCTCCTTCGGGTTGCAGGGCACCAATGATACACAGTTCAGCAGCATCTAAACTAGGTAAATACTATTTGTGTGCATAAATAAATGCTCAAGGAACTTTGTGTCAACCACTGTTTTAAAATCAAGCAGGCCAAAYGTTGCAGTTCTACATGCTAAGGAATTTTAAAACAACAGACAGCATGGAGTGGATGTTGCTTGTACATGTATCGGCTTTCTCTAGCTCRGGCACTGCTCACTTTTGTCTATTTTCTTAGCTTTTTCTCCTGATATGTTCTGGATTCTCTGAGGGAGTGTCCAAACCAATTCATTTGTTCATTCAGAGGGAACTTCCTTTCTTCCCAAAGAAGAAATCAGTCTTCTAGGGGTTACCTCTGCATTAGAGTGCTCCGAAGAGGCTATTCTCCCTGTCCATGGCATGAAGACGAATCAGTCTTTGCACTCATGCAGCGTGCAAATGAACAAGTACTGCTAAAGTGTCTCATACACACATACATTTTTTTTCTCAATCAGCAAACTACAGCTTCTTTTGTAAATGAAGTCTGCAGAATTAGCTCTATTATCAGTGCTGGCTATCATACTCCAGTGTCAACCCTTGTATCACTTTGAAACCAAAGGATATAAAAGGTGGGATGCAGAGATGCACCGTTACTAAAATCTAGAAAGTTTCCAGAAAGTGTTTTCTTCACAGCTGAACCAAAATTGAATTAAAAAATACACAGGTTTGTGTATCTATTATGTATCTATTTGTTTAAATAACCATAATAAATCCTTTTCAGGGTGCTTTAACAGACAAAAACTGCAGCACAACTGAGCAATAGCAGGCCCTAAAATCAAAGATTGTGATCTCCCCCAACACGTTCAGTATTTGCTTCCTCTRTTGGCAAGTCTAGTTGGAAGCAGAAATTGCTTTACTGGAGACTGGCTTAGTGTTTGAACATAATAATCATCACTGAAAGACTTCATATTGCGCTTCCAGATGATTCCAAGTCAAAACCAGATGAAATGCACAGAAATCGCAGAACACTTACATTCCTTGGTGTTAGGAGGTGCCAACAAGCATGAGTAGCAAACCATGCCGTAGATGTTTCGAGGTCTGTTTTCCAGCATGTAGTAACTAAATGAAGGGCAAGATGAGGCAAAACAGTGTAAAACAATATGTTACAAGTGAGCATGGTTCAGCAGCAATCAATTATACAGAGATAAAATCACTTAAAAAAAACTTTTATAAGCAATTTGATGCAACGATTATGATTTCTTTTTAACTGCCTGAATAGAGACAGTGTTTCTCTTCTTTCTTTCTCCCTAAAAGGCAATTAATCAACCATCAAGCCTACATGACAAGAAGTACTATCACTGCCTAAAACAACATTATTCTCCTTGCTGAGTTCAAGCTACAGTTTACAGCATGCCCTGAAAAAAAGACTTTTCAAATAAGCAGAGCACTATTTTTTGAAGTAGTAATCATCCAGGCAAGATTACCAGTTGGATATCATTGGCTGATTTTTTTCACAAGCACCATAAGGATAATCTTCTAAATGAAGGAGAGAAAAGCCAAATCTGAGCCACTTTTGGCTATCAAATAGAGGAAAAAAAACCTTTACAGGAAAAGACAGATTATTCTTTACAACTTTGTAAAGTTCCTTGCTGTATAGTTCATAAGTTAGCCCTTGATATTGGACTTCCAGTACAAAGAAAAATTTTTCATGTTTTGAACTTCTGGGCTGCTAATAACGTTAGTGCTGAAATAAGGTAATCGAGTATGCAAGAATCTGATCCACAGGCAATATCTAATGAGTAAATTACATCAAAATCACAGACAGTTGATGTTACAGATATGCTTTTACAAATCACCTATTAAATTTAAATGAAAAATAATAAATTTGTAATCTAGTAGAGCAGGCAGTCATTTTATGCAGCTGAGTACCCAACATGATAAATACAAGATACAGCGATAAATCTGTTTTCTGCTCTTACATATCTATTTATGTATGGACAACACTTTTCAATATTTTTTTTTTGAAAATGTACATATTAGAAAATTACTGCTGAAACTGTCTATTAAAATCAGTTGCTCATTCATTACTCAGTCTACAAATAAGGGATCCAGGTACAGGAAATGGAGTGTACTGAGATGCAGCRAGAGCCTGAGAAAGTGCATAGACTGAATGTGGTTCTTTCTTTTTTCTTATTAGTTTTAAAAGCTTCACCCTCACTCTTCTCTTTGAATGGCTCCTGTGCCCCGTGTGCTGATCTGCACATCTCTCAACAGCAAAACTTCATTTTTTTCTTTCTTGGGGGCGGGGGGACTGCATAATGTTAAATTGCGGAGCARTTAATAAATAAGTAGGAAATGACTGCCAAACCACAAAAAAAAGAGTGGCAGGCCAAAGATACACATAGCTCTATACAGAAAAATACAGGGCAGTTAAGATCCAGAGTGACTTAAAGAAGATAAACAGCCCTTCTGACTGTTAACAAAATCAAGCTGGTGGAATATTTCTTGGTTTTCACCATAGTGCAGAATGGTGGAGAATGGGCAAAGAAAACTGAAGAAGATGCTCATGGGCAAGCAACTGTTCACCAACGTGTGTAGGAAGTTTGGAAATTGCAAACATTAATGATTTGCCCCTGCACAATACTACCAACAGATTTATATTTCTGGCTACTTTGCAATGCACTAAATATTAAAGATAACGTTGGAAATAATTGATCATATTATAYCACTAACTGTGGAGAAGAAGAGGCCCAAGACTGAAAGAATGATCATCAATTTTCATGGTGCTTCTCTTCCACTGTGAGACTCATTATTTGTCTTTCCTGAGCTCCCACTGGTCTCAGATTTTGAAGTGTTACAGGAAAAATCCAAGACTGAAGAATGGACTTGAGGGTTTTCATGCTTAACATCATAGTGGTTTACCTAGGACTTATCCTGGTGGTATCAAGTCACAGTCAGGAACTTACTGGTTCCAGAAGCGGARTAGAGAGCCCCAGGTCCAGGTCTGCTCCCCTGCAGGGACCAGGGTGCCAGGGAGTGGGGCCCAACTCTCAGCAGGGAACATCAACAGAGAGGAGGGAAGTGCTGAGTTCATGGGTCGAGGCATCTGCTGCCATACTCAGAACTGCCTGGAGGGGCTGTATTTCACTTGAAACTCACTTGCTAAACCTTTTCATTCAAAACTTGGAGGAAAGAGCTTGCTCTCGCTTTCAAAACACCTCAGAGAAGAGAATTAGAACTGGATTCACTGTAACCATGGGCAAACACAAAAGAAGGGAAAGTATCAGTAGCAGAGGCATGTCTGCTTCAAAAGTAGATTTGCATTCCCCGTTGTGAGTTGCTYCGAGCTAAAGGCAATAAGATGCTGAGGCAGTATTAGGGAGATGCGTTACCTAAGCTTGCCTTGTTCTTGCTCTTAGTGAGTGTCCACTTATTGRCACTGCTGAAGACTGGGTTAGAGGRACCCTTGCTCTGAACTGCTGTGGCCATTCTTAGTTGGTTATGATCTAAGGCATGCTCTAATTAGGTAATCCTAAYTGGATTAACCTGTTGAGTGAAACAGCCTGAGTTGCACTTAATTCCTGCATTCCTGACCTATCTTATTTAGCATGACTGAAGAGCTTCCGGGCAGGAGCAGAACTTTGGGGGTGGCATGGGGAGGGCACTAGGACAAACCCTGCCATGTGCCTCCATAGTTCATTGGCAGCCGAACTTTGTTTTACAGGATCACAGCTAAGGCTTTAAATTCTGCCCTGATCTCATTTTGACAACATTCTTGTGAGCCTGACAAATAATGTTATTCCTATTTCAAGTGGAAGGGAACCTAGACACAGAGAAGCAATGGATGACATATGCTCTCATCCCAGAGGTCGCTTTCTTCTCTAAGAATGGTCATCAGTAATATTGCAGAAACAGAAGGAAAATTACATAATTATCCAATGCCTTATTTAAGGCAAACGATAGAGAGAGATACCCGCATCATTAGGTAAAGAGCTGGTAATTCAGGGGTATTTTGTCTAAAAGCTTTCAGTCATAATGAGCCATCTACTCAGCTTTTCTAAGGATGCTTTACTGAGCTGGTGAGTCTACAGAAATAGTAATGGGAGGAGATGTCCCTAAGTATGGACTGCAGCATTTGAGATGTTACTTCAGRAATGTCTCCAGTGTGTTACTGAAGCGCAGTCCTCTGAAAACAAAGACCTTGATTTTTGCGTCATGTTAACTCGAATTACCTTTGGGTATTACTGCCTAGGCAAGGGAGCACTCTGTGGGCTGCCACTTGCCCAGGTGTCTGGCCATCCCTATGTAGAAGGTAGCAATGAGAAAGTGTGGCCAGTTGGTGCTGCCCATCAGCTTGCCTGATCCAGTGCAGGGGCTTGGAGCTTTCCCGCTGTTGCACAGGAGCAAGCCCAAGGCTTCTCTATGCTGCATAAGGAGCCAAGAAGGGTTCAGGATATGTTTTATCCCATATTTATTTTATCTGGAGAATTTAACCTCTTCAAGTTCAGAGTAAGAGAGTTTTTCACCCTGATTACTGGCCTTGACAAACTGACCCAAGACCTGAGAGTCCCACCCAGCTGCCCATGGCCAGAGTCAGGCAGGCCAGTTTCTGCTACAGGTTACACCTGTGCAAACGTGGTGCTTTCAGACCACTCCCTGTGTACCAGCTGTGCAATCTGATTGTTTCAGCTGGCACCCCACTCTCTCCAGGGTGACCTCATTAGTCCTGATGAAATTGCAAAACAGCAACTGCGGCCACTATTTAACYTTCTTACTCCTAATGATGTATGAGGGGAAGTTAAGAGGGAGTTTTTTTTCAAATCTTATTGTTGGTTTGCTTGGCTGGCAGCTAGACAAGTCATTCTTTTTATTTGTAAACTGTGAAAATTTCTCATGGGCTCACTGATACAATAAACCTGGAGCCTTGCAGTGCCTTTTTAACGGAGTTTCCTGTGCTATAAGTAGTGTGCATTATACTGTGTCTGCAAACTCTGCACAAAAGCCAAATGTCCGTTAGGAGTTACACACCTAAGCCAAAGAGGCACACTTGTACAAAATGAAAAAGGTAAATAAAGTGAGGTTTTGTTTTAGAGTATTTACTTACCCAACAGAAAGAATGTTGAGAAAGCAAATRCATGTTTGAGTTTGCAGACATTAGAAGGTAATATAGTCAAGAATATATTGCTAACACGTTCCATGTGGCAATTGCTCTCTCACCATTACCACCAGAATTACACAGAGCACAACAGATCATTAAAAAGGTAGACTTAATAAATAGCACATATTAGAGCACCTTCAACCACCTGCAGAACTTATTTTTACAATAACATCACACATCACATTAGCAGCTATTTAGATTCCTCTTTCCCTGTCACCTGAAAAAGGCCTTGAGAGACTAAGGTTGCCTCAGTGAATCTCCCCGAACAGCTATGTTAGCTAACGCTGTCAAATATTGACAAATTTGCCAACTGGTCACATTTGGAGAAGACGTACTTTATGCTCCTTAACATAAACATCCAGTGCCAGTGTAGACACTATAGGACATCCAAGACATCTTCATGAAACTGATTTACACGATAAGGGACTTATAAAATGCCCTTCTAAAGCGGCAGCTGGAGGCCAAGCTGGGTTCCTTACAGCATCTAAAATAGCACTGGACACTTAGGTAGGTGAATTGTTCCCTTTCTGTTTCCAGTAAGAAATAAGTTTTGTTTTTTCCAGTTCGTTCCCAACACCTGTTTCTTCAGTCAGCAAGATTTCCGTAAGATTAATGGCATGTTCTGATTTACTAAACCCAGTAACACTTTTCAAATACTGGAAACGATTCTTTTAGGATAAGTTGTAAAGCATAATTCACCAATACTGTACCTACAGTCAGCTAGGACACGAAGAGAGGGTATCAGAGATTTTAGATTTTAAAAAATACTTGCAGCACTATGAGGAGCAGATCTGTAGAGTGAAGGTCCATGGTTAAATCCTTACCCAGGGAGACAAGGCCCACACTCTGCATCATTCTCTTGATCACCAGGTGTCATGACAGTGGCTCGAAAAAATCCCTCACAGTCTTTGTGACGTCTGCATATTTGGTAACCCCCTCTGGAAAACTTCTCGGACGGGCAAGGAATGCAGCCGTAGTCCTCATCTTTGGTGCCATATCCACATGTCTACAACAACACAAAGTCATTGAAAATATAGGCCTGCATTGTACATAATCTTCTAGGAAAACAGAATATTCATAGCCTGGTCTGAGGGCTCTGTGGCATAATGTAATACCAAGAGAACAAAGTTCCTTGTTTGGTCCCTTGGTGTCTACACCAAAAAGGCTGTGGAACCACAAGGACACAGCACGCTGTGTTTTAGAGAGGGAACAGGGAACCTCTTTGAAAGTGACCCTCTGTGACTGTCTGAATCATATTCCGGCAAGTCTGGGAAGTGAATTTTAGCTACTGCACTGATTAAAGAAAACCTAAAAACCGGGGGAGTAGAAGATTATGGGAGGAAAAGGGTTTCAGTAGGGATATCTATGATCTTGTCTCAATGATAGAAGATGCCGCAAAGAATATGACAAAAGGCAATGTTTGCGTGGGACTTGGTAGCCCCTGAATTCACATTTCCCAGGTGAACATTATGTCTAGATTAAATAAAACTAATATCAACTAGTTATTATTCAAATGTACTTATTCAGGACTATGAACYGTGTGAAATTCTTGCAATAGAATGTTTATCCTATTAAAGCAAACAGGATTTCAGGAATTTATTCTTTAATATGCAACAACTATGCTGTAAATCAAATGGTTATTTAGAAACCATAATTTATAATGTTGCAGAAGCTTCCAGGTTTCTTTAGTGCCAAAATATYTTAGCGGGAGAGCAAAATTAAATTCTCTGTGTGGGGGCCCAGTAACTGTGTGGCCCCCCAGTAAGGGGGCCCTATTTATCATACAATGCTGGAATAGCAGTGTCAGATTTTAAACAACTTTTAAGATGAGAATGCATTGGCAGAGACTGTGTGTGAAACTTTTACACTAGAACTTTCAAAATACTATTTTTAATAAACTACTTCKGGGCTGTAGTTTACGGATACCTAAGTGTGTGATGCCTTGCTCTCACAACACAGTTAGATATGTGAGCATTGCTGGGTAAGTTAAGTCATGCATGCCTCAACAGCATGCTGGATATGCATCAGTTTCTTTCACCGTTTTCTCTCATATTACCAAATCACAGAATCACAGAATGGTTGAGGTTGGAAGGAACCTCTGGAGACGATCTAGTCCAACCTCCATCTGCTCAGAGTCACGTAGAGCACACTGCACAGGATCACACCCAGGTGGGTTTTGAATATCTCCAGAGAAGGAGACTCCAC
Source organism: Rhea americana (assembly GCF_003343005.1). Taxonomy (NCBI): domain Eukaryota; kingdom Metazoa; phylum Chordata; class Aves; order Rheiformes; family Rheidae; genus Rhea; species Rhea americana. The sequence continues at coordinate 1,742,709 of NW_028186823.1, read as the reverse complement.
AACTTCTCTGGGCAACCTGTGCCAGTGCTCTGTCACTCTCACAGTAATTAAGTTTTTCCTTACGTTCAGATGGAATTTCCTGTATTTCAGCTTGTGCCCACTGCCTCTTGTCCTGTCGCTCGGCACCACTGAAAAGAGTCTGGCCCCATCCTCTTGACATCCTCCCTTCAGGTACTTGTACACATTGATAAGATCCCCCCTCAGTCTTCTCTTCCCCAGGCTGAAGAGGCCCAGCTCTCGCAGCCGTTCCTCATAGGGCAGGTGCTCCAGCCCTCTGATCATCTTCGTAGCCCTACGCTGGACTCTCTCTAGTAGCTCCTTGTCTCTCTTGTCCTGCGGAGCCCAGAACTGGACACAGTGCTCCAGATGAGGCCTCCCCAGGGCTGAGTAGAGGGGCAGGATCACCTCCCTCCACCTGCTGGCAACACTCTTCCTAGTGAAGAGCTGCACTGAGCTGCATTGCCAGGAGCAGCCAGCCCAAGCAACATACTGCACTCCTGCAGGCCATCTCTCAGAYCTTCTCTTTGGCATTCAACATTTGTCCTACTTTGAGCAGAGAAATCTGAAATTACCATATAAGGCTCCTCTCCTGGCTCACACTTGGGACAGTCGTGGCACATGCCGGTGGTCTGGTTGTAGTATTCGTTCTCACCACAGTTGGAGTATTCAGCGCTTGCTGAGTACACCAGGGAAACCTGTCACCAAAGAACATTGCAAAGYCCTGTTACTTTCATTGCCTCCATTCCCCATACCCAGCCTCTTCCCCTTGCCAGGCAGCTATAGCTCAGAGGATGTGGGGCTGACACATCAGTACAAAGCATCCCTAAAGCTGCTGCTCAGAAATGCAAAAAGAGTGAGTGGTAGCTGCTTCAGTGTGGGTGTTTCAAGGCTCTAGGGGCTGCCCTGAAGGGCTGTGCAGCGCTTGGCCTGCTAGTGTGGGAGCCTAGCAAACGTTGCATGTTGCACYGCCGAATTCTTGGTAGGTGGATTACCACCTACTAGAATCCATAGCCCTAAATTGGGCATCTGGGCTTCCTTCCAAGCATACAGGTGGCTCAGGTGACTAGGGATAGGAGCCTTGAAAGCTGTTGGATCCCCCCCGAGGCTGCCCCAGACAGGTGAGGGCCCAAGTCCCCTCTAGCAACTGATAAAGCATTTTCCCATTTCCTGCATGAGTAAGTTCCCCATACAGGGAGGACCAGCGTGGACACCTTCGYTTTGCAGTGGCCATGCTGGAGGTGCACCATGGCCCACAGGAGGATGGCATGATGCTAGGCAGGATGCAAGTCCCAATGGCACGGCCACCARTAAGTGGGTTCTTCCTCATCACGTGCCTAGGGTGCCACAACAGGGCAGAGGGGCTGTTGCAGTTTTTTGCAATCTAGTTGTGTCATRAGAGCTTTTCAGAGCTATTCTTCAAAATACTGCAGCCCACGATTGCTGACATTAATCCCCATGCAGCCAGCACCTCAGCCAAAACCCTCACCCCTCCTATTTCTAATGAGCTTCTACAGATGTGGCTGCATGGGACAATTTTAACAGCCCGTGACAATGAGCTGGCTTGGGCCCCAGCCGTGAGACGTCTGTGAGACGTGTGACACCCAGGCTCATGGGCTCTCTCAGGGCTTGGCTGGCTGGAGCAAAGGTCTTTCCTGTTTTCAGTCCTTCTCCTTCCCTCTTCTTCCCAACAGCTTCTCCCACAGTCTTGGAAATGCTGATTTAGACACATACTMAAGTTTCAGCAGCACTAAAGTACATGCTTGAGTGTCTTGTTGAGTGGGCACCGATCACTGCATTGCTTTTCAGGTCTGAATTGCCTGTAGATGTGCTATGACAACTTATAAACATCTGCAAAGACGGAAASAGAACCCAGTTATCTTTGCATGCTGCGTACATCTACACACATAAATACCTACCACCAGAAAAGGGAACATGTGAGTCCATTTACGTTCACCCAGGTGAGCCATATTCTCTTGATATTTTACCTGAAAAGATAGAATCGGTGATTGTTTATGAATATTAGTAAATATTTGCATGTGTTKCCAAAATAAGAACAGAAGGGCTCAGAGCGAGAACAAAGGTTACACGGGAGCGATGCCTGCGGTTATATAAAGGGCTAAACAAAGCAGAGATGAGATGTGCACGTGTACGCACACACGTACACATGTGCATCAGCACACACCCTTGCTGCGCATCTCTTTCCTCTCTTCGGGAGAAAAAGTTGCACAACAGAGCCTGACCTTGCAACCTTTATAAAACTAAGTTGAAGATAAGGAATGAGCTCTGAACACTGGCACTTCTTCAGGTTGGCCTGCTGAGGAATCCTCCAGTGGAGGAACCAAGAGCTGTGTCTCAACTGCTGAACACGAGACCCAGGGATCAGTAGCGTAACTGGCCTGTGTCTGTGGTGTTTGACCTCTCTACCTCAGATTTATCTAGGAAAAGTCTAGTTGGAGCAGCCAAGACCAGTGCCAGGGAGTGAAATGACAAGCTGACAGTATGGGCATCCGGCGCCCCAGGGTTATGGCTTTCTCTCCAGCTTTCACATACCCAGCTGGAAAGTCCAGAGCTGCCTTCAGCAGGAGGAAGTGTTGGCTGCTTTCCATTTTTGATAAACAAACTGTACACTGAAGGGGTTAAATTGAAGTTAGAAGCCAAATTATTGTTCAAGTGTTGTTACAATGACTGAAGAAAACAAARGGCATGAGCTCTACGTTATGAACATACCTGCTAATTTATTTCATTTTTTTTAAATTCAATTCTATGAATAATTTGAATAAGAGCTAATGTTAAACATTCATGTGCTGAATTTCTTTCTAAAGGAAAAAGAAACGACAGGAAAAGGAGGCATAAATTGCTTCTCTAGCATGATACAACATATTTAGTGGTATTGTTACAGCACATAAAATGCCCTAGGGATCTTACAAATTCAAATGTTTGAGATACAGTTACATGACTTTGGTCCTAGTARAGGTAAACTATACCTTAAAGTTTGCAAGTCTCAGACACTTTGCAAGGTTTTCAGTTTCCCAGCAGGGTACAATTACTGCTGTAACATGCACACAAGCTATGTTAGAGCAGGGCTCTAGTGTWTGAGATGATAGCCACTAACATTTACATTTTTAAACTCTAAACAGATTAAGCAAAGATTATATCACTCCAGCATCAATCTATGAACTTGCTTTATATGTTCCTTCCAGCAACTGGGCTAGCTGAGACAAGTAACTGAGTGAGTGGGTGGACAAACTGAATTATGAGTATATTCATTTCTTCAGAAAACTRCACTTTGAAAGCTAGAAAGAAAAGAAAATTGGAGATAAACTGTCCTAAGGAGGACAGAGATGGAAAATTGTCATGCAATTTTATAAACTGTCAAACATTTAAGTTGGACAAAGGCTCTAGCTGCTACAGTGTAGTTACTTGGAAAACTTCCAAGGACATAATTTTTACATGTATGCCTGTTAAACCGAACCCTAATTATAAAAGAGCTTACTGGACTTTAAATGTGAATATTTTTAAGGCTTTGTCCACACTGATACTGCAAAATCCTATTTATTATAAGTTGTCTCTTGGGCTGTTCAGGGCCAAAAATTTAACTGGTACAGTTTGCATCTGTAAATCCACAGTAAAAGTATGTCTTGTAATAAAAATAYGCTTCACTTGCTTTCAAGCCACCCAGATGTTTACTGTTTGAGGTACTTATACGCAATCATAGGCAGATTTGAAAAATAGAGATGAATCAGTGTAGCCTATTAATGTATAATACAATCTTCTCCATCCGTTTGGTATTTATTTATATAAAATGTTGACAGTGTCAAGTTATACATATACATATAGTATATATTTTTCTCTCTCAGTATAAATATACATGTAGGGATATGTTTTGTATGTAAATATACATTTTTTTCCCCTGTGTTCCATCATTATGCATAGCAATATGTCAAGCATATGGGAAATATTTTTTAAGTGGAAAAAGCCAGTTCAAAGTGTTGCATATGGTCAGATTAGAATAGCAGGGGAGACATTTCTCCCCCACTCAAGCACAAGGTCATAAACTGGTAGTRTTATTTTCTGTTTTATTTATTTATTTATTCTTCATTTAGCATTAACAAACAAAATGCCTATTTTTACAGTGCAGGAGTGGGGAAAGGGAGGTGGGGGAGGTTTCTGGCAGTAGGGGTGCAGGTAGCTCCTCAGCTGGGAGGCTATCTGACAACGTACACAACGCCTGCTCTTGCGCTTGCTGTCAATTTTCAAGCACGTTAACTTACGCCCACGTCRTATTATCACACTATCGCACAGTAAACCCATCCACACAAAAAAGGGTTTTCCAGTGCTAAAACGATTTTTGTCTCTAGCYGACATACGTAGAGATATGCAAAATTTGGACCATCAGCTCGTGTCTRCCAAGAGGCAGGGAAAATGTTGCTGGCTATTGCGGTCCGTGAGCTGTCCTGATCAACCAGAGCAAGTAATTCTGAGGAATACTTGACTGAATTTACATCAAATGTACCTTTCCTTGTATTCCCAGTTACATATATTAATCTGTATGTCACTGGATTCTCAGAGGGCATCTTGGTTGGGATCCCGATGTCAGAGACATGCTGCTCCACCAGCGAGGATGCCAAAAAGCTTTTGACAGCATCAAATTCACAGTCGCTTGCAGCCACTCGGGAGGCTTTACGTCAAGCAAAAAAATGAAAAGCTGCCTTTTGACGTCAGACACCTCTGGGTCCCAGCAYGGGGAGGCATTTTGAAAGTAGGTAATGTTTGCTTTCAGATCCCCCTGTGAACAGGGAGGTGGGGAAAACAGGAGACGTGAATCCAGAAGGAGGCAGGTGGAGCTGCATCGTTGTGGGAAGCCTCTGGGAGCCAAGCGGGGAGTTTGAGCCCTCTAGAGTTAGATGCAGTGGATGAGGAGAAGGAAGGCAGGAAGGAAAAGTTTCTTTATGCAAATTTGGCTTTCACGACCAATTTTCAAATGAACACAGCAGAATCAAGAGACGTTCCTGCTCGAGATACGTCTGCTGTATCACACGAGTTGCCATGATGCTGGCTTTGAACATTGTCCCARTATTCCCATAGGGACAGAAATCAATTCCAGATTTCAAGCAAACTGAAGGCTGCTACATGTAAGCAGAGGCATGCTAAGGCTCTTCCTAATTCGGAGCTGAGGAGCAGGTGAAGCTGTCTACGTACAGCTTTATTGTGCCAGTAATACCCTTCTGCAGGGTTTTTGCAGCCAAAATCAAAGTCTTGGTCTACTGCTGTTCTTTTTGACACTGGTGCTAAAACATGGGTAGGAAGTCCAGATTAAAAATATATACTGATGCACAGAAACAGTTTTGCAAATCCTTCTCATCCCTCCACCCGTGCCTGAGATTCTGGGAAAGAACACCTTAGTTTTTGCTGGATTTCTCTTACAAGTTCAGTCCTTTATTATTCGCATGTAAATACTAACTGGAGCAAAGTATCAGCTGATGAGCACTGMTCTACGGGCCATGAAAAATTAATCAGTGAAAGCATTGTCAGTCCGATGGGTTTTGATTAAACCCAATGGCTCTGTGCTGCAGGACGGCCAGCACCTGTGAGAGGGAAGGAGCTGGAAGCAGACTCTYGCCGGGATCGTTGGATGGCTTCGCTAGCAGTAAGGACTCTCCTGCCGCTYGTCTGCTGAGCCCACCACAGCTCGTGACTCATGTTTTTGTTTGGGACACATGGGTATCCCTGGAGAAGAGGTGTAAAACACAGACTTGGGTCTTCATGGATCAGGTGTGTAACACACAGCAAGTCTAGTCATGACTAGCCTAATTGACATGCTAATTACAGCAAAAGTGGCTTTTACTGGAATCTGTTAATTTACTTGGATGATTAGGTAGCATTGCCACTATATTTACAGAATCCTTCAGTTAACAGAGTAAATACAGGGAATATGCAAACAATGAGGTTACCGTTGCTAGTGGTCTAGGCCAAAATCCGGCAATTTTCAATGTGCGGCCTGAACCGTTACGTTAATTCTCTGACTTCAGTAGTAATACAGAGCAAAAGCTAATTTCCTATCCTAGATAATCTTATTTTAAAAAAGGTTGACAAAAGAAAAGGAAAAGAGAAACACGAATTGAATAACAGAAATATGTGTTTCTTAATGTCGTAGAGAATCTTGTTTTGGTGCCTACATGCACTTCTTTAATTTCACCAGCGATGTACATATACTTAAACGACGCAAAGGTTGCCTTCAAGAGAGGCAAAGACACAACAGCTCCCTCAGAGAACTTCACCGTTTTGACACTTCTTTGTGCATTTCTCTTTTCAAGTTTTCTAAGGAACAAATTGGTTACCGGGTGTGTGGTTATGAACTGAATTCCTGAAAAACTGGCAAATCGATATTGGTCAATGTGAATACGAAATCCACATTCCAAATCTCAGCAGCTAAGACCAATAACAGAGATGGACAGCAGCACAGGAGAGGAAAGGTTTCATATAAATAAATATGGGCAGGTCATAGGCACTTCCCCAGTGCCACCAGCAAATGCTTGTTCTTGCTCTGAGTTCCTGAGGTCCATGAGAGGAACCCTATGAACTGCCTTTGCCAGAGATTATCACCGTTTTTTTTTGCATGGGCTCAGTAGATAATCTTTATATGTTCCTGCTATTGCTAAATCCCTCCTAACTGAGATAAGCATGTAATATTCACTGCAGGGCCTCACAAGTTTCAGGGTTCAGCTACAGATTTCAGTTTGGCTCCAGCCTTCTTAAAAAGGATGTGGTTTGAATTTTTTGTTCCAGGAGGAAAGAGGATTCTCTCAGCCCATCATTGAATGACAATGATGGCAGCACAGTCTTGGAGGAAGAATGAACTTAGAAAATTATAAGTAAATAAAAACATAGCGATTATGATGAAAACTATTTTGTAGCCYTGGTTACAGTGTGTTTTTGTTCTGAGCCCCGGAAAAAAATATTACGCAGAACAATATTACATTTGCAGGACAAGGCACTGTTTCCCATATCTGTTTCTTATCATCTTGACCTTGCAAATATACTGTAAAAATGACCCCAGAAAGAGATGTAAAAAGTGTTTAAATGTTACAACTGTGTTCTTTCTTTTACCTGAAACATCAAAAGGAAGCTAGAACAGCTCAAACTTCACATAAAATTAAATTCCCCCTGTGACCCGGGAACTCCATCAGAAAAATAATTCACTGCTGGGGCATAGGAGCATTTTTTTTTTCCAGTGGGAGTTGTTTTGATTAGAGGGGACATTAAAGATTCTTTAATTTGTTAATGGGGGCACTGCGTGCTGATGATGGGGGGATAATGACGACCAACTCTCCTGTCTCTTCACAGACGTGCTTATCTGGAAACTACATCTGGAAGTCTGTACTCAAGCCTGCTTTCTCATCTTACATAAAGACACATGTTGCCTCCAGTGTAGACAGGTCATCAGCTTTCTGAGAATATTTTAAGGGAGAAAAAAAAAGGGGGGGTATGATGGAGGAAAAAAGGAAAGAAAGAAAAGACTCTTTCTGCATACTTTGTGCAGGTGGCATGCATTCCCAAGGGAACAAGGACATTAATGAGGCACAGTTTAAGACTGGGATCCCCCAGCTACATGTGCACATACATCTCCTGCTGGCCTGACATCCTGGTGTGGGAGCAGGGCTGGCAGCTGCAGTCTCCCCACCACTGGCCCCGGGAGCATCCATGGGTTTCAGCAATGTTTCCTGTAGAAGGGTTGATATTTTGGTGGGGAAGCAGAGCTATGGGGAAAAAACAGCACCTGTAAGCTCCTGCCATGGAGTCTGCTCTTGTGGCTTCCTTGTGGGGGCTACCTATTKTATATGAATAAGAAAATACTAGTTAGGGCAACAACATATGCAGGGACTTGTCCAGGTTCCTCCTTACATCCCCAAGAAAAAATCTGAAGGAATATGATAAAAAAAATCCCGATTCTCTAATCTGATAATTCTAACAAAAGAACTAACGAGCTGTTAATGAACACATACAACTATGCAATGTGTACCAGGTCATCCCAGTCTTCCTTTCTCCTGGCCTCTATGTTTTCTAGGCRACAGGTGACATAATGAGAAGAACAGTTTGAGTCTTGGCTTGTGTTATTAAGATCGATAAGGATTTGAGACCACATTTTGCTTCTTTTTTTCCAGGGTCCATTTCTGTAAGCTCTTGAGCATCTTCAAWATTCACAGAATTCAGAAAGCAGAGGATTTTTAGCATTCTCCAAAGACTGGCATCTTTTTTATACAATAAAGGTTGATGGATTCCTCCAACAGAGTTGGAGGAATTTAGAAATACTTTACAGGAATAAATTTAGGTGAAAACCTACATCAACAGAATTTACATAAATAGAAAACAATATATGACTGCTACAGTGACCAGCAATAAATATGTCTGTACTTACTTCTGCAGCACATTTGCATTTCTTAGCTAAAAGCCAGAAGATTTGTTAGAGAGGTCAAAACACCATGCTGGCTGCATAGAACTGCAAATTATTTCAAGATTATAGATGGCTTCCAAATACATTTTGTTAGTTCTATAATTAGCTTTCAGTTCTGTTTTTCCCATGGTTTATATAAAAAGCACCCGAACTACTGCCTCTTATGTGGACGCTGTGATAACGGACCCTGTGCTGTTGTTGCTGGCTGCAGCAGAGCATGGTGGTACCTTTGGGGGGGTGAACATCCCAGAAGCCGGTCGCTATCTGAAGGAATTGGTTATTGGGATGGTCCCATTCATGAACTTTCTTTCCTTGTACAAGCTCATTCAGCAACAACGAAGCGTTTTGACAAATTTATTGAACTGTAATGAACTGAGTGGTGGTGGCCATTTATACTTTGGTACTTGATTTCYGAGTCTGAGAAAAACCTCTCATTTCTCAATAGGCATCTCTCTTGCAGATGAAGGCACGCTGCCCACAGATTTTACTTTTCTGTTATTCTACTTTTTATGAAACYTTGTTTGAAGAGGATTATTAATTGTTTTTTGTAAACCAAAGTTGGGCTGCATTTAAATTCAGAGCTGCATCCCAAGCTGCCTGGGCCATCCTTGTAGGGCATACTTGAGCGAGAGCCTGAAGGTGCTATTCATGGCAAYCACCCTGCGCACAGGCGCACGAAGGAACAACCACCTCGTTGTTTAACAACAGCCGAAGTCGCATTACACACATGGGCCTGTATAAATTGTGTGTTTTGTACGCATATTTTTGTACACATACCTATTTAAACCCACATGCCCGTAAGATCCTGGCTTTCCCTCACATCAGATTGGATCTTTCACAGCTCAGATAATGTCCTGCTACAAGGAACTCTCCCCAGTTAATGCACACAGGCTTAGAGTGAGAAAGTAGGCTGCCTCTGGTCCAAGGGAAGGATGAAGAAATGGCTTTCTCTGTTCAAATACTTTCTCTTTTGAGACTATAATCATGAAATCCCTTCATAGTTTCTCTGAGGCCTCATTTTTTTTTAATGGAGTTGTTTACATTCCTAATTAAGGAGCRCATTAAACCTTAGTGGTACCTTATCTGATAAACCTGTTACCAGGCTATGTCAAGCTGAGCCTTTCAAGGGARCAAGCTAGCTGTAAAAACTAGTTATCCTCTGGGCTGGTAATGTACAAGCCAAGAGCTTGCAGTTAACTTGGGTTAGTCACAAAATACTAGAAATGTAATAATGTTTTAAAAAACATAACACAGATGCTAATGACCCTTTTTTTTCCTTCCCCCCCCCCAACCTTTTTTCTTCTACAAGAGCTAACAGCCTGTCACTTCACTCCCAGTTAATATTCCCCTCTACAGGTGTTAACCACCTTTTCCTCTCATGTGGTGGAACTGATTAACATAATAAGATTGATCTAAGAGTAGTCCTCCCTAACTTGTATTGTGCTCGTGCTTTTTGGTCCTGCTGAAGAAACCAGGCCTCAGAGCTCTTCACTTTTTTTAGATGTATCAGCCAGTCTAGTAAAAGACATCACTTCTATCTACGTGTCTCTTTTCCTACACCACCTCCTGGGAACTGTGTGACAGTAACACCAGCAGTACTACACAAAATATAAGGCTGTGTGAGTAAATATTTGACTTCTTCCTCCTAAAGTAGCAATCTTGCAATTGTACCCTTGCTGTTTCRGCAGCAATATTGCCTTCCAGCTTGGCATGCTCAGCAAATTTTGTTTGCAGCTTGCAACTTGTTATACCCAGGACCCTCAAGAACATATTTAATAAGACARTTCTTCAGAGAGTAGGCAGGAGTCTTCAGTTCAATAAATCTTTCAGCACAACCCATCCATAGCTCCCTGCTTGCTCATTTTTTATCTGTTGAACCTATCCCATGTTCTTGCATTCAGTGTGYAACTATATCAAGTGCTTTACTGAAGGCCAGACTCCATTTAGAAAATAAAGCATCCCATCAAGGACAACTTAGGAGACTGGTGTTACCTACTAAAGTTGTATTGTAGTGCATCTAAAGAAAGTTTCTATTTCTTCTAGAATTTTACAGAAGATACAACTGCATTTCTTGTGTAAAAAAACAGCGTAGATGGGGGAGCAGGGAATATCTTCAAGATTAGGCTATTATCAGCCAAAACTTTTATAAAAAAAAATCCCCCTTCAGGGATAAGGCTGCTACTGACTTCTTGTTTGGGTACTACTAAGCCTAGCTTACATGTTGTCTTCAAATATACTGTATTTTATGTTGGCTTTATATTTCTTCTTTCCCCTATTCCCTAATAACTGATCATTTAGCCAAATGCAGATGCCATCTATGGTGGTACGACTATGCTGTGAGCAGAAAATGAGATTTTTACTATATGCACTTTCATTTCTTTAACCCAATCCTGTGGCACAAACACAAAAAAAAATGCTTGTTAAGAAACAGTGTGAACAGCCAATGGCAGTATCTTGTACTGATGCAGAGGTGAGGTGATAGAAATACGGGAAAAATGAGGATAACACCTGAGGAGAAYTGAAGGAAAGGTGAAGATCATGGCCTTATGGTTTTCCTTCCTGCAAGGCAGGCCTTTACAGAATCACAGAATCAGTAAGGTTTGCAGGGACCTCTGGAGATCATCTAGTCCAACCTTCCAAAGATTTCCTGGTGCTGGTTCCACTGGGGATTGAACCCAGGACCTTCAGCGTGTAAAGCAGATGTGGTAAGAGTACATCTTTAAAATTTATATTCATGTAAAGCTGTTGTTTGATAAAACAGTCTTTGGACATGCTAAGAATGTGATTGCAACTCTGAAAGGAAGTGCAGTTTTTATAACATTTTCTACATTGCTGTAGGACAAATGAAACAGCAGGGTAGGAAAAGACCTCTGGGAAGCAGTGGCAGTACAAAGATGTCTGGAGGAAAAAGAGTCAGTTAGAGAGGAAAAGATAGAAGTAAAAAAAAAAAGTGCTAAAAATTTAGTTACGCCCAAATAAACATTTATTTTTTTCTGATACAAACCAGAAGGTAAGGGTTTTTCCTACAAGGTAGGGAGAGATGTTATGGTGATTAAACTCAACTCTTTTCAGCTGCTTAAATACTTATCAATAACATGTGGTGAGTCTTGGAACATTTGGGATTTGTCTAGTTTTTACATATGAGAACTTCCTACAATTTTTCTTAGAACATGATCCTCTGAAATGTTAAGTATCACCCAAAGCAGCTGAAGAACTTTTGCTCCCTTCGTCTTCAGCAGTGGTTGAGAAAGGATGTATTCTGGGACAGCATTATTTTGCACTGCTAAATTAAAACTTGGTATCAATCATCATCTACATAAACAACATTTTAATAGGTTTAACACTGTCCTAACAATTTATAATATTTTAATTTCGTATTTGTCAGATGAGTACATTTTATTTTATGCGTGCTATAAGTCAAGATCTTCAGAGCTGTATCTCCTAAATCAGATTCTAATTCCACTGGGGGGCAGTATGTTAGCACATATATTATAATATGGTCACCATTTACTTATGAGACAAGTTTTTTTCCTAGAGAAATATTTAGTTATCATGTGAGGATCTGCTTAATGTACCAAATATGCACAGGCAGATATGTATAGAGGACATCTCTCTTTTATGCACTGCTAGATTATTGAATTGTTAGCTAAATAACCATCACTAACCAGATAATGAAACTCTGCCTGTAAGTACAGAGGTAGTTTAAAGATAAACTATTTATTGGCACTAGGATCAACAGATTCTAAGTTAGCTACAAAGCTGCAGGGAATAATGACATGTGAAGTAATCTTTTTTCTTTTTTTCTGTTTTTCTTTCTTTCTTTCTTTTCTTTTCTTTTTTTTAATTCTTAGCCCCTCAGGAGATTTGGGATGGTTTGATGTTCATCTGGAGACTTGTCAAAATTCTGTAGAAACTTAACAGCCTGCCAACATGGGTGGTTGCTGCTTGAAGGCATTTCTACATGGCAGAGGTCCTGCGTGCACACGGCAGACCTGTACCAGTCAAATGCTGTTTGGAATGACATGAAAAAAGGCACGGTGCAGTGTCAGGACACCATACGCTGGGTTTGAGGGACAACATATGCATATCCAGGCTCTGTCCAGGCTCTTCCAGYGGCAGCCAAGCTGCGGGAGGGATCCTAATTATTTTGAGCACCGCCTAAGCGTTAAACCCCCCAAGCTGCTGCCACACCTATGTACCAGTGTTTGGGTGGGACAGCACTCCTACCTCCTGGATAGAGCAGAAATAAAGACTGGAGGGCAGCTCAAGTGGCACAAAGAAACTGAGCGGAGGTACAAGGCAGAAGGCTTACACCAGAGAAAGGGCTGGAGAAGGGGACGGAGGCTGAGGACYAGAGTGAGGAGTTAGGAATAACTGGAAGGCTGCGGCAGCAGAGGCTTCCGAGCTGTTTGATGGGGTCCTGTCTGCTGGTAGCCCTGCAATTGGCTGCAAGGATGGCTGTAGGTGTCTCCTGGTGGGGCATGTATGATACAACTCCAGCAAACGGCACAGCAGGCCCAGGCACGTGTCCTGGTGCTGGCACAGCAATCTTCGACGGGACTGAGAAGCCATGTTTTATGCAATTTACAGATGACCCCCTCAGTCACATAACCCACTTGGGAAGTGTGGGACAGCTAGTGTTGGAGGCAATCGCAACAAGAGGAATTCATGGAAACTGTACAGGCCATGAAGGCTTTCGGAAGCAGAACTAGAGCCATCCGGCACAGAGCAGAGGGGTGGGGAAGAGGATGGGTGTTAAACTATCCTTCGGATGGTGTTCAAGTTCTTACTTGAACACGAGAGAAGACTGCTCCATAGAGAATGGTAACAGCTGCCCTGTGGCAGCACAGGGAGAGCTCCTCACAATTTCCTTGGCAAACCTCTCCAGCACCAAGCCAAGCTCCTTGGGATGTTGACAAGAATTAAGGTAAAGAAATAGTTGGTAGGACAAGACTTTGGTTGCACACCTTCCTGAAGGGAGGAATACAGATACTTTGGCCTGAGCCCAGGAGCTGCATAGCTGAGGGATATGTATACACAGTGCAGGTACTATAGTTGAAAGACAAGACATTGCACAACAGTAGAGGAGGGACTCARGTTAGAGACCATTTAGACAAACCAGACACCCAAAAATCAATGGGCCCTGAYGGGATGCATCCACGAGTGCTGAGGGAGCTGGCAGATGTTATTGCTAGGCCACTCTCCATCATCTTTGAAAGGTCATGGAGAACTGGAGAGATGCCTGAGGACTGGATTAAATCCAATGTCACTCCAGTCTTCAAAAACGGTAAGRAGGAGGACCTAGAAAAYTACAGGTCAGTTAGCCTCACGTCCATCTCCGGAAAGGTGATGGAACAGCTCATCCTGGATATCATCTCTAAGCATGTGGAGGAAAAGAACGTGATCCAGAGTAGTCAGCACAGATTCACCAAGGGGACAACATGCTTAACCACTCTGATAGCCTTCTATGATGGAATGACTGGCTAGGCAGATGACTTGACTTGTTTGACTTCAGCCAGGCTTTCRACACTCTCTACCATAATATCCTCATAGGTAAGCTTAGGAAGTGTGAGTTAGATCAGTGAACAGTGCAGTGGAGTGAGAACTGGCTGAAAGACAGAGCTCGGAGGGTTGTCATCAGTGGTGCAGTGTCTAGTTGGAGGCCCGTAGCTAGCGGTATTCCCCAGGGATCAGTACTGGGGCCAGTCTTCTTAACCTCTTCATTAATGAMCTAGATGAGGGGACAGAGTGCCTCCTCAGCAAGTTTGCTGATGATACCAAGCTGGGAGAAGTGGCTGATAYACCMGAGGGCTGTGCTGCCATACAGAGAGACCTGGACAGACTGGAGAGTTGGGCAGAGAGGAACCTCACGAAGTTCAACAAGGGCAAGTGAAAGGTCCTGCACCTAGGGAGGAATAACCACATGCACCAGTATAGGCTGGGGGCTGACCTTGTGGAAAGCAGCTCTGCAGAGAAGGACCTGGGAGTGCTGGTGGGCAACAAGTTAACTATGAGCCAGCAATGTGCCCCTGTGGCCAAGAAAGCCAATGGTATCCTGGGGTGCATTAGGAAGAGTGTTGCCAGCAGATTGAGGGAGGTGATCCTGCCCCTCTAYTCAGCCCTGAGGAGGCCTCATCTCGAGTCCTGTGTCCAGTTCTGGGCTCCCCAGGACAAGAGAGACATGGAGCTACTGGAGASAGTCTAGCATAGGACTATGAAGATGATCAGAGGGCTGGAGCACCTGCCCTGTGAGGAATGACTGCGAGAGCTGGGCCTCTTCAGCCTGGGGAAGAGAAGACTGAGGGGGGATCTTATCAATGTGTACAAGTACCTGAAGGGAGGGTCTCAAGGGGACGGGGACAAACTCTTTTCAGTTGTCTCGTGTGACAGGACAAGAGGCAATGGGCAGAAATTGAACCACACAAAGTTCCATCTGAATATGAGGAGGAATTTCTCCCCTGTGAGAGTGACGGAGCACTGGCACAGATTGCCCAGAGAGGTTGTGGAGTCTCCTTCTCCGGAGATATTCAAACCTCATACAGACATGATCCTGTGCAACATGCTCTAGGTGACTCTGTTTGAGCAGGGAGGGTGGATGGATGGTTAACGGGGGTTAAATGATCTCCAGAGGTCCCTTCCAACCTCAACCATTCTGTGATTCTGTGACTTGAGCAGGTTTTATGCTGATGTTGTGCCTTTCATGGAGCTACTAGAGAGAGTCTAGCGTAGGGCTATGAAGATAATCAGAGGGCTGGAGCACCTGCCCTATGAGGAACGGCTGCAAGAGCTGGGCCTGTTTAGCCTGGGGAAGAGAAGACTGAGGGGGGATCTTATCAGTGTGTGTAAGGACCTGAAGGGAGGGTGTCAAAGGGACGAGGACAAACTCTTTTCAGTTGCCCTGTGTGACAGGACAAGAAGCAATGGGCAGAAATTGAAGCACAGGAAGTTCTGCCTGACCGTGAGGGGGAATTTCTTCCCTGTGAGAGTGACAGGGCACTGGCACAGGTTGCCCAGAGAGGTTGTGGAGTCTCCTTCTCTGGAGATCTTCAAGGCCCACCTGGATGCAACCCTGTCTACCATGCTCTAGGTGACCCTGCTGAGCAGGGRGGTTGGACTAGATGATCTCCAGAGGTCCCTTCCAACCTTACTGATGCTATGATTCTTTCAGAGTGCCTCACCCTGAGCTATACRCACAGAGAAACTGCTTGGTTTAGACCAGCTTTTCTCTAGCTGCCTGTTCYAGCAGAAAGACTTGGGCTTCCCATGATGTGAGTTGCAGTTGTCTAYAATGTATTTTCCATACTAGAATAAATCTTCTCTTATTGGGGCCTTAGTTATCTCTGACTGGAGCCTTCACAGTCTTTTTGCAATGTAACAGCTGTATTGTTTGAGAGAAGATAGGTTCTTTTGTGTTTCTTGTTTCAGGATGTAGAAAAATGTAAAGTATATATTGGGTATCTGTTCCAGACCTGCACTTATATCCAGTGACTCTAGAGGTAGCCCAGCTGACTGTTCTGTCCATGTCTGGGTACATTTAAATGAGTTTTGGAGAAACGTTGAACAGAAATGTTACAGGTATTTAGGATCCCTGTAAGCTAGAAAGAGGCAGAAGTTGCTGCAGGTTCATACTGACTCATTGGTCACTGTATTTTGGAGCTTGTGGACATGGAGGTTCTCATGGTCTTTGTGAGTTTTTTTTTTTTTTTTTTTTTTTTTCCCCCAGGGCTGGACGTGCAATGGATGGATTTCTATGAGAGAGCCTTGCAGCCAAGAACTCAGACCTACCTGGCCACAGGTTGGCTCTTCACCTCCGGGCTTTATCAGGAAGAGACTTCCAAAGTAACAGGAGGACAGTGAGGGGCACTTGAGCAAGTGGACCTTCCAGGTCTCAAATAGTTGATAAACTCTAGTGTGGCCATCGGACAATGAGGGGTAAAGTCAGATGTGTCACACYGCAGGTAAAGAAGAACTATGGAGAAGCAGTGCAGTAGGTCCCAAACAGATAAGAAACATTATGTGGCTTGTTGGAAGCATAACACTCCATTCAGCTTGTGGGCAGATGAAAAGTCCAAGGCATAAAGCAGAGCTAGTTAAAGTCTTAATTAAGATAATTCTAATAAGACTTAAAAGAATTTCTCATRATCATGGATATTTCATGTTTATCAGGATTAAAAGAAATAGGAAGAATAGCTTATAGCTGTAAGTCCAAGTATTTTTCTACTTTTTTAGGATTTAAGAAATTAGAGTAGTGCAATACTGAAAGGTTGAACRCTCTCCTTTGATTAAGGTGCCCTAGAATTCAGGTGATACTGCAAACACTTCTTCAGCTCACATGGTCCATACCCTTACTGGAAAATTTGGACCTTAGATGTTTACTGTTTTTGGCTTTTGCACCTCCATCTTAGAGCCTTCATGCAGTTTATTTCTGAACCTGGAAAACAATTAATTCACCTTACATTTCATTTTTATCATATCTGACAGCTTTCTAGATTGTGCCTGCACATGACATCTATGCCCAAGCATTTTAACAAAAAAATTCTTTTTTTTTTTGCAGGGCTAGTGTAGATGTCCCCTTTTTGAAGGTATGATTTTAGTAATGAGGTAACAGTAATATAATAATGCCAACACTGAAATGAATCTCTGAACTACATAAAATTAGCATAGCTAAAACAAGGTTCGCGCATTTTCTCAACTGTAATTTCATTAAAAATCTATGTACCTCTAACACACCACTAGTACCAAGAGCACTACACTATAAAGTCATSAGA
This sequence comes from Rhea americana, assembly GCF_003343005.1. Lineage (NCBI taxonomy): Eukaryota > Metazoa > Chordata > Aves > Rheiformes > Rheidae > Rhea > Rhea americana. Next base: position 1,725,489 of record NW_028186823.1, on the reverse strand, counting down.
TTTTAAAAAGAATTATACAGACCTCTTCCAATTCATTCTATCAATACAGTAAAATACATTCTGCCAGAAAAACTAGCAATTCTGTAGTCTGTGCTTATTATATGCTTATCCCTTATCAAATAATTCAATCGTCAAAAAGAGGATTGGATGGGACCTCAAGAAGTTATCTAATCTATCCTTCTGTTTCACCTTAAGACAAAGTCATTCTCTGTCACACCTGACAAACATTTATCTAACTGGTTCTTAGAAACCTCCAATGACAGAGATTTCYGCAGTTTTCCCTCAGCAATTTATTCCAATGCTTTGTCATTCTTAGTATTAGAAAACTTCTCTTAATACCTACACCTCTCTCCATTCACTTGAAGCTGTTGCAATTTGTCTTACCCACCATGGATGTGAAGAAGAGATTACTTCCTTCACCTCTGCAGTAATCCTAGGTGTTTGGAGTCCAATCTCAACTTGGACATACAGTTTTATGCAAAATAGTCCAAATCCGTCCCATCTGCTTTGCAAGACAAACTTTCTAGAGCACTGGTCAATGTGGTCACGTCTATCTGGATTTTATCTAACTGGTTCCCATCTTTCTGAGGTGGATGCCTAAAACTGAACACAGTATTCTTATGAAGACCTTCTCTATCCGAGATAGAACATCTCACCAGAGGATTTATGAACTCTTTTTGACACATCCCAGGATTAGGCTATGAAGGGAATAAACACCCTATGACTGACTTGCAGCCAGTTAGGAATCTACTAGAAACTATAAATCCTCATCTGTTAAACTGCTACATATTTGAAGGTGGTGGTTTTTTAATTTGCCTTTCTCTCTCTCCCTGAAATCTATGTTGGCATTTCTACCAAGACGTGAAAAAATATCTTGCATTTGTAAGACATATCGATTTTGCAGTGTTGCTACCTRTGCACCAGTAAATACATTCATTTTGTGCCTAACAACTGCTCTTGTTTTTTTCATGCTGCTGGAGTAAATGCTACCAAATTTGTTGTTTTGCCAGTAATGCCATAGCAACACAGTCCCATTCCCTGGGCTCCTTGCTTTGCCAGGCTGATGAAGGGGATGTTGGGACTGTCATGGTAAGAGTGTTTTCATCTAAAGAACAAAAGCAATCTGCACCCTCAGAAAGCCGTCACTGTATCTCCTGCAGATTGCTAAGCCATGCCAGCTCAGAGCTCTTCACTGTGATGCTGGATGAAAGTAATGACTCCAGCACCGTGATCTGCTATTTTGAGTTGGATGCTAAAGATGCTAAAAAAGATTTTTCTGGCAGAACATCTTTGTAATATTTCCACTACAAAAATTGGCTTTCATCCTCCAACTCTAATGTCTCATTTTGAGGACTGAATGTTTTATGGGCAGATACACTAACATGGTCAGGAGAGAATCCAGTTCTGAGGGTTTGCAAAAACAGTCTTGCTCTAAACAAGGCAAGAGAATTGCTCCCTTTTATCCATTGACCTAAGTATCTTGCATGTTACTTGATGGCCCACCTTGTTCTCAGCTACTGGAGGATGTCTTAATTGATAACCTCTATTTTAATAAAACAACACAAAATTATCTATCTCAGCAAGTRTACATTGCAGGTATTCTGTTCTCCTGTGACCAAACACTGTAGAATTAGTTTAACTCCTTAAGTGGCCTGTAGGAAGACAGGAGCAATCGGAGTCACTATTTGCATATTTAACTATCTTCCTAAAGTAGAAAAGAAAAACTGAGTAATATGTGATGTGTAAGCTGAAGAGATGCTATAGTGAAGCTTGTACCTTGTTTCTTTGGAATACAYTTGCAATGACTTAGTGTTGTTTGTGCTTTTCTCCTACACAGAAAACTGAAGGATGGCTTATGCACAGAGAGAGTGAATTTCTGAAAAGCTTTGTTTTATAAAACAGTGACTATTGCCGCAGATACTGCTTGCCTGCCCTTTGAAGACCAACAATTTAGCAGAAACATGGGAAGCTTTAATTTGACACAAACTCTAAAATGTTCCTATCCTCAACACTATGTGGCCCCTACTACAAGGCAAGGTAGTGCATTTAGAAAATGAAATTTTGGAGTTGCTGCAGGTGATGCAGGTGATGGGGATTTAAAGGACCTCATTTTATAGCGCCAGGGATACCAAATCCTGAGGAGAAAAGAGGCTATGATGAGAAAAATATTCATCTGTTTTTGTTTTTAGCTTTTTATTTTTTAAAATCTCCTCAGAAGACAGTGCATTAAAAATGGATTAGAGTGCCTTTCAGGTGTATTATTACTTGCTTGCTTCAGTTTGCTTCCAGAGAAAGCAAATGTTGGAGCCAAGTATTTGCTCTGAAAAGAGTCTAACAAACAGGTCAAAGCTCTACCTACAGTGTCACATGAGCAAGCTAGTGCTAACTGAATGAATTCAGAGAAATATAAGGAAAAAAAAAGACTGTGCATGTTTTGTAAGGTATTTGCAATCCTAGTTGTGGTGRTGGGACCACAGTGTTTTCAGTTCATATCATATGGAAAGCTACTCCAGTAAAGTCAGCTCTGGAGTGCTGGATTCATCAAAAATGGAAAGCCAGCACTTTAGCTGGATTAGCTCATGCAAAACTAGCTTATACTAGTAATACCTGCTTCAACATTTTCTGGGGGACATTGAGGCAGTGCTTAGAAACCATTAATGKGCCAGAGTCAGTTAACTCCTAAAACAGACAGGCTGTGAGGCCTGTCTCCCAAATCTGTTTGATTTTACTTAGTTAAATTTTATGTTAAAAACATATGTGTGCAGCTCTGCAGTGCAAAAAAAAAAMAAAMMAAMMAAMMAAAAAAAAMCTTACATCCAGCAAACCATGGCAAACTTATAGCCATCAAAACCATACCTCCACATCTTGTGTCTGATCTTTGAAAYGGCAAACGATTACCTGAGAGGTGAGGAGCCTGTGGGGATGGGAGAAGGAGGGCAGAGACAGAGTACGTCCAGCTGAGCGAGATAAACAGCCCCAAGAGGACCAGATGCTAGTGCAGCTCSCCTGCTCCCGTCGCCGTGCTGGCTTGGGAGGAGCTGGAGCTGCTGTCTGCACGCAGTGCTGCATCCAGGCACACCGGGAGGGAGGCAAGAGGCAAAACGGTAGAAAATGCAGTAAGCCTTAGCGATGGGAAAGGTAAAGGGAATGGCTGTTTGGAGAACCAGGGGATAAAAAAAAAGAAAGCATTGTCCACTGCTTGAAACCTAAAATATTCTACCAGTTGGACAGAAAGCAGAAGAAAGCCAAATGACAAACCAGGGCCAGGGTGTCAGGAGTGATCTCACCCTGACCTCCTCTGAATCTGACCCTACACGTCTGTTGGGTGCAGGACTCAGCTCCTGTTTTGGGAAGCAATCTCTAGACCACTCTGAAGTTATGGCTGCTGCTGCTGGATGATCTTGTCTTTTCACTTCCTTCTGCTTAAACTACACTGCAGATGATTGCAAATGTATCTACCAACTGGCTGTACCTGGAAGTGTGTTTTGCAGCATATAGATGCCTAATAGTGAGGGCTGCAGAGACTTTGCAGAGCAGTGCATCTTTATCCAGAGGCTAAAGGCATATATCATGAAATATTCAATGATTAGTGAATCATAGAATAGATGATAAATATATCTATCCAAAATTTGTGTGAAGCATAGTTTTAAACTAAAAACTTCAGAGGTTGGGGTAGTCCTTGTTGATCATATATAAAACTTAAATTAGTCTATCCATCCTCTGGATTAAAATGTTGGTTGGTATCAGTATATCGATAAGGAAATAACCCAGATACAGATGGTATTGGATCACAGAGATGACCGCAGTGTTTAGTGGAAATAAATAATAATGGACTATCTCCTCTTGGAAAAGCTGTTTTGGTAAATTCAAGTCTAAGCATGAAGCAAGCAAAACATAAATTTTAGGTCTTTCCTGTCAAATATYGTTCCACTGGTTTGGAAAAGATCTTAGCTCTTGTTTTTCTTAGCACAATATGAAAGCCTTGGGGAAAATTAAATTGGGAAAAGATTCAGTATGTAAAACATACAGCACAGAATATTGGAGAAATCTCAGTTTGGGCTTAAAGAATCATTCTTGTCACATGCTGGCAGAATTCTTATCACCCACTTACACAAAACTGAATTTGGGAAATTGATCAGCGAGTCAGCAATTCCTGGCAGAGCCTTTTACTAGCTGTTTGATTCTATGGAGAACGGCAGATACCCAAACTCCACGTGTGAATGTGTCGAGAAAAATCTAATGCAGAAGGACGTGCGACTCCATGAAGGAAGATGTTGCCAATTAGCCTGTTTCTGCAGAATATCGTTCTAAGAATTTTTTGAGAGGGGAAATGCCAAGTTTCTTGTTAAACTTGTTGAGTATCTCTGGCAAATGTGAAAAAGAAACTTTCTCTAGAGAGAYTATGAAAATAGCTGTTTGAGCCAAGGTTAACAATGTATTCAATGTGACAACTTCGTCATCATGTCAACTCTGATTTTCACAGATTATGATGAATGCAAGAGCAAGAAGCCAAAGTAACACTGAAGGCTGGTAAATATAGGGGTAATCTGGGTGAGGATTTGGAGTGGGAGAATGAGCTAAAACCATGAAGGTAAAGTGCATCAAACCTCTAAGGCTTCTTCTGAATTTGCCTGTCAGAGCATTCTGAGTCTGCTGACTTAACTTAATATCCAGTGTGCAGCTCCCCCTGAAATGGCCTAAGAATTACATCACTGTAAAGTTAAGAAAGCATTCTGAAGGGAGAAAATACAACTTGCTCTCTCATTCTTTACAYAGTTGCTGCTGATACCTGTGCTCAAATCAGCAGTGCTTTTATATCTGTAACAGCATCTTGGATGCGTGAATATGTAATTCTCTGACTCTGTTTGCTGGCGCTGGAAAAGAGGAGTCTCCCCTCGTTGGGAAAGACGTAGGTACATTAGACACCGCTTTACAGCRTCAGAGTCAACTAATGCTACTTTTCTAAGCCACGTACGGCATAGGCAGACTGTGGATACTGCTCTCACGTAGCTTGACTGCAGCACGCCAACCTCACGGCACAGCACGGTTTCTGGTCCTGCTCTCAGCCTCACTTCACTGAAGGTTATCCATTAAACCATCTTGCACAGAAAGGAGGTTATTCACAGGAACTGAGCTAGACTTTGGGCTGWACGGATAAGTATTCTGGCAGAATTTGTCTGCCATGTTGCATGGGAGAAGAATGCTTTAACATGAGGGGCTGAAATGCGTAAGAATTGTTCCCATGTTAGACTRATGGCTGCAGAGTGGTTTAGAAGTAGCAAATATGGGAAACATTTGCTCTCTTATGTAAACATGTTTATTTTTGTAAAGCCTTGGACCTGTCTCAGAAGGGTGAGCTCATAACAGCTGAGTAGACTTTACTTATCTTGCTGTGGATCAGTCTGACAAGTTGCTGTAGATGATTCAAATAACTTAGAAAACCTGTAACCATTCCTATACCCTGCCTGTGCACCTCAGCAGTCCCCTGGAGCCCTCATAGYTGGATACAAGTTAAAGCAGCCCTCAGGCTGCTCTAACACACTTCGGAGCTAAGCGAGGCAAAGCTGCAGAGGCCAACGTTACCACATGAATATATTTCTTCAGCAGTGCTTACTCTCAGTGTACATGCGATATAGGTTTTAGTTACACCTGGCATGGTACTTGCCTATCCTAAACACAACAGTCTCTCGGTCAGCTCAGTCTTGTTTTCTGTGTAGATGTTTTTCCCTATCCTTAGAGATTTGCTGTTGCATTARGGTTCTGAACCCAAATCTTGCAGAATCTCCTGCAAAGTGTTTGTCCAGCAGCGTGGGGTGGCATGGCCGTGTCTCGGCATACCATCCCACGTTGCCTGTGTGACAGCATCCCTCTTTGGTCTGGGGTAGACAGGAGTCGCCTGAGGTTCCTGGGTCTGTCCCTTAATAACTTGGACGGTGGGGAGTCCACACTCTCTACACAGTCTCTAAACTAGGAGATGCAAGGGCTGAAACTCTCAGGAGGAGACGCCGTTCGCCTGAACAGCCCTGGCTCAAAGGCAGAGCAGGCGACTCGGCGAGGAGCCTGCTCCCTCCCTGCGGTGGGGAATCAGGCACAGCTGCGCAGGTGAAATCCCGCGGGAGTCAGCGCCGACTTTCTCACTGATCCTGACGGGATCTGGATTTGAGCCACGACATACAAAGAGCACACTCAATACGCTAGTTGACAGAGTTAATAAAAGAGGATCATGTAGCTAAAAGCGGTGTGTGTTCCCTGTGCTCAAAGAAAAGAGTCGTTTAATTAGCCTATCAAAACAGTACCACTGTAAGCACCCCAGACCTACCCTAACACAAACCTGTACTTAGCAGCCTGACTGGAAACTTTAAAATTCTCTTGAAAATAGCCGGGTCCAGGCTCCAAGCCTGGAAGGCAACACTGCAATGCAATTACTCCAAGTAATGGGATAGTCACCAGCMCATTAGCAATTAAATGACGGTTCACAATTAGTGGAAAGATGAAAACGGCTGTAGCCAGTCTTCCTGTACCAAAGGACTTATTTGTAGTCTGTTACTTGCATCAAAATGACATGTTAGAGAAAGATGAAGGGAGCCTGTCACAGTCCATTTAAAAAGTCACTTCTTCTAGACAAGGCTCTCTGCTTTCATCCCTCTTTGCATTATCAGCTGAACCGCTGGCAGCAGGTATTCAAGGAATTTCAGCGGGCAGGAGGAGAGCACAATATTTCCTTGTCACTGTGATAGATTTGACAGGCCATTTGGGCACTACATSGAGAATTCTGTCACACCAATTGAAATCTTCAGAAAGCCAACGGGCTTTAACGACAATATGCAGCTACTCCAGGCTGGAGGTATTAGGTGATGACTAGAGACCTCTTTTGCTCGTGAGTCATTCACTTTCATCTTTTAAATGTATTTAGAGAGCTGGGGGTTGGGATAGTCCTGCCATAGTCTACTTGACTTGGTTATCAAAGTGCCACGTTCTTGCTTATTTTTCCTGTATGCTTGCATCTCAGGGAACAGGTTTTCTCTGCTAAAGATGGAGTTGTTCCCCAAGCTGCTGAATATCTTAGAGACAAGTAATTTCATTTGTAAAGGCAAGCGTGTGTGGCATGTGGTCTGCACGCATGGCGTTAGGAGACATCCTGAGCTTAGCAAAGGGGGCAGGCTTGGCACCGCTGTCTGCACGCGAGATGRTGAGAAAACCCAGCTGCCACGCCAAGTGGTGTGGGCACCCTCCGTTCAGGGTGCTGGCATCCAACCAGCCGCTTAGCAAGACCTTTGAAGTCTCAAGCTGCTAATTCTGCTATTTAAGATGGCTAAACGGGCATCCTACTAAAGCGTGGTTGTGGAAGGATCCTTGGAAAGGGAGTGTTAGCACGCCGGCATGGCGGGGAGCACAGGACTGCGAAGCACTGCCTCAGTCACTTCAGTGTGACCACTCAGTCAAAGTCTCACTGAGCTTTCAGAATTAAATACCCAAATCTCCAAATTTCACAACCAAGGAGCGTTTTTGTAACTACATTTCAGCAATTGATATTTTCCCACAACATCTAAAACATTACCCCTTAGTTCATGTGCTCCAAGCTGCTAGAAAGTATTGCTGAGGGTAGTGCTGTATTTTCTACCCTATAGCATAAAGTCAGTGGCATCTCGGTATGAGCAAACCTCTTTTTATGTAGAGTGGATATATCCTTTTGTAAAAAATGTTGGTATGTTTTGCTTTACTATATGAATAAGACTGAAAATACAACCATATCTATTTCCTTCCCTCTTTTTTATGGTCTCTCACCATCTGACTGCATGCTATTTTTCAATAGTACAGCAYGATGTGCCAGACGCATAGAAACTTTGGCGTTCTGCACTTGAATCACATCCTGAATAAACTCAAAGGACCTGCTAACCAGTATCCTGGCTTTGAAAATATCCCAGGCAGATGCTTCAGTAAACAAATAAAAGTAGAGTCCTCAATTCCAATGGGTTATTTCTTCGTGTCTCCCACTGYGTGTTCCCAAGGCATAGCTTGCAAATACTCCCAGCCCTATGATATTTATCTCATTTTTATTTTCAAGTAAAAAAGTGTGCAGATCCCAGTGAGGACTATTTCCATGCCAACTCTAAGCTTTCAATCTTCATCCATCTTTCTGTTGCTTTGCTCAAGTAAGTGATACTTTAGAAAGGGCAAAACGGCTTCTCATTTACTTGAAAATCTGACAACTGATTTTTCCCAATCTTTTTTATATGGTTTACCTTTTGGGGAGAGATTATTTATGGAAAGCCATAGAAAACTTTTCCTTGGCCGTTATTAGGACGTATACAAAGAGCTATATTGCCGTACCTTAACTTAGAGTGGTTAGAGGTAGCTAACTTTGTACTTCTGGGCTCTGCTTAGCAACAAAGGAGAATCGTGACTCACCTCAAAACCTTCTTCTCCTCTAAGCAGAGGGAACGGCACTGTTTTCCCTCGGTTGTTTTGAAGGGTGGGAGCACTGGCTAGCACAGGGCTTGTTTGCCTGTTTGTATACAGGATCAGCTTCTCCACTTTTTTCCAAGGCAACTGCCCAAGCTCGTGCCGTGAAGCCTGCCAGGCTGTGCTGCCTCCTGCTCCRGCCCTTTACCGTGTGCCGTGCAAAGATTTAAGCTTGAGGCTCTCCCARATATCGATGGCATTGTAAGGAGGAAACAGAAGATTAAGCATGGTATCTAGGCAAGTTCTTGATAAGTAGATTAATTTAAAATAGAACTCTTTGCTCATTTAACTTTTTGTGAGCAAACATAAAACACCACTGTAATTGTACTTTGGCCTGTGGGAATAATATCCCAGAAATAACACCTCTACTTAAATTCTAGGAGCCTAAGATCTCTGTAGGGCTGCTTCTTTCACTACAAGACCTGTAATTAGCCAACCATTATGGCATTGAGCCATAACCTTGAGGAACCCCCTGTTCTCCCACACAGCGTCCCGAGCTTGCCAGCGAGCGTGTAAAGCACGTGTGGAGGCTCTTCTCCTCCCTGCTAGACCCAAACAGCACAGGAGGTCTAAAACTCCTCTGTGGTATCCCAGGGAGCTCTTTTACAGAGATACCCACTGTAACGTCTTGCCACTCTCAAGGGCGTAACGCTGTGTGTGAACTGCAGGATTTCTAGAGTCTAAGTAAGTCCTAAAGCTGCTGCGCTTTTGCCCTTTCTTACCACCAAGCCTTGCTGCCACTCGTTGCTCTGTCGGGGAGACTTTCCCCGATGAAACCGCAGCAGCCGCCCTCASCCGCAGGACACGGTGCCCGGCTGCCTGGGGCGGCTGGGTCTCCCTTAGCCCTTGCCATTTTGCAGAGAAAAACTTCTCTTCCTCACTCTCAGGATGGGGAATTGGGAAGCCCGAAGGCTCACAACACCACCGTATTTTCCAGGGAGAAAAGAGAGTAACTTTCCATTTAGGAAAGACGAGTCCTTCTTTCAGGCACGGGAAGTTTCCTCGGCCTCTGGACTGGGCACAGCTGCTTTGCAGACCGGGATCGCTCACTAGCACCGTTGCGGGTCTCGCACTCATGTGTGGGCACCTCACCTTTTCCTGACACGACTGGAGTGGATACTTCTGGGCAGCTCTGCTGGTCACACTGAAAACTGAGTTCAGAAGGGGTAAAATGGGACACTCAGAGATGACCCAGCTCCAGGTGTTTCCCCATGGTTTTGGGGAAGATTTTGACTTCCCTTAAAATAACTTAGCATTTTTTTTCCTGGTAAAATACATAAATATCAAACTGTTTCACTTAAAAACCCTACATGTGAATCAGTTCATAATTCCCAAATTATCTCCCACATTTTATTGTCTAAAACCATTTTCCAAATTAGAATAGAGTTTAATAATTTGTTTTCAGTTGCTTGGAAACAGTGTTTGGAGGGTTTGTGTGTGTGAACACATTACTGGCTGAAAAGATTGCCCTTTTCCATGTGTAATCGTCATTAACATTAATGCAAACTCTCCCAGGAAAACAGCCTGGAGGAGCCTCTGTGCTGGCGGATACCGGACTGAGAGCTGTCGTCATCTCCACACACTCAGGGCACTGAGACCAATATGCAGACGGTCCTCAAACACGCCAGACTTCAGCCCTTGTACAGCTTTCTCAGAGCTATCAGCCACCCTAAACTTACATTTAGAAAAGACATACAATCCTTAACGTGACAGCTTAGCCCTAACTTTGGATGGCAGTTACCAAGAACAGAGGCTCTCCAAGGTTCAGGGACACCAGGAATATTTTTTTCAAGACAGCCCATGTATCATACCCTCTTGCTTAAAATACAAGGTACTATAAATAAACAGTTTTTTACAAACACTTTATTACTCCAGATCAATGATACCACACACTCAAATATGCTGTTCTCAGACTTCATGTAATGAAAACAGAGAAGGTTGCTATAAAGAACAGGAAATTTGAGGTCAAGGGCATGAAGGCATGCAGGAGGTGTAATTTTCTGCTACACTTTTAAATGCGATTATTTCTCACAAACAATACTGTATGATGATGCTAAGCAGCCTATTACTGTGGTAAAAGACAAATCTTTGACCTGCCTCAGAAACAAATATACTTCAACTGCTCTTTCCCATGTATCTAATGAGGAAATGGCTACAGAAAGAAGCAAGTACTGGCTGAAGGAAGAAGCTCTTTTCAAAAATTCCTAGTGATCTTCCTTTGCCTGCTTAAACTGAGTTGTAGGTTCAGACAAAATTTTAGATTGAATTCCTAATCACTACAGTAAGTCAGCCTGAAAAAAATACATTACTAGTTAGGTGTAATTTCTTTATCTAGTAGTAGTAGTACATGTCAAAGTAGATCTCATATTACTTGTTCAGTAATGTCACAGGCCTGATCTTGTTCCAGGTTTCTTTGGAAAGGTGAGGGTAAATTGCAAAAGGCATAGGAAATGCATAAGAATAATTAAAAAATTAAAAGTGGAGTGAGCTCACTTTTTGGATGTTTAATGTCTCTGGAGCTAGAACTCAAAGAAATCTGCCTTGATCTTGTCTCTTGGTAATTTCTCGAGTTTTTGTTCTCACTGTGATTTTCTTAAAGAGTTTCTTGAGAGTTAAAAATCTGTTTGTATTGGAGGTATTACAGTATCTACATAAATTTGAAATACTGCTCAGTGGATGCTGTAAAGTGCTCATACTTATTTTCAGGTTAGGAATCCATTATATGGAGCAGCAAGCATAAACGTTTGGGTGACTTTTGGAAAGTTGGGAACCATCATAGGAAGCAAGAAGGAAGACAGTGAGAAATGTGTTATGTTTTAGGAGATAAAGAAGCCCTCTGCTGACCTGGGATGCTGATCAGGAGCTTTCTGGAGCTGTCAGCTCACAGCTAAGCAMCCCCCGTCACTGCCAGAGACTGCGGGCTCAATGCAGCTGCCCACACACAGGTGCCCAAGGCCATCTGAGATGCCTTCCTGGCCACAGGCCACCACTCCAAAAGGCAGAAGGCCCCTTCAGGGTTCTGTGTCAGACCTGCTGGCCCCACGTGGACATCTTGCTTAGCACAACTCAGACGGCAATAACCGCATGTTTGTGGGCAAATTAATAAGCTCTTCAGAAAGGCCTTTTACTTACGTAAAATCATTGGCAGAAGGGAAGCTTGCAAATCGATTGAAGAAAGCAACACTGAAAGATCGCATCCTTCAGATCATAGAGTAGCAGAGATATTTTCTGATTTCAAGCTATGATGGATGTCAGTGAAAGAAAACGAATATAAACTTCCAGTGGATGGTACCCCTATAAATATTTGTTCCTRTGGGAACTGAGCGCAAAAATACTACTTTTCTGACTTACTCTATACTCTTAGAGGGCACAAAGGAAAATAATACAGTGGTACAGCGTCAAACTAGCCATGTTTTTACCTATAAAGTGAATACGTATGTAGGGATTACATGGTATAACAAATAAATAAAATCTCACAAAGGCGGCCACTTTCGAGCAGGCTTGCATTTTAAGAGCAGAGTAAAAAACCTGGGGCCTCAGGCAGTAGTTCTGCAGGCTAAAAGGGGACTGGCTGTAGGCGAAAAGGCAAACATGAAACAGCTTTGCCCTTGGAACGGCCTTGGCTCCCGGGGCCAACGGAGTCTGTTAAATATGAGCACAGTGACCGCAGCTTCTCAGACCTCTTCAAATCTTTCTGAAAACTCCCCCATTGAAACATTTTTTCTTCTTCTGAAGACAGCTGCAATTAACATGCAAGTTGCACAGGGCAGAAAGGTGGCTAAGAGCAAAACCAAAATTGCATGGGCAACTGAAACTAGGCACTGAGAAAGCCTATGCTTGGGGTTCCTTAACTGCAAACTTGAACTGTTTTATTTTTATCATTTTGAAGTAAAACTACAGCATGTCCATACATTTTCCCCCTCTTTCCATAATAGTTAGAAATAACACCCTTTACACTATCTTAAACCACACTGTTTGGCAACTCCTTACAGTGTAAGTAATCATTTCAGCTTTGTGTTAGTTGTACAGTACACAAATAAAGACTGTCTCTTCCTCAAAGATCTTACAGTCTGAAAGATAAGGACATGAAAGAGTGTTTGGGAAGATGACTAACTTGGGGCACTGCGGGAGGGGTTTGCCGAAGTTAAAAACACAAAAACTGTTCTTACAACCTCTCATCTCCTGGAAGTCACTTAAAGAACCTATAGGTCTTGTTGCTGAATGTGCAGACTCTTTGCAGAGARCAGTCTGGCAATTAAGAAGACATGGGGAAGCTGTTGACATTTGTTTGTGCCTGTTTTTATTAGGACTTAGATATAATGCGTTGCTATTAATTCTCYCCAAACCCCCAAGCTCTCCGTTGATGTCATCCTATTACAGTCTGTCTCCTTGCAAGACAAAATGCTCTCACTCAAACTGCTTGTCCCAGTCTGAGGGGAACAGTCACTTACTAGAGTCCTAAAATCCTGTTTCTTCCCATAATCACCAAACAACTTACTGGTTTTTGACCTTGAGAAGGATTAGAGGGGAGCTTAAGAGACCAGATGTCTCTTGTGTATGACAAAAGACATTAATTTAAATATACTAAATTGTTGGAATTTTTTTTCAGATAGGAAAGTTATGAGTCATGAAGTAAACAGAAATAAATGTGATGCAATCAGCACGTGCAGATTTCCATGACTCAATTTTGCAAACATTTCTCCAAGCTCAATGTATCTGTCTTCAGACATCAAGAATGAGTTCAGTGCAGGAAACCCAAGCTACGAAGGCACCAGACTGCTCTGTCCCCAGGAAGGAAGGGAGCAGGCTGCTGGGGGCAGCAGCAGGTTTCTCACGGGGAACCATACTGCCCTGCTCCCCTTGTTCACTTTTGCTTCAAGTTTTTAGAAGTAGAGAGATTGTTACCAGAGGCACAGAGACTCTGCATAAGGCAGCACTGACTTTCCTAGGGGCTCTTTGCAGATACGGTGTGGTGGATGTCCCCAGGTGGTAACTTCTTTGTATGCCACCTCCCAGGTGATAATTTGGATCCCACAAAAAAAAGAGGGTATCAGAAAATTAATTCCTCTTTCATTCTTAACATGGACAAATACATACCAAATGGTGTCCCTGTTGATTTTGAGATCATAGCAGGAGAGTTTGTTCCTCAAAGTCTGAATCAGATTTACCCTAAATCACAAAGATTACAAAGCTGATTTTGCCTCAGTTGTGCCAGAACCATTCTGATACTAACAGGAATGCTACAGAGGCAGTGTCTCTTTGCAAAGCATTATCAAAATAATACATGCATATCAAATGAGTGCTCCCCAGCATAATGAAGTAATGCTCCCCTTGCTTGTATGCAAGTGCAAAGCGCAGTGACTTCTTGTGAATCTGAATGACACACTTGGAACCAATGGTGTTTTGAATTTTAGCCAGTGAAACCCAAATTTTCCTTTTGCTGGAGTAGCTGAAAATTTGGTGGAGCAGGTGGCAGCTAGTACCAAGGCAAAACCATGTACCTTTCTTGTCATATGTCTTCAAATGATATGTTCCAGGGTTGTTCTTTATTTAATCACACAGAGATAAATAAGCTATTAGCTACTCCAATCTAATTATTTTACTAGGCAGCACAGTTAAAAGATAACCTATGCTACAGAATTCCCAATGGCGAAGACATACAGGATTTTTTACATGTGAAATCATGAAATCGCTGTGATGCTTTTGAAGTTTCAATATACTCAGGCATTTGCCTGAAAAAGTCTGTGCAAGAATAAACACTCTTGTTTGGGTTCAGTCCTTCAAAGTGCAATATAGGTAGCCTGCAGTTAAGTTCATGGGCTCAGTCCTCTGTAAAGAACACTTTTAAACAATTGTTTCTCTATCAGTGCAATAGGACATCTATATTTTTAGTACTGATTACTTTCTCTACCAAAACTTATTTTTACAACTAGAGCACTGTGCAGGAAAGAGGCTTAACAAAGATTCTTTGAAGGAAAAAAAAAAAACCCGCCAATGCCTTTTTCTCTTATTTCTCTAATTGCTGCAGATGTTGCATAGTCGCACCTACGAAAAGTTAATATCATGTTTTTGTAACATTTTTGATCTTTGTTAATTATAGCTCAGAAACGCTTACAAAAAGCAGCCTGTCTCTTTAATACAAATAAGATTAATTGCACGGTTGTTCAGAAAATGAACCACCAGTAGTTAAACAAAAAAATGTTTGTCTTTAAGCAGCCCTTGGATGATTTAAAAAAAAAAAAAAACTTTTACAGGAAGTGCAGAGGCTGCCAAATTACCRTGCCCGTGAGCCTCGCTCTCATTATCAGCCCAAACGAACGCGCACACCCCGACACTTTCATCCTCTTCCAGGTCTGAGAGAAAGAAAGAGGAGGCACTAAATAAAAAAAAAGTTGGTTAAAAAAAAGAAAAAAAAAAACAGAAAACCCACCCTTCCACACAAAGCAGTGTCTCTGAAGTCTGGAATGCACCCTGGCTGTTTGAAGGCGAGATTTACACCCGACAGCCTCCTCCAAGCTCCTTGTCGGGACTCGCCTGCTTTCAGGCGAACCGCAGCCTGGCTGCTGCCGGTCCTTCGCCCGGGAACGGCCGCATAAGCTCAGAGCGATGCGCTGGGAATTGCTGTCGCTTTGAGGTGGGGGAAAAAAAAAAATAAACCCTTCACGCGGGTAGTGGGCGGAGGGGAAAAAACAGGGCTGGCGCGCGTGGGGGCTGGCGCGCGTGGGAAAGGCGCCGGCTCCCGCCAGCCGGCAGCCCGCGGCGCTGGGCGGCCGCGCAACCCGGCCGCGCTCTGCTAACGACGCTGATTCGACAGCTCGTGCTCCCCTTACGCGTGGCGGGACAAGCCCGGTCCCCGAGTTTTAGGCGTGCTCTGCAACCCTTTCATCCAGCCCCTTAAACTCCTCGCTGCTCCRAGGAAAACCCTGTAGCAAGGACATCATTTTGGCTGAACCCTCCTGATGGGAGGCGAAGTCACCGAGTAACAGACTGCACAAAGCGAAGGAGGGGAGGGAGAGCAGAGGCGGCTCAGGACAGCGTCAGGACGGACAGACAGAAACGGAGCACAACGTCCCGGAGCTCCGGCTGTTGAAACTCTAGCGTTAGCAGGTGTTGCACTAATTACTGAAAGCTCTGAAGTGACGCGGGCTGCAAGCGTCTATCCTAACGAGAGAAGAACAGCTAGCAATTTGCAGACATATTTATTGCCCGTTTTGTAGCGCCGCTCATAGGCCCAGTAAAAGCTGCAGYGCTAGGAAGGCATTTGCGGTGCAGAACCAGTTACGTTGCAGTTTGCAGGCTGCAGAATTACCATGTCGTTTGGAATAACGCTGCATAAATTCTTGGACCTCAAAAATGTCTGTGAGCGAGGAGGTATTCTAAAATAACGAAAACCGAGAAAAAAGGCAGAGAGATGACACTATAAGAGACTCTGTGGCTAATGCAAAACTGAAAATCAGAAAATCCTTTTCCAAACATTTCATAATGCTTATCTTTGATCCTGCCACCAGAAAGCAATATAGGATGAACAGCAAAACCAAAGACCCTAAAAAGCTGTTCTAGCATCACAGATTGGCTGTGAATATGAGGAGGGCCCATCAGCATGTTCTGGATTGGGCCCAACAGAAAGCTCTAGATTTGGGTTTCTGATTCACTTTGCTGAGGCTGTTCAGACTCAGACCTTTAAGGGACTTCTTCCAAAATTTCCAGGCTCACAGGAATGGATGGAATATTGAGATCTGGGAGAAAGTGGCTGTTTAAATCCATTTCAGTTATAAAATGTGTTCTAAATTTAGGATGTTAAATTACGTTTTATTAAGAATGCAAATGATAAGCATTTTTAGGACTACAGGTACTTGCATGTCCGAGCTAGCACATAAGCATCATACTGTTACAGAAGATCTGAATAAAGCAGGTTAAGTTTGCAGCAGATTTAAAATAGGGCAAAAGGAGGGCACAAAGGGGGATTGTACAACCTGCTAAACATAAATGCCACTGGGACGGTAGGAGAAGCATGCACCRTCTACATGAACTGAACTGACATAACTGCCTGTGAAGCTACAGCGTCAATCTCAGCTTGGCCACAGGTATCCCGTGCTACTTTCACACTTGAAAGATTTACCATTTATACATTTTTTTCTTCTGATTTTTTTTTCCTTGAGGGGTAATGTCTTCTATCTAGTGCCAGCAGGAGGTTCTCAGAGAGATCAGTTTCATCAACCCATGACCAATGTTTTGAAAAATGGAGCATGGCTCCAGTGCAGCAATCACAGGAATCCGTTGAGGACCCTTAGCCTGGAGCCTCCATAATTTCCGACACCAAGCATCTGAGGAAATAGCATTCAGTATTTCATTCTGACATTTTGGCTCATGACAGCGAGTTACGGAATGCTGCTTGAACCCAAAGTCAAACGCAATAAAAGGAACACAACTTTACAAAAAAAGAAGTGTAAGTAAAGCAAGTTCAGCTTTCCTTATCTCACAGAGAGCCACAAGAGAGGAAAACAGAAATACATGGCTCTAGGCAGTCACTCTATTGCTGAGYGTCTGTTAAGAACAGCTCATCTGCAATTTTCAAAAAAAGCTGTTACAGGCACAATCAAGGCCTCTTAGCCTAATTAGGGCATCAGATATAAATTAGGCAGCAAATGCCCTGGAAGTCCCTGGCACTTCCTTCTTCAGCCCTCCAGAAAACAGCCACCTTCCTCCGGTTCCACCAAACATCTGCTATTTGTGTTCCCATTCAGTCCTTTCTTTGTATTAATTTAGTTTCTCTTTCAACACATGCACTTTGCAATACCTGCGACTTCTTATCTAATTCTGCATTATCTCTTTTGCCACCTATCCTCCCCTTGCTCCAGCTGCCTGGCCTGTTCTGCTGTGAAAAGGAGCAGCAYGCCGATGGAAAGGGGATGTACCCCTTCGCCCTGCTTGCACTCGGTGATTCTGCAACCAGCGTGCACACTCACAAGCCTGCTGCTCTTCATAAATCCGAGGAACTTGTGTGGGATTTGAATGACTTCTCCTTCACTCATGCAAGCTGCAAATCTTGATCYTCTGCTCTATCTGCTCCCTTCGTGCAGCAGTTCTCGGTTGCTTACTAACCCCCAAAAACTGAAGGTAGAAAAGATGCACAGAGTTCATGCTTCCTCTGCGTTAAAATAATTCCACCTGGAGGGAAATCCCAGGCAACCTATATACACCTGCTTGGAGCCCCTGGGGTAATGTGCCACCACGCATCATTGGCCACTGCCCACAAAGGTCATCTTGAAACAAGAGATGTAAAAATTCATGCTTATGACTTGTGAGGGTCATGAGAATAGTCTCTTCCTACCTCTGGCCCATCATTTCCCCTCCAAGAGTGAAGGACGAGTCTGCTGTGTCTACGTGGCCATCTGAAGCCTTGCAACGTAGCCCTTAGAAGATGGCTTAGCCCGATTAAATGCATTGCCCCATGTAAGTGGTGGAAAAATCACGCTTGTAACTGTAGTATTGTATTCTTCAGCAAAAGCATATGATAGAAAATGATTTATTCCTGTGATTAGATGCTTGAAGTAAATGAAGGGTTACAGAAATAAGGTTTCTGGGAGATGCAACTATTAAGTGCACAACAGCAACTCAGGAGCTACATTTCTTCTATAGCTTGTCTAAAATGTCACACTGTGCAGGGACCTGGGGGCATGTTTTAGTGATGTGCTTTAAATAGTGAAAAGCAAAAGCTAATTCTTCTCAAAAAAAGGATGCAAGTAGGAAACTTGTTTAAAGGGTAAAGCTTTCGATAGATTGGAAGTGCTTGTATTCACATGTGGCCCAGGTTGCTAAAATCAGCTTAAATCTTGTCTGTCTTGTCTGTGCCTTCTAAGACATCTACATAAACTCATTATGTTACTAAGTGCCAAGTGTGTATACTGCATCTCAGCTTCGATGGCAAGTGACAATTAAAGCTATGCATTACAGAGAGCTTACTTATCCTTTCATGAAAAATGATRGTATTGACAATGAGTTATTTTTACGATATGCTTAATTATGTCAAAGCTGGACCCACCACTGTGCAAAGGAAAGGGTAGCATTTTTGCTCATTGCTAATAAGCTGTATTTGTTGCTTTTTTTTTCCATAAGTAATGGAAAGTGATCAAACCCAAATAGATTATGTGCCAGTCAAAACGGTTTCATTTTTGTTGTCATGCAATGACATTGGGTATAGAAATCCATAAAAAATTCCCATGTTTTAATATTGCCCCGTTTCTTGGCATCTCATGGTGAGATCAGTTCAAGGCTTTAAAGAAACAACAGCTAAGTTTGCCTGCTTGCTTGTGGCCAGTTCTGTATGTTTTCCTTCCACAGACTGCTTCCTACATAAAGCTCCTCACCTGAATTGCTGAGGACCTGTTTGTCTCCTACACGTTTATTCTTCTTGTAGGAAGAAGCAAAAGCTGGATATAGAGCTATCAAACGGCTCTCCCTAATTTATGTGCCTAATAAAGCAAAGTTCTCCAATAGGGAACAACATTAGTTTTCAAAATATTAAGAATAGATTTTGCTGCTGCAGTCACAGAGCAAAATCAACAGCTGAAATCAGTGGGCCTATTAAGAGAAAAATGTATTAGCACAGTTAGCAAATAAATAAAAGCCAAATTTTCCTAAATAAAAGCCAAAGAGTCTACAATGGAAGTAGTTTTTTGAAGTTGACCTTCAAGAGCTCAGAAAATACTACAATTCCTATGGACTATTTCTACTTCAAAGCTATACAAAGCCTGGAAATGAAAACCTAAGACTGCTGCTTTCATGCCACCTACTACTCCTTCACTGAAGTTTGCCCCTGCAACATTTTGCTCCTAAATCTCAGCTGCAGTCTCTRCTTGCACTCTGAATAACTGTTCTTGAATAGATTTAGAAGAATTGCAACGCAGCTTAGTAAGAACTAAAGACTTGCCTACAGGGTACAGTTAATACATTTCAGAGGAATATATGGTTTCCACATATCAATTTATTAATGGAACAGTAAGACATATTTAGAGTAGAATGGGATAACATCAGATACTCTCTCTGTTTAATTTGGAGCAGGGAGTTGAACTTGGAACTCCTGTTGCTTAAGAGACTGCCAAAACCACGGGGTTGTGAATATTTGTGGGAGGGCTATTAAAAAAAAAAAAGTGTATTTTTCTGTAGCTTTAACTGGATTCCAAAGTAAATGAGATTTGTGTGGTCGTACTGTCACCTTTCTCACTTCTGCTTCCCTGTGCACCCCTGCCCAATCTCCCCCAGGAGTCCTACACCCACTGGCTGACTTCCCTTGCACAGGGACAAACCTTGTCCCAGTAGGTTTCATGACACAGCCGGCCAGGCATGAGTGCCTGGAGGGCTCCTGCTCAGGAGCAGGCTGGCCTGTGAGCTCCTCTGTGAGACCCTGGCAAACGTGCACAGCAGGAAGGTCTTTGCAAATRTCCTAGCTATGGGAAGAGCTTCAGGTAGAGTTGGCAATTGGCCAATAAGACACAGGGGAAGCAACCTTCACTTGTTCTGATGCTCTTGGAGATACTTGTCTTTAACTCTCCCTAATTTAAAGTAGCCTGGGCTAATCTCTGKCACATATTCTCTAAAAAAAACCTCCATGCTTTGGTGGGGAATGGAGCTGGGGACTTGATTCCCAGCAGGAGCAGAGCCATGGTAGTCTTAGTTCGCTGTGGAAGCCATATCAGGAGGCAGCAACCTTGGTACAGAGGAGCCTAGGGTGCACAAGACACCTCCATATGGAGGCCGTCCAAAGCCAGCACGTGTGCCGTGACTCCAGTGGGGCCATACAGCACATGTCGGAAACAGCTGGGGACAAAGTTTTGCAGTTCAGTTGTCCAAAGGGATGCCCCAAGATCCAGCCTATGGAGTCCTTCCTCCACACCAGGTCTCTTTTCACAAAACAGTGATGCTCTATATCTTTTCACTTAAAAAAAAAMCCATAATCCATGGGGCTATGCAAGGCTAAATTCCTTCCTCTGCCTGTGTGCAGAAAGCATCCATCTTTCTCTGCTCTCTCAGCCTCCCTTTTTAAGAGGGATGCAAAGTCACCTATTCCAGAACACACAAAATTTGGGTTGAGGGCACAACTGTGGGAGAAATAGTTAAAGTCTCTTCAAGCAGAGGAGCAAATTGAGTCCAGATCTCCCACAATCCAACTTGAGTTCCCTAATTACTGGCTAGAAGCATGGCCATTATCAATAGCAGGACTTACATATGAAGTGCAGACCTAGTCATTCAGCACAGCCCAGACCAGGTAAAGCATGTCCGGAAGCACACGTTTAGGCACGCAAAGAACTCAGTGATGGAAACGTGGGTGTTAAGGAATGTAGGCACCTCTGGGGTGAAGGGGCAGGTGAGCAAGGTTTCCAAGGATCTAAATTTTAGACTTCAATGTGCAGAGTAGCAGGTCTGCTAGGCACCCACCTTTCTCTCAGGAGTTAAGTCTGGATGATCGAAAAGCAACTCTGGATGATCTGAAAGTAATCCTTTTCACCTCAGAGTGCTCCCGAATCAAAGGTTCAGAGAGCGCCTGTTACTCTACACACACCCATCCCTAATTGCTCTTCTGTGATAAAGAAGTGTTTCATCTGTATGCATGAAAAGGGGTGAAAACTTTAGATGAAAAACATTGTCAGGTTAAAGACAATTGTTTATAAACTTCCATCCGTTCTGCAAAAATGGGCATGTCTATGCAGCTAGAAAGGGTCTGAATGTAACATTTGCTAAATTATCTAGCTAATGTCAGTAACAACAGAGAGAATACCATAGATAGCAGCTTTGCTTCTGTGTGTATTCCTGGAGAAATCAGACTATTAATACTATCTTTACCCTTGGCTTTGCAGACACCTTTCTTTTTCATTCATGTTGCCTAAGCTAATATGGGTTTCGTAGCCTATGCAGCAATTGTACCTCTTTTTTTTTGTCCAATTCAGACATAACCTTGGCAATTTTGCCATAGGAATGGCAAATAAAAACACAGCTTCAGAAGTTTGTTAAAAGAAATGGAGAAAATGTCCATGATACCAGGATCCAGGGAGCATCTCAAATCTTTCCACTTAAGTCTTTCCAACAAACTTATTTTAAAAGAGATGAACATGAAGTTCTAAAGGAATAAAACAAATCCAAATACTTCCCTCTCACATTTTCTTTGCTTCTGTGTTTTAAAATTCCAGAAGAACCAGCCAGGCACATATACAAAAAAATACCTATTTTATGYGGTACACACATACATATATCACTCCAGCACTTTTCCTCTTGTTTTTTGTCACAGTTTTTTAGGCAATAACTTTGCTACTTCCTATGTGCATTTCCGAAATTCTTCACAGATGCTTGTATAATTAGGAAGAACTTACTGAATTAATAACCCACAGTACTTTGGAAAGGTATTAAAATAATCCAAACCAAAGGCACACCCCGGCTATGCTGCAAATGAGCAATGCATGAAATTGTACTAGGCTATAATGTTTGGTGAAAGCAAAGGTTAACTTCCAAAGAAGACAGTGGGTCTACCAGGTATAAGCTCTGCATTTTCAATCACRATTCGCATAGTGATGTTTTGCAAAGACTTCTTCAGCATTACAAACCACAAGTTCAAAACCTGACTCATGTCTAGGGCTTTGATTCACTCCCTGTTACCAGCTTAGCCATCGCCAGCAGCTTTACATGAAATTGCTAATCCTGTGGTATCCTCAGCACAACTCCCTCCTATGGGAAAGTCCTAGCTAGTCAGCCTCGCGGAAAGATAGAGTATTGTGATATTTCTCTTACCATTGTGCTGCTCTGTTCTTCTTGCATTCCCATCTTAAGGACTGCATGAGCTGTTAGCCTTCCACACTTTCTTTGTGTCTATGTAAATTCAATGCTTGATGCTGAAGAGGTGGAGCCGATCTCTAAGTCAAGGGGCAGGTGTGAGTGAAACGAGCAACCCAGCAGCCAAACTATTTGAAAAAGAAACCTTTAATGTCTCATCRGCTCAGTACTTGAAAAAGAGCCTTCACAACTTGCCTTGAAAACTGGAAAAACAGGGTGTCTAGCTATAATTTAAGACATTAATAACAAAAAGATATTACTGTTCTCTGACATATTTTGACTTTTGCACAGCAAAATGCTATCCTAAACCCAGGTCTTATTATTAACATTTGAAACACTGCCAAGGACAGAAAAATTACAAAAAGGTTGATTTGTTTCTCATCCAGTAGGCAAAATTTCAATGTATTTTTGAGAAAAGAGCCCAGGCTAAAGTTTTAGAGTGCATCTGAAAAAAATGTTCTTTCACTTGGTTGAATAAACCTWCTGAGGAGTATTTTGCCATGACGAGAAGCTTGTGAATACTTTAAATATGACAGCTTTACAGGACGGGCCACGGTCTTCAGAAGTATTCCATGGCTACCATTGGCACCCCTAGAGAAACTGTACCCTCAGATCTGGAYACAATGACTGACAAACTAAATTTCAGTAAAAAGAGTACTGCAGTATTTTTCACTCCTTTCAGCATATGAAACCCAGTGAAGAAAGAACAAACACGCTTTGTCATGAGGGAACATAGGGCAGTAAGAACCAYCCTGAATTCCTACACTTTTATTTTTATTTCCCTGGTTCAGAAAAAGACTTTTAAGTAGTCAAAGTTTAAGAACATGAGTAGTTTACTTGTCTTCTGTGGAACTACTTGCATATGTTGCGTGTGTGCTTGTGAACTCTGCCACGTAAGTCATGATATATGGAAAACAGAGTCATATCAACTCTCCTCTGTGCATGCATGTCTACATCCATCATGGAAATCTCAGCAAGAAACCAGAAGTCAGAACGTATTTCAAATTTCCTACTGAACTGTTCTGTCTGCTGAAATAATCAACTTTTTGAGACTGTTGCTTCATCTAGAAAATTTTTATGATGCTACATGGGCAAATGCAAGCATCCAGCTCCTTACGTCTTCAAAGCTATCATGTACAGATAACAGTGTTTTCTTTTAATCTTTTTTTCATTACTGAATAGTATGCTTACAACAACCCTGCTTTGCTACAGATGGCTTCCTGTTGTTTCTGCCAAATGTGAAATAGCTATAAAACTTGAAAAGGTTTTGATGCTGTCACTGCATGAAAAATTGCATCTACAAGGGAAAATTAAATATGAGCCTTAGCCTATAATTRCTTTAATCTTACTTGGTAAGCGAACTTTTTTACCCCCACCTCCAACTCAAAGCTTCTGATAACATAACCTGAAGGGAAAAATATAGTTATGTATTTTAGACAGGTATAAAGCCTTCATTAACAGAAACAAAAAAGAGGAAGGGGAAGCAGATAATTCTCATGTCCAGACCAACTAAACAGCCACCAACTCCAGCTAACAAGAGCAATGCCTTTGGCTCAGCTTCATAAAATATGTAAAGTCATTTCTGTTAGAAGACAGTAAGGTTCCTGTTTTCAGTGCTATAATAAGGAAATCTGTCATCTTAGCAGACAAATTACTAGAAAATGGCTTACATACTCCCAAGGGGACAGGGCCTTTGCTCCTTGCGTGGGCAAATCTCATTGAACTCAGTGACAAATTTACTTAAGTACAGAAGGAATATTAAGAAGTAATTCAAAGAAAAATTAAATTTTATACATTTCTCATAYTATCAGAGAAAACATTAATGCTCCCTATACGTATAGGCTCAGTGTTGTACAGGAGAAGAAGTAGAGAAAAGTAGTTTGCCAGCAAAGGCACTGGGCAGGCACATTACTTATGAGTGGTGCATCAAGAGGTGAGCAAGATTCACAAGCATGCTCAAAATCTTGCCAACATTTGG
Organism: Rhea americana; assembly: GCF_003343005.1. Taxonomy (NCBI): domain Eukaryota; kingdom Metazoa; phylum Chordata; class Aves; order Rheiformes; family Rheidae; genus Rhea; species Rhea americana. The sequence goes on along the minus strand of NW_028186823.1, from coordinate 1,701,227 downwards.
CTGGCATCTCTTTTATAGAAAAGACAGTGAGCATTTAACCACATCCTTCTACTAGCAAGGTAAGGCTGCATCCACTGCCATGGATCTGTCTGTACAGGCACTGAAGGAAGAGGTGAAAGAGTAAACATTAGAAATCACGCTGTCATTTTGAGTGCGTTTGGCTGTCTGCTGCCATACRTATAAGGCCCGATATCTAAGGGCTCCATAGCACAAGAAGCAAGTGCGCTGCCTCACACTGGAGGTTTGGCAAGCACCTATTTCCACAGGAGGAAAGTGTGCAATTGTAGTCTCASCAGACTGACACATCAGACCTCAACTGTTTGGCTTCCTGGGGATGGATCTGATATCCATTTACGACAAGGAGAGATGAGCTCTTGAAGAAAAGCGAAACTGGTGGGATTTGGGTTTCTTTTAACCTGTGCAATTTTTAACTGCTGTGAAGCGTGGAATTTAAAAGCTGTCTTGGTAGAAGCGACACAGGGGGCAGGGGTGAGTGGAAAATCTGTGCAGTCATCAAACTGCGAACAAACGGCTTATTGACATATGGATGTGCCTCGACCCGTATGCTGTATCCCCAAGGGCAGGTTTGGTACCTCTTCAAAGTGCTTCAGGCATTTCCCCATACAGAGATATCTGCACCAGAGAGATCTCTTTGTTTAGTTTGACTCCTACTTCAGGTAAATTAAAATCAAATTTATACAAGATCTGAGAGCCCTGTGCCCCACAACTACAGGAAGAAACCTATAGCTCAATCCCACAGTGGCTCCTAGCCTAGTGTAAGGRTCACTAGAGGTTAGCCCCCAGCTCATCTCTGCGATGGATGAAGAGCAGGAGGGAGAAATAGGGGGATCCACCAGCCCCAGCCTAGCTCCACTGTGCTGCGAGGACATGGGCTTTTCRCCCCTAGGGACAGAGTTCTCCTTGGGCTCCTACCTGTCCCCAGTGCCGGGGGGCAATGTCCAACTGGAGCACAGCATGACTGGCTGGCCAGCTGCAGCCAGGCACCTGGCAGCTCGGGTGCTGTCTTGGATGTCTGCAAAAACCTCTGTCTCCTTTCTTGGGCCAGGAAAGCATTCATGGACAAGACTCTYTTCTTTCTCTTTTGTCAGCATAGCATGTGTACCTCTGGACCTTGGATGAAAATCAGATATGGGCATGCACATCCCATTCAAATAGCCACTGGTGTTATTAGAAAGTCTCTTACTGACTTCACTGGGAAGTGGAGAAAGCCTTTGCATATTTATTTATTTATTTTGTTTATTTATTTATTACCAATGTTGTCATTTGGTCACCAGCTGAATTGTTTGCACCTTTCGCATTCAATTAAATACCACAAACCACTAGTGCAGGACTTTTCTTATAACCAGTTAGAAACCATGATAGAAAACACAACCCTGCCACAGCTGAGAAGCTCTTTGTATGCTGTACTGGATTTACGTCTAGGTTTCCTTGTCACTAGCCAATACCATCTGTTATCTGTTTTGGTCTGGTTATGAGTACTGGTAATTTTTGAAAATTGAGATCAAGCAAAGAACAATGAATTTTTCCTTTGTATTTTATGGCCCAAAGAAACAAACTAGATCTACATATGCACACAAAAACACACCCCTCTAATTAGCAATTTGCTAGCACATGCTTTTTTTGTAAGGAAAATTTAAAGAGATGAGGCTAATCATGGAGAAATATTTGAATGTAATGAAATAAACGTGCACCCTACAATGCTCAGACACTTGGTTCTGCTTTTGTCACTCTCAGAGGGTGCTGACACTCACATTTGGTGGTGGATTAAATGGTGACAGCTGAAATAGTTATTGCCCTCAGCTGTGTGCCCTGCCCCTCTCTTGGAAATTACTGCCCTCCTGCAGCCAACACAACTGAACGCTTCATGAATCCTGTCTTGAACCGCCAAAGTTTATGCAGACCTTGGTTCGCATGGACTCACTAGCCCATGAACTCCTGTGGCTTGGAGACAAGTTCACAAACCGTTCAGCCATGCCTACTGYACAGGTGGGAAACACTCAGAAAGAAACAGGGTGGCCAGCTGAAGGTGGTGCTGCTTCACTTGCTGCTGTGGAAGGGACCAATGAAGGTAAGGCAACCCCGGATCACCTTCTCCTATTTTTGGAAATACAAAAATGTGTCTAACTCATTGACATCAGCTACCCACCAAGAGAAGAAATGGCAAAATCTCAGGTGACAAAAAGAGAATACATCCCCAGCCCTTTCTTGGGGTTTTTTGTTTTTGGTTGATTGGTTTGATTTTTTTTTTTTTTTTTTTTTTTTTGTAACTGCACATTTTTAAAATGCACTCAGCACTGACTAAATCTGCTCCTTTGAGGTCTATAGAAAGTCTTTTGTTGACTCCAATAGGAACAGATGCTTTACTTTAGGTTGGTAATTTCAAAATTCTTTTTATTATAAGCAGTAAATTTATACTGCTTATAAATCCTCCCATGTTTGAGGATGCAGTCTGCTTCATAGTTTCTAACTGTAGCAGGCACTATCTAGGTAATTTAATAGATTCCGCCACTTTTAGCCTTTGATCTATTTTGTTCCTCATATTTTTGCAGTTCCAGTTTTTCTCCACCAAGATATGTGATCTAGAAGACTTTTCATCCCCTCCTTTACAGTGACAGGAGCCAATTTCTATAAAAGTCTGATTCATCAACTATTATTAATCACATCTCTTCCACCTCCCGGTCCTTTTCCAAGCAGTGGAGCATATATGCAGCTGAGAGAGAAAAATGGGGCATATCACAGAAATGAATTCTTCTAGTTTGGCCGCTCTAAACATCTAATGCTGAACTATGAAATGTGTCTCACATTTAGAAGAAAAACCCTGATATTTAATCAGCATAGAATTTTGTTATGCTTAACTAACATTTCAGTAGCTTTTCTTTGTGATATGTCAGAAGGAAGAGGTGGATACACTGGCAGAATTTAAAGCTCACTCAGTACTTGGCCATATGTTTTTGCTTCGGTTCCTGGCCTGTTATACTGTTGAACGGAGGATGAAGGCTGGTCTAACAGAACTTCATATATAACAAAAACTCCAGGGCAGGTGGGGAAAAAAAGTGAATCTTTTTTAGTTTTCCTTCTTACCAAAGAGCAGGCCTGAACTTAGATTYAGCTAAGTTTTGAAGTATCATGTCCTAGTCATAAAGCCCTAATGAACCAAAGGCTTAGCAGCATATGGGATGCGAATCCATCAGGCTTTGCTCAGCAGAGATAAAGGCTTAATGAGACACTGGAGCTCATGTATCTTTATACGACTTCTTCCCTTAGTGAATCAGACTTCTCACTGAAGATTGCTTTGAAAAGGTTGGATCCTGCAGGCTTGAACCAGTTGATTTTTGCCTTTAAGAGCAGGAGGTCTCAGGTCTATCAACATTTCAGGATGCCATAAGCCTAGCTGAGTCAAGCATTATAAACTTTTGTTGGTCCTCCCCACATCCCCAGTGGCCACAGACCATGCCCGACTAACATCCCCAAAACACAGTTTACTCCGCACACCTCTAGTGTCAGACTAGCTGGCCAGGCACCTGGAGCATAGGTTCATTAAGATCCTCCTAACTTTGTTTGTGCAGCAAGTCAGGCAAAGGCCACCCTGATGTGGCCACCAGAGGACTCTTGTGAGGCAGGGAGTGGGGTAACATCAACACCTTGAAAAAGCTGTTCTATAAAATTGACACAACTCTGAGAGTCCCTTCTGCCACATACAACCTTATCAACCTTCTCCTCCCTACAAGGAAATGAGCAGAATTTAAGGCATCAAATCCAAAAAAAGCTCAGCTCTGCAGAAGTCAGTTTGAAAAAGAATACATGCCAGAAACTCTATGAAATCCACCCAGGACTTTGCTATTGATTTTTACAGTGCAGATGGTCAGACATTATGGTAATATGGTAATATAAAACCTGTTGCTAGATTCATGGTGGATGATTCAGAGTTTAAGCATTATGGATTAACTTCATAGAATACCATCCTTGACAGTTCAAACCCAGCAATCACTAGCATCAGATGAGCAAGATGTGGCCCTGACTCTCTCTACAGAGATTTGAAAATCCATTGGCAAAGCTTTAACTTCTTTGAGAGACAATGGCAGATAATGCTTTAAAAAAGTCTTTATTTGTCATCTGTACTTTTGTTTCTGATAGACTCATTTAAATTTGAAAACAGCATCCCCTCTACTTTTGTTCTGATTTCCGCGGTGGGAAGAAACCGAAAGGTCTATGCCACATCCAGTCAAAAGAAATGCGTGCAGTCCAAGTTAACACAGTTTGGGAAGCAGTGYCTGATCACTAATTGTTGCCACAGAACCTGCAAGAGTTGGGCATGCCACTCTTGTGGGAGCTTTGCCATTGACTAAAGAAGCCTAGAATCGCATTTTGTTTTTTATCGAATTGGATGGATGATAAATCAAACAAAAGAACAACAAGTTATTTGGCCTCCAAATAATATTTACATATCCTAATTTTCTGCTGTATGAAAATGGGTTCATCGTTTTTGAAGAAGAGTGTGGTCAATGACTTTGCCTGCCCTGTGACTGTCAGCACTTGCAAAAATTGGACAGTCATAAATGTCAGAGTTCCATCCTTTTTCAGTAATATCTAAGCCTTTACAGGGACTTAGGTCCTTGAAATACAAACAGCAGAAAGCTTCTCTGTTTCTGTTCTAACTACTCACTAGCCAGRACATTTCTACATATGAGGAAAGAAGTGCTTTCCTTGCCAAGAGTTCCTGCTCCAGGAGCTATTGGAGAAAATGGGACGCCTGTTATCTTCTGGAGACCTCAGCAAAAAAATACTGGGCCTTGAGGGTCAGGAGGGCACCAGAAAGCAACAAAGGAGAGTTCAGAGAATGAGCCAAAGGAAGACAGGGGATGCCTACAACGCTAGTGAATCCAAAGGCTGATCTACACCAGTTCCTCATGAATGACTCATGCAGGGTGTGGTCATGCTGAAACCCCTTGGTGTATTCAGCTATAGGGCAGGAGCTCATGTTGCAGTATATCTACCTTTTTAACAGAGAAAAGCAGCAGTACAGATATGATCTGAAACCTACTTCCATCTTAGTAYGGTTAAAAGAAACAGTTCTGTTGAGGATATTAGAGGGGAATTCCTCCACTGATGACAGCCTGAGAAAAACATTATATTCATATTAATCTTATYTTCAAAAGCTATTTTTTGAAAATGGAGTGAGACTTGGACCATTRGAATAGCAAGGCTATATAGGGTCAATTAGAGACTGTACACTGCGTCAAAATATTTCAGTCCTCCAAGAWATGTCATCTGTACATGTAAAGTTGCCATGTTTCACACGAAGCCATTTTCAGAGGAATTCTAAACACCTTTATGGTACAATCACACATCCAGTCCAACATTTTCGGTGAGATGATTTCCACTGCATACAATTCAGTACAATCTCTTGAAAATGAACATCTCATGATCTGATGTGGAAAATTAAAGCATCACATGTTTTTGTCTCTGTATAATAGATGAAAATTCCCCATTTATGGAAATAGTTTTCTGTAAAAGCTATCTATTTATTCCAAAAAAGTGTGCTGGCTTTTTCTGGGCACATTCTCATCTGAATTCTTTGTTGAGCTCAGACTACATTATTATGAACAGCAGCATAACGTTGTTGTACCCTGCAAATAAAAATAACTGGGCTAAGTTTTGACGAGAGCTTAACCCTTGTCCAACATCTCCAGTGAAGCTGGAGTTACAGTAGCTTACCTGAGGACAAAATTGTTCCCACTGAGCAGYGTGGAGCAAAATTGGCTGTTGATGAAAATGGCATATCTCCTTCACATCCTCATTTTTCTTTCATTTYATTTTCTTTCATTTCAAAATTAATTTCTTACTGGTGTTGCTCTTCAGTAGAGGATGCATAAGCTGTGGTTTGACTTTCTGCATCTTAGGTATTTACGACAGAAAAAACAAAGAACCGAGTAATTCCACTTATAGTCATGGRGTCTAACACTACTTTGAACACCTTAATTCTCTTTTAATGTTTGCGATCTCCTATGATTTTTCTCCTAGAGATGTGAGATATTTTCAGCATTTGTCCAAAACATTTCAAGATTTAGCCTTCAAAACTGCAGTGCACAACATTATCTCCCTCCTCTTTTCTAGGGGAGCAGCAATACTAGCCAAAGGCCTATCAATTCCAATGAACAGCAGCTGGAGGTACCTTCCTTGTAGCTTTAGGCATATAAAGAGATTTTGGCTGGCATCCCAAGCTGGTGTCAATCACTAAGATCCTTGGTGCTGTTGCACTAGATGAGGATCTCACCCTTCATCCCGTGGGACACAGAACTGAAGCGCTATCCAGTGCCCCTGTCTGTAAAACCTGAAGAGCTAGGAGCTGCAAAGCTGGTAACATATTTGGTCTCAAGTATACAAATGTCTAGCTGTTTTTTTCCTAATCCTCTGTATCAACACAGTAGTCAAGGCAGCAGCAGCTGAAAATAGCTAGCTCAGTACAAGTGACAGTCTTTCGTAGTCATGCAAGGCTTGAGCAGCCCACTTTGCTATTGGGGTAAGTCTTGCAGCCCTGGCTGAGCTCTCTGTTTCCACAGACGCAGCAGAGATGGGCATTTCCAAACTATTCTGGCAGCACGTGCCAAAGCATACCACCCTGCTCGGAGTGGGTGTATGATGTTACTGCGACCCAGACACCCCTAGTTGCAGCCTGCAGCTGTCTTTCTTCTCTGCATCTCAGTCCTACAGCACTCTTTCAGAGCTAGATTGCTGAAGTACGGAAAATAAAATGCAGCATGCCACAAACATGTATTCACATGTATATGCAATCAGCCTCGGCACTACTGATGCTGTGATATCTTATAGTATCAGCCTTCATTTCAAATATATAACAACAGTATAAAATGTACAGGCAAATTAGTTTCAATGCTAACACAAAAACCTAAACAGCGAACCCCCGTCTGCCAGAGAAGTATGTACTTCCACTCAAATAAAAAGATCTGCTGGGCCGAACATTTCCACTAGAGCTTGTGAACTGATCAGAACATCAGTACTTTTCATCATAAATATGTCTAAAACACATTCAACATGAGGAAGTTTTAGCTTTTAATCTAAGATGCCATCAGAAATCCTATACTTTCTAGCATTTACAGAAGAAAAGCAGTTATTTGGTTTTAATGCCAGCAGCAAAGAAACTCACTGAGCAGTAGATTGTGTTCAAACAAAATCTAAAAAAGACAAGATTTCCAGTAACAGCCTTCAGTGACTGCCTGGTGACAGAGCTGCTCCTGCGTCTGACCCAAACCAGCTTTTGGAAGAGAAAGCAGATGCACTCAGCACGAGCCTACCTTGTGCAGAAGGAATTGCCACCACCAAAATCCAGGGAGCAGGTCTGCCTGCAGGTACAGGGCTCGGGGCAACCACTTTGCTGGGTCTCGCAGATGCCAAGGGTCAGGCACAGCCAGCTGTTGTGTCTTCTTCCTGCAGTCCTTGTCATGAATGTCCACAGCTCTATCSCAGTGCACTCACACACAGCAAAACCCCTCAGCTGTCAGTCCCGGGCTCACTTTGCAGTCTCAGAGGACTTCCCMAGAACTTTTCCTTTCCTGCTTGCTTTCTACTGTGAAAGTTTTGGAGAACGTCAGTGAACAGGAGAGGGGCTTGCTCTCTATGGAAACTCGCCTACCCCACCTAGAGGTGGACCGCAGGATCAAGAGAAGCCAAGCAATCTTCTGCAGGGCTATCATCTCTTAGGTCATTTTTTTCCCCCGACCTCTGTTGAATTTAGCTTTTATTCATTAACAGGAAAAAAATATTTTATCAGCTTTATCATAGAGAAGGGGAACGAAGCCCTGGGACGTGGAACAGAAGAAAATTTCTGGAGTGGTCTCAGGAACAGAATGAACTGTAATTTTTCTCATTAAACTAGTTTCTTATCAAACCATTCTGCTTGAACACCTTGATTTGGAGAGAACTTGGGGGGACTCCATATAGGTTTCACTGTGAACTCTGCCTCACTCACTGTGGCGCACACCACTTCATTTGGCTTCTAAAAAATTTTAAAGGAAAGACTTCAATATTGTTCAGATTGAAAATATGTCATAGCTATCTTTCTGAAATATTGATTTATTTTTTTCCAAAGCAGAACAGAAATATAACATTGATATTTTCTAAAGACTGCTAGCTCTGCTTGAGGGAATGCAAGTATTTTTGCAAAGATAGTGTTCCCTAAAATCAGGAAATATGAAATAACCTACCTAGAGACCATTATTTAGCACTGAAGTGAAAATTAATTATAATAAAACTGCAAATGCCTTGCATGGTTCTAATACAGTCTACTCAGAGGTCATAAAGAAGAAACACATCAGTACTACAACTACTTCTGTGAGCCTCTAATATCTCGTATGAGAAGCTCACAGTGCTTGGTAGATCATTGAAAAATATTTCTCAAAGGAAAACCTGAAGCAATGTTRGGATACAAGATTCATAACAGCTGAATTCTAGTATATCCAGTTCTTACTATAAAATAACTTCTCAGCTGATATGACTGTCATTGTGCTGTTGCGAATAAGTATGCATCGAAATAAGAGTGTATTTGTTCTTATCTAATACGTATCAAATCCCATGTTGTGAATCAGCATTAAATCATTATTGGACATATTTTTATTTTATTAGGAAGGATATTCAATTCAGTGGTTTCAATTTTCAAAGGCTGTCCATAGAGCTACTTTACAAGTGGTTTCCTTCTTATCTGTAGAGAAGAAAAGCTTATGGCTGGCATCATGACAACACAGTCAAAACATGGCTGAATCTGCCTGCCCTTCCAAAGGGGCTGCTTCCCTTAGGAACAGGTGAATCATTCCTGAATTTAGTTCCTTGAGATGAGTTAAGATGAGAGACAAGGATGAAGGCGAAAATAGCTGAGAAGGGCAAGTTAAGTGAAAATGATGGAATAAATTAGGAATGAGATTGCTTCCATACAAACCACTGGATTCATCTGTTCCTGAGAAGAAACAAAGACAGCAGGACCATGAAAGACAGAACAGGATATGAAGCAGAAGGCAGAAGGAGAACAATAGTGTTTTAGGCCAGTTTCCAGTGGAAACAAGGCTCATGTGATCAGTGTATAGGTACTCGAGGTTGTGTCCACCCCTCGTAACTTTTGAATCTACTGGCCAACAAAGATACGTCCTTGGAAATCTGGAACAATAAGGAGCTGCATAGAGTTGTCCCAAGTTAGTCTCCCATATTTGGGAAAGCACAGAGTGAGCACACCTTACGAGAAATCAGAAAATCCACTTGGAGGTAGACCTCACACATTCTCTAACCACCCAAAAAGCAGGCTTCTAAAGTAGATGATGTTCTTGCCTTCATAACGCGCTTTCTTGCTGCTGTCATCAAAAAAGTAAGGCCCTCCTCCAAGGAGTAAGGACTCTCCTTTTTTTCCATTTTGCTCCCTCTCCCTTTTCTGCACTGGTTGAAATTTTCCTGCCCCGCTGTGCTGTGGGATACTGAGAAGAGTTGACTTGTGTCCAGGGATGGCAATGTAAAGAGCAGAATGAGAGAGGATTGAGGAGYATTGGTCCTTGAAGATCTTTTCTCCTTTTGTAGTTAAAAATGTCATCTACTTCATTCCTGAAACTGAGCAGTGAGTCTAAAGACCTATTCTGTCTACCAGAAGYTGTTATATTCACATTGATGCAAAATTAAAGGCTCAAGGAGAAAAATACTGTAAGAGGGAAAGGTAACACAATTGAAGAAGATATCCTAGGAATGAAGAGGCAGCTCTTCTGGGTGTGCGCACTTGATAAAGGACATACATGGACCTCTTTCCCAGAGCTTACATTTCCCAAATGCAAAATTGATAGCATGCATCTGCAAAGGCATCCATCTTCCATAAATGTCTCACCTGCTTCAAAGGCGAGTTTCAGTGACGTTGACAAAATGTGAGTATGCACATTCCCAGTTTCTCACCCCTCCAACCTTTCCTTCATAATCAGCCTTCTAGTCCCCTCAGTCAGGTTTGTTGTGACACCTGCTGCAAMCCTCAGCGATTCTCGCTGACATTTCCTACCGCTATGGACTTGACCCTCACTGATTCTCTTTTCTGTCCATGAACACAATATCCCCTTTCAGCTACTTCATTTTTTTTTATTAGGTCTGATGAAATACATGTTGGTGTTAGTTCTCACAGAAAATAGTCTAGAAAAGGTTTTCTACAGCCAGAAGGGGCTTGGTTTGTTCCAGATATGACTTCTGAAAATTATTCAGATTTTCCAGACTCATTGCTGTAGCTAATTACAAACACCTAGCTTTAAAGGTATCTAGGAACTGAAGCTGATAATTAATCACAGAATCCTGTGTAACATTTAGAGATCTTCTTCCATATCATAAGTCAGGCCAGTCAATTCAAATATTTTTCTAATTTTTAGAGTTATTTATTTCTACAAGGAAGGCATCAAACATCTGAAAACTATGAAGTGATTAGCTTAGCTCTAAATCCCCAACAGTAACCATGCTCTAGTGTTTGTAATATGTGTTTGAAATAATTAACAGCATATTTCTGAGCTTTCTAGACTGTATGTAATTAGCAAACATATTAATCATGGGTCCTTTCCTAGAATGAAGAACTTACGCCAACTGCTGTAGTAGTAGTTAAACAAAAAGCAAATAAAACCACCCTCTGCACTGCTGCTGAGAAAGAACATTTTTATATGCTACGTAAGACTTTCTTCATATTCTTTCAAAAACCCAGACGGACTTGTAAGAACAGAGAGGGGTGGTTCTAAGCTCAAAATTTTCTCAAATATAAGAAAATCCCAGGGAAAAGAAGGAAGTTAGAGAAGAGCAAGCTTAAGAGATATCTATAAATGGAGTATGGGACAGTTGAGCTAGGCTGTTGTAGCAGTTTGTATTAATTAAAAGCACACTTACATGCTCTTTTCCTGCATTATTAATGTGAATTGGAGTTTTGCCATTGACTTTTTTAAAAAAATAGACACTTGGACAGTTAGTATTTAGAGCTCTTTTGAGCTTGATGTTTGCTAAAACATTTTAAACCAGAGATCAGTGGATATTTCCTATATTTTATTGTATTTCAGGTTGGATTTATAGCTTCATTCTCCGTCTTTGTTCACATRTATTGTTTTGGTTTACTCACATTGAAATTTTTCACCTTTGCATATATGTTGTCCCTTTCTACACATTGGCATTACTGTATTTACCACTGTAAAATTATTTGCTTAACCAAAGTCTTGTCCATACGGTTTCATTTAGTTTTGTTTCTTGATAGATGTTCTTTAGACAACACATTTGTCAAACAGTTGGTTTCTTTTTCTTACTAAACTCATATTTCTAAAACCGTATCATATTTTGTAAGGTTTTATTATTTTTGGAGGATAGAAGCTATGAGTATTAAAGAACATTTGTCTGTGATGCTATTGGATTTATTTTTTGTTGTTTCAAACTTTTAGAGTACTATGAGAGATTTCTTCTAGCGTCATCTTTGATGTTCTTGTCAGTTTTATTCACTTTTAGAATTTCTGTCCAGAAATCACCCAGTGGAGAAGATGCTAATGTCAGACAGTCTGTTTATTGCTTTATCCTTTCAGAGAGCCCTTAGTATGTGCATATATTCAACACAAGTTACGCTTACTTACAGAGATGCTGACATTCTGTCCAAAATCAACAATACAATACGGTCTGACATTATATTTTCTCTATCTTTTCAAAATAATCCAACTTTGTAGAGCATCTGTCTTTGGTATCAAATTGTTAATGGCAGTTACAGCTCTGAAAAGTCAGACTGCAAGTTCCCTAGAACTGATATTAGAAGAAARGGAGGAATTTTGCCTGTGCTAATTGCTTAGCAAAGTCTTTTATTAGAGAACCTTAGCACAAGCCAGATTTTGACATAGGGATTTAAATTTTAGAGGAAGGAGAATTTACATTTTCTTTTTTTTGCTGCARTCCATATCAGTATGATAGCTGAGAGCTACAGGTCTTTGAAAATTGCTATTTGCACTTACAGAGCAAAAAGCTGGTTATTCAGTTCTCCAAACATTCTTTCTGGAGCGATGGTGCTCCTGTAATTATTTCTCTTAACCATACATGAAAAGAAGACATTTATTGTGCTCTTAATGCCCATCTCTGGTGCCTAGGAAGCATACAAACTCCAAGAAGAAACTTGCATGCAAGTAGAAGGAGAGGAGGAAGGAAGGGGAGGAAGGCAAAATGACACTGAGTAACAAATTAGGCTGGAGGGAAGAAAGAACGGCAGGGACAATGACAGGCTAAAGGRCGGGAGCATTAGGACAAAAGGAGCAGAAAGTGATGAGAGTAAGCAAGAACAGGGCAGGGGAAAGCTTGTGGAGAGCAAGAGAGGAGACTGGGAATAACTGAGGATCAGTATCATTTCAGAGGATGGAAATTTATTTTTTCTGCATTGAAATCTGAAATTAAAATTTGCATGCTTCTTGGGTCCGTTTGCATGTCTGTGGACACATAGGTACCCAGAGGTATGCTTGTGAGGGGAAGAGGGGAAATACTAAGAGAAAATAATTAAAGATGCAAAGTCAGAATTTAGGAAATGCCCACAATCAAGGTTATCCATGCAACTTTGATCCCCAGGCACTGGACATGTGCCCACCTCAGTCAAAGTATATTGAACAGGTAAGACTTTTAGMCATCCTTCTGTGTTTTCCTTTTGCAATATGTAAGCACAAACATTATTAATGACACAACAGGTAGCTGTGCAACACACATATTAATTTTCTTATAGATGTTGCCAACGTATTATGGATGTCTCTTGTAAAACACTYGGTATTCTGGAGCTTTACAAGCAATATTGATTGTATCTCCACCTTCTCTGTGAAATGGGTGGTGTTAGCCTGATTTAATAGAAAAGGGAGGGAGACAGAGGAGAAATGATGATAAAATATACCCAGTAATTTCAGGTGTTTGATTCCAAGTGTCTCAGGCCTGATTTTTCAGGCTATATCACAGAATATTGTCATTTGATAYATTCAGGAATATCTCTCAGTGACTTCAGTGGCAGCCAACAGAAGAGTCTGGCACTCTGTTGGTCCTGAATTGCGCTTCTCACTGGAAAGCAGCATAATAAAGCAGTGAGCCCCCAAGACAAGGTTGTGTCAGCGGTGGAGTTTCCAGGRCAGAATCTGGCTGCCTGAAGGATCAGGATGCCCCTTCTCTTTCTGCAGCCCTTTGCCTCTTCCATTTACACACCTGTCAACCCCTATGACTAGCAGTTTCACTCACTGTCTGCCCCAGCCTCAACACACCGTTTGGACACGAGGCAAAGGTCTGGTAAAAATCGTAGTATATTATCATTTAACTAAGGAGAACACTGTATTTTGTGCTTCAGTCACAGATATCTAATTCTGCCTTATCTCATCCCATGCATAAACCCCTGCCAGTCAGGCAGAGTTAGTACTATTGTACTTATCTGGTGATTTCCTATACTCAGTTTGCACTAATAAATAAACCAATAGAGCATAAGACTCCAATTATTCAAAAATGCTGCACTTCTAACTATCTCAGCAAGAGCAAKGGCTTTCCAGTCTGAACAGGTAACTAAAACCCTGCAGGGCATCTGGGAATGCAGAAGCTTCAGCCTCAATTGCTAAAGGAGCACTTCCTTGGTGTTTCTAAATGGCACAAATAAACCGTTTCATATAGCAGTAGAATTTATCAGACCTGAAGACAAAGACAGGAGGTAGTAAGCATTGGAGGTGCCTAAATGATGAGYCATCCTATCTGATAGCCTCCATTTCTGATGGATCAGGCTGTATCCTTCACGAGGTATCTGAAACTTGGCCTAACCACCCCAAGCCCTGCCACCTGGCAAGTGCAGTGCTCACCAGCAGAACAAACTGTTTCTTTCCTGCTTAAGGGAAGCTATGTGAGGGGAATTCTTTAGTTAACACTCATCCTCTTCAAACAGCAAGAGGAAACTAAGGTCATTTAGTCACTCCAGAAGAGAATTAACTCGTAAGCATTTTTTGTAGATATTTCAAGCATGCCTTGAGCCTGTAAGTGCCTTGATTTTGGCATAAACCAGGGGGGCTTTCAGCCTGGAGCTTGTTTTTCTCTATTGTACGTAAGCATTGAATAAAATTTTGGAGTAATCTGACCTTAAGGAATTGCTTAGAAAGAACAAGTAGAGCAGAGCTTCTAGCATTTGTTGTCATTTGGATGTCCATAGAGTTTTTTGATATATAAGACATGATAATCACTCGACTTTGATTTAATATAACATTATAAACCAGGCATGATTGGATTTGACCTTATACARCTTTTAAACTGAGGCTTCTAAATTGGTGGTAAGCTATGAGTTCAAACTCAAGGTCTAATTAAAATCTGGATCATAAAATTATGGATAAAACTGACCACAATGATGTGGCGATTTGTCACCTAAGGGGTGCGAAAAAATTAAAGAGGCTTAGGTCATACAGTCAAAAAAATTTCTAGGGTGAATAAAATRCTATATTCCATTTGCTACCCAACTGATATCTAAGCTATTTCTTTAGAGTGACAGGAGAGTTTAAATTCACATTCTTTAAATTCAATTACACCCTCATTACTCTTAATGTATTTAATAAATCTTTAATCTAGGAAGCTTGTACTAAGTTAAAAGGAAGTATTCAGGATGCTTTTCCAAATATCAGTGTATTTTGGTTCATAGCACATTTATCAAAGACATTGATATGAATTTCCATTTTGTTTATATCTTCTTCCTTAGCAGATTATTTGTCTTCATGAATGTAGATGGTTTTCAGATTTGATTAATATTTAATACGGTATCATATCACCTGCAATGTATGACTGTGGTATATTACTAACCTTCAAAATGCATTATAAATTCAAAGTGTCAGCTGGTTAAAAGGAACAAATCCAGCCTTGTAATAATACTTTCTTATGAGTACAGATAATTTAAAGTCAGCAAGAAGTCAGGAGGCCCAGGTGACTCCATCTGCATGTGAACAATAGTAGTCTGTGACARTCTGTTCTCCAAATACTCTTCTTGTTTCCATTTTAAAGGTAARTTGTAAGGCCACGTACTTGCTCAGGGGTAAGATCTCCATTCTGTTTGTCCTCACATAGTTCATAACCTCTGTCAGACCAGAGCCTGCTTTTCCTACCTTACCTATAGTTCTTAAAACATATCAGCTCAACTGGCTTGGCTAGGATTCTCTCTCAAAAGGAATCCAAGTTTTTTCCAAGATTTTTTTAAATACTAGATCATGAAAAAAAAATCCTCAGGATAGAAGTATGTATGTATATATGTGTGTGAGCATATGTGTGTTTCTTTCCCTTTCTAGCACAGCTAATGACACAGCATTCAAGATACTTGCTTGGTATGTAAGGCCTGAATGAACCTAGGGGTTTATACCATGAGCTCCTCCAAGTACTTTCACCACTTACTGTTTAAATGCTTTTATTTTCCCTTAAAAAAAGGGGGGGGGGAGGTGGAGACAAAACTAGTGTGTTAACAGTAGCAAATGATTGTGTTTTAACCTATGCTTTCTCTGGCSGAGGGTTTTGATTGGTCTGGGCAAGGCTGCTCACTCATGTTAGTGAACATGTAACTAGTCTCCGGCAAGTCAGTCTATCACTGTTGWAGCAACTACTGTTCAACAGCAGCTGAAAACATCTCTGTGCCTGCAGCGTACAAAAGGCTGGTTATTTCTTAAAATCTTGCAYTTAAAGAGAAGAAGCTAGTCTAGCTCTTAGTATCTTGATTTTGGCTTTGAAAACCACTTCACGAATGTTAACCTTAAGGAAGAACGAATGAGGATCATAAGGTCATACCTGGATAACGTATGCCAGACTCACAGGTCYCACTTGTGCCAGTCTCTTTAGTGTCCATGCTGACTGGCTCACTTCTCATGCTAACTTCTCACTGTGTAAATTCTGGCCAAATGCCTCCACAGGCCTGCTCTGGACTTTTTCTTCCTACTGTGTATGCAGGGTCTGAAATTCCTCCCTTGTGTTTATACTTTTCAAAGGTGGAAAGGAGTTCTCTCTTGTTAATATTGACCTAGCTGCAATATCCCTTGGCTGCAATACTCCCCTTTCTGTCTTTCCCCCACTCCCTTTGCAGTGTTCCTGTGTCCTTGCCCTTCTTGTTGCAATGCCGCTCAGATGTTTTGCTTTGTTAACCACAAAGACCAACAAGGCAAATGAATTGTTAGCTGGCCAAATATTACTTCTAGATCTAACCTAGAAGTTTACAGAATATCTGGACTTTATTGTGGTAGATGCTGGACAAACAAAGCCTAAGCTTCTTTCTTAGTTGGTGTATTTATGCTGCCATACTTACTCAAGGCTCAGTCTTGTACTTAAGCCCGAATCCTCCTTTATCCTAAGAGTTTATATGCTGGCCCAATGTCTGTCTCACAGCTGGAGCAAGTCAGCTGCTCACCAGACAGCCAGGTGCTCACCTAGACAGGGAGGTAGAGGCTTATCTCAAATGTCAACAGGTAGTGCGGATGTGACAGGGTAAAGCCACAGCAAACTCAAGCCAACACTTTGGCACACCTTATCAAAGGCCTTACAGGCAGTCTGAAAGGGTAGACAAAAAAGCAAATAACAGAGAAAGAACCAGGAACAGAGATGATGACTAGGACATACTCAAGAGACACCTCATACTACACACCCACAGAAACAGTACAATCTTGTCTAAAGAAGACAAACATGTCTATAAAATTATGAATAACTGAAGACTCTGTAACCTTTTTGTTTCCCCCRCTAGCACCATCTTTGCTTCTACAATACATTCAGATGATCTTAATTTGTAATTTAGCAGAGACTTAATTACTGTAATTGTTAAGGAAAGTTAATATAAATGCTTAGCAAAATCAGTGACCCAACATGCTCTATGAACTGCTAAGGTAGGGCACAGAAGAATGTGTTCTTAATGTACTGGATTTCTTTGCTTCAGGCAAATACAGGGCCAAATGTTCAAAGCTGCTTCTTAAATTGCACCTACACCATCTGAGAAGACTTCTGCCCATGTGTAAGAAATCTAATTTGCATGCACAAACACATTTAGTTTAAACATATCCACACTTTATTTTCGTGCTAGAAAGCATACAAAATGATACGCAGGTAAGCACTTCAAGCAATTTTATATACTTCTTTCATATTAAGAAGAATATTTAATATTGGGCCATAGTTCTTCTGAGCTGGTCCTTTCAGAATACATCATAAGATAAAAACTCGGGGTTCTGAACCTACCTCTGCAGCTTGTGGTTTGTTGACTTGACTCTGTAAATGTCCTCTGTATGGTGGAGTCTGTACTTCCCTTGTAGCAGTGCTGTTAAGCTTAATTAATGATCGGTGTGTGTTGAGATTCTTGATGGAAAGCTATTCTAGGAATACATCCAGTTGTTGAATTCAGAGRGGGCAGGGAATAAGTGGTGGGCATGCACGAGTAGATTAGGAGAAAAACCTAGCAGGAAAATACAGAGGACTGCAGAGGGAGAGGGGAACTAGGACTAGGAGCTGGGTAGTGCAACTAGGAACAGGAGATGTGAGGAACAATGAATGCTGGAGGAGACTGCAGTGGGTGGGGACAGGAAGGGAGAGTGTTCTTAGGCATATAAAAACAGAAGTCCTACTCTATAATGTGAATGGGTTGAACTACCCTTGATACTTACAATCATAGAATCGGTAAGGTTGGAAGGGACCTCTGGAGATCATCTAGTCCAACCTCCCTGCTMAAGCAGGGTYACCTAGAGCATRTTAGRCAGGGTTGCATCCAGGCCGGCCTTGAATATCTCCAGAGAAGGAGACTCCACAACCTCTCTGGGCAACCTGTGCCAGTGCTCTGTCTCTGTCTACTTCTATTTTATCAGAGTTATGCTGTGGTACAACAAGCTGAAATTTGCATGAACTACATTTAACTGAATCATTAGTCATTTTCTCAGAAACTCCTYGTCCAAGCAGCATCAGCTATACTCCAGTTAAATCCATAAAGACATCTACACCTCATTACAACAGCTTCATTTTCTGAAAGGCTCCCTGAAATCCCTCCAGAATCTCTAAATATCTTTCTCTCACCCAATACAATAAATGTAACAGGCACATTTGCTTAGAGGAAATTTGTGAACAGATAGAGAATTGTCCAAGAAATTGTATTTGGTGAAAACAAGGCTGGTCTAGACAGGCTGTCAGCTACCTGGATGAGGTTGCAGAGCCATGCAGGTGCCCCCTTCCTCAGCAAGTGTAAGAGGCAGTGGAAATGGAGGGCCATAGATCCTATAGTGCAGCAGTAAATCAACTGCTGTGGTAAGACTGCGACACACAGGCTTAGTTGTCTTGAGTGGTGTGAAGACTTCACACTTAACAGTGACACAGGAACAACCATTGGTTGATCAAACCTGGTATTCTGCCTGGGAAGTGGTTGACATCTGATACTTCTGATTATGGCATAAAAWTCCCATGTATAAAGTATTTTCCTCCGTTTTCAGTGGCTGCCTTTCATTGAAATCTGTCGGCCCCTTCTTGAACAATCAGAAAGAACAGCTAAGATCATCTGCGTTATGCTCTGCTCACCAGTGGGTTTACCTTTTCAGCCTCTCCATGCTCCTCCTCATTCTCCTCATTACTCAGTCACTACTTCTGTCACATTTTTTTCAAGATGATTTTACCATGATCAACAATCCTGAACTTATTTACTTACTACACAAAAGCTACAGATCGATGAATGKACAGTCCTGTGTTAAATCCCCCACACCTGCAGACTGATGATTAAACTTGTCTCATAAACTATCCCAGTGACCRAAACTCCAGGGTCCTTCAGCAGGCACTAGCTCAAACTCTACTGCCAAATAACACAACAGAGAACAATCCATGTGCCTAAACATTTCTAGATATCTATATATCTAAAGCCATTACAGACCCTGTCATGCACCCCTCTACCTGCCATTTCACAAGGGAGCAGACCTCTCAGAAGTCCTGTGTCTTATTTGCTAGCCCCATTAAGATGTCCTAGTTACCTAGCACATGTCAGATGCCAATAGGCACCTGTCTTTAGACAATAAAACCGCAGCAATAGTCTTTCATTTTTTTTGTCTTGTGAATTTAAATATATATGAATCTTGTACATTTGCAATCCCATCATGATGTTGGAGGCAAAGTCTGGCTCACATATGTGAGATTAAGTTGATGTGGGCCATCTGTATTTGAAGAGAAGAGGAAAACATCAGTCAGTGTGAACAGATTTTGAATCTAAGGGAGTAGAGATATTTTCTTGGCAAATGGTTAAAAAGTCAAAGTTCTGTAAAATACCTGCAAATTCATAGTACTTTAATTTGGTCTTTTCATCACATGACATTAATTTCAGTCATAAATGTGCTGGTCTGGTAGTAGATATGTATGTTACCTGTTCTRGCTTAGTTTGATTTATTTATTCACTCTCCAGAGGCTAATTACATCTTTGCTGTTATATAATAGGTTTGCACTCCTTCCCTGTAGACATAACCYGTAAGATCTGGGGGCATAAAATTTAATCATCTTTGATAATTGTATGATGGTACCCCTGAAAATTAAGTTAGAGCAGCTGCAAAACATGTGAAATAATGAGACTTATCTATATTATAGTCCTGTTGAAAGCTTCTGGAGACCTTACAATACATTTTATTGACCTTCTCTGGGGTACAATAATAATACATCCTATGTCAGATCTGCATCACTGTAATTGAATTTTAGAGAATTTCTGTGATGGCACAAAAATTGAATCTGCTCCCTGGTGCCTTTTCCTTCAATACAATCTAAATCCTTTTTTCATTTCTCCTTTTAATTAGGAAGGTGGGGAGACTAGGGAGAAATGTTATCAGTCTTCCTTGGCATAGAGCCCTTTGCTTACGCTAACATTTTCCCAGTGTCCATCAGAGACCACACAGTGATTGTGTGTCATGCAGGATGGGTTCAGGAAGTTTTCTACTGTTTTACCTTTAGTAGGCAAGAGACTATCACCATCACAACCTTCATCTCAGCATTCAAGCTCTAGCACTATTCTATACCACATTTTATTGCCTATCCACAATTGGACTCTACTCTGCCTACATACCTCGTTCCAGCGGGGAAATATTCATGGTCATCCTCCCTGCGCCGTGGCCAGCTGAGTGGCAGGGGCTCAAGAGAAGATGGATCTGACTTCCACAGTGAGGACAGCTGTCTTCTGGAATAGCTTAGCCCAAGGAGATACATCTCTTTGTATTAACTTTAGACATATCTACTACATTTGAAATAAATCAAAGATATTGGGACAGTCGGTGATACATCTTCAGCTTTGGCTTCTACCCAAAGGCACTTCTGCACTGACTTTGAAAAATTTAGAAGAGGTTTGAGCAAAAGGTTGTTGTTTCAGCTCCCTCTCTCTTCAGCACATGATTTTTATTTTTTGTTAATGAGAACAGATAYAAAATATCAAGAGGAAATACTGAGATGCTTTTTAGAAAGCCTACTTGAAGAATCCACCGTGCTGTGAAAGATGCAGCCAAACCACTTTCTCTCTCAAAGCTATTACAGGTTTTCAATAACCATAAGTGAGAGAACTCACATTAAGTACACAGCATTTTCCCTGCTGGGACATAAGCTTAGATAGCTATCAGTGGAAGGTGCAGAGAGATTCCATCTTCCCTTGTGTCTCTAGCTATGCTGGATTTCTCCTTAAAATCGTATTTAGAAGAAAAAGTCTAAGTGTGTTTATAACATGGCTTTTTGTGATAGGAGGACATTGTCTCAGTAGGGTACAGAGAAAACGTATGCTACGCATTATTAAATGATGTCTCTTATTCAGTGAAATCTTTCAAAGGAACGACCTCACCCTCCTTTTCTCCATGTGAAATCCTCTTTCAGAGATATTGCCACTTTCAGGTATGTAAAATTTCCCAGCAGAACACAGGCTATTTATTTTCAAGTCTCTCTAATAAAATCAGTTTACTTTTGGTATGTAATACAGCAGACCTATAGCCAGTAAAGTACATGCATTGCAGTTTCCTAATGTGATAGAGTATGGGGATTTACACTACTGTATCCTGGAGTAGTTGTTCCGCAGAGTTTATTGTGTACTTATCCRTGTCAAACCAACGTCTGATGGCCTTGTGAATCCTGGTAYGCTCTCCAGAGACTGTTTAGCAGCRTGTGAGTTTGTTCCCCTATCTCTCCTCTCTCATAAACAGTGACAGAACTGTTTAATGAAACATTTAAGACTGGATCAGTTTAAAATCAATCACGACCACACTCAGATGATACTACAGAGTCCTCCTCTCACTGTCTCTCAGTGTTTTCCTTTCTTCTGGAACTGTCAACACAAATAATAATAGTAAAATATGTCACTTATGTAAAATTTTCTAGGCAATGTATACAGAGCGTAGGTGGGCTACTTTTATCTCAGCCCTCCTCTCACCTTCTTTTGTTATTCAAATGCAAAGCATAGATGCATTTGTCACCTCTGTGATTGAGGGAAGAAAGCGCCTGTAAACTTTCTGAGAACACAAGCTATTTTTGTGGTGCTTTGAGCAAAGTGTAATTATGTCTAGGCCAGAGTGGAAAGTGGTACATAGTAAAGAAAAATAAAAAATGTATGGCAGGTTTAAAGCAAATGCAGTAAATGCAGTCCCAAAATGCGTAGGGAACAGTGTGTCTCATTATAATTATGAACAACTTTAAAGAAACTATATTGTCACTTCATTCTCATTTCTGAACAGTTTGTAATACCTGTAAGTATACTCAAGATACAGCTATTACAAAGAGGACTGTATATACTATACCATTCTGCATGGCTTAAATAAAAGTTCGGTGTAGCTGGTGAAATATTAAGTGAGGTGAATAATGCTATTTTTCCACACTGTGGAACTCACATTTTTGCATGTTCCAAAAAAAGAGGTAAATAACTGTCAGAATATCCATTCTCATTCCATAAATACTTGAGTGAGTCTTCCACTGATGTTTGCCCACACGAGAACTGCCTTTGCCTCTGGCGCTAAGATGACTGATACAGAGCTTGAAATAAGTCATTGATAAATGTTACATAATGAATCTTCAACCTAGAAATCAAATGAAATAATTATTAGCAAGCCAGTTCATTATAATGTTGTATCACAAGTAGAGCAGTAATTATATCTTTCTAATCTATTTTTATTTCTGAGCATTTTAACCAAGAAAAATCAAGGCAAATTAACATTTTGGATATCAATYTTTACTAGTTTGGTTCTTGCTTTTGGTTGTTTTGGTTTTAATTCATTGGYTGATATTTTACAGATGCTGTGGAGTCTGTTGGGTATGGAGAAATACACAGTTTGTGCACTTTCAGGATGCATTTTGTTAAGATGTAGACCCAAAAATGTAGAGGTTTTAGAAATGGGAAACTAAAGAACAATACCTTCATGTGGCCTAAGATATGTATTGTTAATATGAAGAAATAGGACTTGGAAGTTGGGTATGTTTCATTTTTCTTGCTGTTATCAATCAGGGACAAATTTAGTGATACCTGCACCGGATAACTTCAAGCAGCTCTCTGCCCCCGCGTGCCATGCGCGGTGCACGCAGAACGGGCAGCGATACGGAACGGGAGACGGGGATGTCTGAAACCCTGAACTAGGTGCTTTCGGGCTTAGGAACTGATCTGGGAGGGAACGTTGCAGAGGAATGCCATGGACACTGAAAAGTTGTTTTGCAGGCTAGGATCAAACCAGCCTCCTCGTCCAGCTCTGTCCCTTTTGATTGCCAAGACACTTCCTTGTACAAAAGGTAATTTGGGAACGGTATCTCTGTCTGGTATTCAGATGCTGCTTCTTTCCCCAGTGTTCAGGATATTTCTAGTGGCCTTCCAGAGGTTTTCTTTTACCATATAACATTAGAAACAAAATATTACAGTCTGCATAGTGTTACATTTTTCCAATTTCCTGGATTAAATTTTTCTGAAAACTGGTTCCACCAGTATAGAGATAGGCTGAAATTGCTATATCAAATCCAACACCCTGGGCTATGGGAAAACTGAATCTAGGCCTAACTCTGAAATTCGTAATTCAGGCCATCGCCTGTTAACCAAATAAAATAAAGAAAAGGGGTACAGGTGGGAGAAGAAGGCAGCAGTATTGTCTCACTTTCTTCAAGAATGAGTGCAAGTTGGCTCTGTGGGATATCTAAATATTTTCTTTCTTGCTGCAAGGAAGAAATTCTCAAGTTGCTATTGAAAATACAAAAGTTGCTATGAAAAAGGAGAAAGAAGAAGAATGAGCTGTTAGGATGACAACATTGGTGGGCTCCCTGGCATGCATCCTTCTGTGCACCAAAACTCTTTCTGCTCTTCTTCCTTGGACATTTCCGGGTCATGCTGGAGTCCAAGATTTGGGCCATACCATAGGCTTGGTACTAGCTGTGCTTAGCATCCATTTTGAGAAGGAAATGGGTTCATCATCAGTTTCTGTTTCCTTTTGGTGTGAGAGTTGGTCATGAAAACTCACAGGCTGTGCTCTTTAGTAGCATTTAACCACTATTTGTGGTGCTTGACTGAAGTACTACCTAATGACCAAGTTCAGTAGGTTACACACAGGAGGAAAGATCTGTAGAACTAGGCTTTGAAAGTACATTTCCTCCAGATTAACTTTTTTTTTTTTTTTTTTTTAACTTTAATAAATAGCTGTATTGCTTAGGTTACTGCCTTTCAGCTCCTGCCTATGCTAAACCAGTCATAATAATGATTTTGCCTTTCATAATGATTTTCTCTCAAGCACGATGTTATTAAAAGGCAGATAGTCCATTATAAGTCTCATTACATTTTCTGTTAAGCTAGCATTATATATCAGATATGGAGAGATAGGTGGTGATATAATTTGCTAAGAGGAACCTCAATAAGGATTTGCTAGATCTGCCCTTCTGTCTAGAGAGCTGCTTTGCCTGCATAGCAGTAACCATACACCAGGGCCCCTGCATTCAGAAGTAAGTTCCTTGTCTGACTAGACCTTTTTAGGTTGCACTTTCTGCTCTTATTAATTGARAAGGCATTCGTTATGTATAATAAAGTATAATTAGTTCTCTTAAATAAATCTTCATTGTTGCCTATAAATCCAGTAGACCCTTGTCTTTTGAAACCATTATTTTTTTAGGAAGAGGTCAATGTGTTTATTAGTTCCATCTATGTGAGCCTGTGACTGATGACAGGGAACTAAACGTACCTATTTTATGTTCTTCGGCTGACACTACAGTTCTGTTCTTGATGAAGTTTGAGATTTTTAGAATAACAGGTATGTGTGCAAAGGAGAATGGCAGGCTTCCGAGTAGAAAAGAACAGAAATTTCTAGATCCTTATAAAAGTCATATCTTTAATCAAGATTTTATGCATATCAGTAACATTCAAGAATTYAACTTTTCTATTACCTCTGCCAACCATGGAAAGATTTCTTGCTAAATTAAATAATCTCCTTGTATGGATGTTAATTTAGTCTCCTTTACTAAATGTAATACCTATCTATGTAAAAAAGAGAGCATAATTTGAATAGTAAAAAATGTACTAATGTCACTAATTCTAATTCAGAACATAATAAAATCAGGATGAATTGCTGAAAGAAATAACTTCACAAGAAAGAAGACAAAATTTAAATTGTGAAATATTCCTAATGTCACTAATTGTCCTTCCATCACTTTCTTGTGTAATACGCCATTTTTCATGAGGATCACTTCAGTCAGTTGTGGTAATAAATGGATGCTGACTTAACGAATGGATAAAGCAGAGATGCAAGGATGTGAGAACAACACTAAGTGTACTTTTTGTCTGTACTTATAGATGCTCTGTAATCCCAGTGCAGTATATATATTGCAAGAATAGGTGGAACACTAAGTCCTATTTAAGAGGAGTTGGTACGGTTCATTATTGTCTGTTGTTTGTATCATATCAAGTGTGACAGGAGCATTTTTTACAAAAGCCTGGGGTGGAGATGATGTCACCAGTTCCAGGGTCTAATCCACTATGGCTGGGTCTGGGTCAGACTGGGTCAGTCTAAGGTGTGTCACTCTCACGAGGCTGCTGACTCAGTAAGTGACAGGCCCTCCGTGCACACTTCTGAAAGATGCTTGGCCTGTTTCTCTTCACTAAAAGTGAAATGAAGGAGACCTGCACAAGCTGTTGTCCCTGAAGCACAGAGTCTGAAGGAGTCCTCTGAGCCTGAAAAAAGAGGGACTTGTCAAAGCTAAGTTCTTACAAGTGATAGTGCTTTTTTGAACTACTCTGAGCTCTTAAGACTGGTTCTTCATCAAAGAACTCCATGTGTTCCACTGTGTTGCACTGCATCCACTTGCTGCAGTGCAAAAAGAAAGGGAATTCCTGGAGACAGAAGATATAACTTGTGATACAATTCCAGAGGTCTCCATATGCTAATACCTGCAAGAGGAGCTGATACTATTCTACTGGTTGTTTGCACCATGCTTGTATCTAACACTAATCCCTTCTGGGTGTCCACAGAAAGGAATGCCTCTTTGCTGCCTTAATACATAATTTGGCACTGAGGTGCATGAAGTTCTCAGGTGAGTTGTTTGAGGGTTCATCTGCATTAGCATTTTAATTCAAGTCCAGGATACACCTTTGAAAAAAATCTCCTCATCGTCCCTGCTTACTGCAGTGCAGTTCACATCATGGACAAGCCGTGGGCTGGATGAATGGCATTTCTCGAAAGRGATTAGCCCAGAAGATGTGTTCCAGCTGCACACCCAACAGGCTTCCAGGTAGTCCAGGGGACCACATTGGCAGTGATCCCCCCAGACTYGTATAGTGTTGATGATAGATCCTCAGTGTTTTGCTTTATAAAGCTGTTCTTATTAGGTTGCATTACTTGCTAAGGTAGAYGTAATGAGTGTGTCCAGTGTATACACTCAGAGTTAAAGCAATTGTATCTCTGGCATCAGAAAGGATTTTTTTCTCCTGGACTGTTTGTCAGAGAGCATTGCTGGAGGGGTGAAGAGTATTCCTCAGTCATAGTACAGCACATATCTTCTACCAGGCTTATTCTGGTAGATAGCCTGTATTTGCAGGACCTGGAAATGTTCTCAGTTCCTTGCATTTTTTCCTGTGCTACATTACAAGTATCATGACTGTTTTTTTCCTACAGATCTCATACTTGTTCCAGGACTTTATAATGGTTCTTTGGTGTGGAGGATGTGGGAAATGGGCTATTGACTCTACTACAGTCAATAGGGACAGAATTCAGTGACCCGTAAGGTCACTAGCTCTGTGCTTCCCGAGCCTTCACGAATCAGTGGAAACATCCTAGGAGCCTGRGGCATAGATTAAGAACTAATGTCAATGCAGGGTGCTGGACATCCAACTCAGCTGTCACCCTTTCACGTAAGGTCATTCATGTGGTGACCTTCAGTCACCTTAGAARGCAGACACTGCTGACATAAAACACCAATTTCCTAGTATCTTCGAGGAGCCTGAGTTGGTCTTAGRTACAGACTGTGTCCATCTCTGAGGTGCATTGAGCATTAATAAATTTGGAGCTTTGCAACTTCCAGAGGAATTTCCAGGGTTTCTTCTGAGAGTCTGTAAAAAATGTCACCCTGACTTCATGCAACCAGGTTTGTACCCAAGGGAAAATGCCTTCAGCCTCACTTTTTCACCTGTACTAGCTGATCTATCCAATATAAACTTTTCTTTACAGAAGAAATACTTTGGGACTAACTCCTTAGTCTCAAAATGATGCCCAAAGCAAGTTTAATTTTCTGATGCTATGGACTGGTTTCAGATTTTTTGTTTTTATACTTTTTTAAATGTGGAAAAGAGAAACATTTCTCGATCAACTGTAATTACTTCATTTCTCTCTTGCTTCCACAAAAGCCATTTTTCCCCATCAAAACACAACTGTATATTTATGCAGTGAGAAAAACACATTAATGAATCTTAAGTGACAACATAATATAGATAGAAACTTTCTAAGATGCTCTGTTGTTACCTGACTTTGGAAAAAAACAGATTTTAACTTGCAAAAATGTGGGGTTTTTTTTCAATGCTTTTAACCTCCTTGGCTCATTACAGAYGTTTCTCAAAATGCTTCCAAGCTATGCATGTGCCAGTCAACTTAGAGATGTCTCCCTGAGCACCTGTCAGTACCTGGCCATGCTCTGAGCAGCCCTGGCAGTGCCAGCGTGGGTCCTGAGGAACATGTGCCCCCATGTGCTGCCCCACTCAGAACAGGCTGGCTCTGGCACCAGTGCCACCTGCACTGGGACATACCCAGTCTGGTAGACTCAGTGTATCTTTGCAAATCAATCTTGCATCTCAGGAAACTGAGAAAGAAACATTTCCAGMTATAGGGCTTTTTGCTGATTTTGTCCATTTTTACACAGTGCAATAACACTCACAGCTTCTGCAGAGTGCATGCGCAGGTCTAGTCCTAAGGAAAGGGTGTATTGTGGTGCCTTTGCAAAACCCGTAGGTGCCCTGTATTTTTTGTCCACTGATCATACATTGTCTGTTCTGCTGYGTGTTACTGTCCAATCTGACTATATGAACTGATTCTGCCATCTATAGTAGACCATCTCTTCCATTTACTACTGTGCAAAYAGGTCCCTTAAATGCAACACAGTGGAAAAACGTTGTCCTTCTGTTTCTATTTGCCTTTTTCTCTTTTTTCTTCAATGCAAAACCTCACTCATTTCCTTAATATTTCTCTAGGAAATATTCCTTTGTAAATTCTCCATTTGTTTCCGTTATAGTTTCCATAGAGCTGTGGACATTATAAACCCTCCTTCTTTCCAGGTTTTACTACTTCATTACTTAGCTGTGTATTAACATAGAAACAGCAGAAAAAAAGACCGGAATGGGCTGAGGGAGGTCATCTAGCCCATCACTCAGCCTGAGGCAGGATGAACTGTACTTACGTCATTTCTGGCAGATACTTGTATGATCTGGCCTTAAAGGAGACTTCACAGTCTCACAGGCAACCTAGCCCTCACGATGTCGGGACATAGCCTCACTAGCCTCACTAACGAGAAAGTGTTGGGTCTGTCCATATGCAGTTCTGCAGTGTGCTGATGAGTTCACTGATTTCCCCTTCCCTACAGCACTGGAGCCTGAAACCCAAGTGTACCTAAGGCGCATCAGTAGCTCAGTCACCTGTGCCAACGTGCTTGTTGGCACTGGTGGCCTCCTTGCAGTGTGAATTTTTTTGGGATGTGCTGCATTTGAGCTTATACATCTCCTTTTACCCGACTCTTTGCTTACTTTCCTCTGTCTGCAGCTTACTTTAAAAAAACCTGCTCTTGGCAATGTGATGGCTCCAGTCATGTCCCTGCCTGTTTTGTCTGGACTGGGGAAAGATATCCCACCTGTGCTGTGCTATTCTCCTCCCCAGCAGGTGCCCTTCTCTTTCTGTCTGCCATTTAAACTTTTTGGCAAGGTTTTTTTTTTTGAGGAATCAAATAATAAAGCTGCTGCACTCTCTCCCTGTGATAGTAGCTCCTTTTTATGCAACATTTTCAGCAACTTCTCTTCTTTTTTTTTTTTTTTTTTTTGTGCAGTTTACTCTAAAATCTTACTGATCTCGGAGCGCTCCTTTTGGCAAGTGACAGACAGTTCTTACAAGCTTGCAAAAGACTCCTACTTGTTTTCTGAAGCAGATTGTGGCTCATTCTGTTAAAAAAGTACAGGGGTAAATATATAATGCCTTTTCAAAAGCTCTGCTCCGTTACGATCTTCACCGCCACTTCACTGGATGTTATGAAAAACCTAGAGACGAGAATGTGCTTCTCTCTCCCAGCCATCGGTAGAYGAACCTCTGCGCCCTGCTGTGCAGCCCTGCTGTGGTGGAGGGGCCGAGGTGTTACGTACGCTGAGTACCTCCCTGCAGATGGTTTCYGTCACATCAGCCTGTGGGTTGGAGCAGATGCCACCAAAGGAGAGCTACTGCCTGCTAGTTATTTTTGGAGCGCAGGCTTGGGGCCTTAGTTTAGAGGGTGGCAGTAGACGAGGACAGGCAGCTGGTTTGGAGGGTTCTGAATGTGTTTGGGAGATGTCGGCCCCACCGAGAGAGGGCTGCCATGAGCTGTGAACGCACGYGCATTGCGGGGAGGTCTGCCCCAGGGCCAGGCAGGGCGCCTGCTGCTCACAGTGATGCTCAGGCACACGGAGTTACGGACCCATCCTCCCTAACAGGGCATTTATTCAGGTTACTGAGCATGTGTTGCAAAATCGGCCTCTTTTTCAATATTGTGGGAACTAGTTGTAGTACTGCAGGTAGCCGCTGCATCTTTGGCAGGAATATGCCTCCAAAGAAATATTAGACAGTGCTAGTTAAGCTGTTGGTTTAGCCAAAACACTTGTACTGCTGCTAGCCTTAGTTCTCCTTTATTTTTCTTAGCATCCCATTCCTTTTAATAGCTTTTCTCTATTGTGCTTTTGTCATACAAGATTGTTTAGAAGTGAAAACATTTATCTGTCTGTCTGTGGGACCAGAAACCAACGGTTCTTTCAGCAATATAAAATTAAAATAAGTAACWGAAAGAAACAAATTGAGCCTCTCTTGTTGTAGAAAGCCCTTCTTGGCTTTCTTGGCCCTTTAGATCATGTCCTTCCTTTGCCAGGACAGAGTTCAGCTGTTAAGACTTTATTTCCCAAAATATGCATGGGACATGAGGAAGGTGCTTTGCCAGAGGCCACCAAAAGGAATCTAACCCTACAGACAGCAAGTGACAGCACAAATTTGTATTTCAGATAGTTTCAAGGTATGGRTGTTAGCCTTAGCCCATGCTGTTATTTAACACTTCATGCTCAGGGTCCTGTTTTGGGAAAATTGCCTTGCTGGTGTGGGCAGGGAGCACTTCACAGATGTAGACTGATTGCTGTGTGAGCACAAGCAAGGCTGGAACAGCTGCATGCTTGAAATTTCTCCTTCCTCTCAGTGCTTCTGCATGTTTGTACCAGGAGCTCCTAGGGCCTTTTTTACCCACTGCCTAGAGCAGTCTGTAGACTCTGCAGTGGAGAAGGATCTTGTGTACGGTTGCCCCTATGCATCTGAACTCATATGCCTGGAGATCTACRCATACACATATATCAAGTACATCTTGCGTACTTCAAGACAGTGCGTCTTGAAAAGTTGCAGTCTTTAAAGGGAAACTGTCCTTCTCCTGTGTGTTACTGAGCTGGGGGGAACAGCTTTATATTCCAACTTCTGCATCATTAGCATATTATTAGCATYCATTAGCATATCGAAGTCAAAGTGAAGGCAGTAAGGGGGAACGCTTATCTCTGGTCCCAGCCCATTTTGTCCGAAATGTTTATAGCAGTTTGCCACCGCCGTTAGTATTAGAGGGCTTGGCTCACCCATTTACATAACCACGCAGCTTGGCTCTTTAGGAAGTGATTTAATTGGAGTCGCAGTGCCACTCTCACATATTACACTGCCATTCCACTATTTTCTTCTGTGCTTTGGTAAAAAGGCATGTGACGGTGTTCAGCCTGAGTAGCATATCCACTGTAAACTACTGCTAGGTTATGAACACCCCTATTATAGCCTGCGTAAGTCCACCAGTGCCAAGTTCCCAGGCAGGATTTTGGAGAAAACAATTTGTGGTATGATTTTGCTGGGGAAAGAAGATCCTCACTCAAATTTAGTGTATGTTCTTRCACTAACATTTCCTATTTTTTAAATTTTTTTACAACACACAGTAGTTCTAGTGACGTGCAAGTGTAAACTGGAAAGACAACTGTGACAGTCAGTAATTTTATTGATCACGTTCAGTTTTAGATTATGGGGTGGAAGACCTAATCTACAAACCMCTGGATTTATGCTCTGAAAATGAGGTATAAATGGAGCTGCGTTGACCCATATTAACTTTTTACACCTTTTCTACACAAGGGTGAATTATTAAAGAAGGGGTAAGATGGCCTTCCTGTTAGAACCTTTTATRTCTGGCTTCTCAAATGGGAAATAAAAAGGGGAAAAATAACATGGTAGAAAGCAATGCCCTATTTTTCTGTAAATGGAAAGCTGGCTAAATAGTGAATATTTCTGCAAAYTAAAGAAACTGTGTTTTGATTATATTCAAGACCTTTTTGTGTTYTCTTTCTGTAAGTGGCCTAGCAAATAACTGCTCTGATTTTAATGCTCATGAGGAAAGTAAATCCCAGGGAAGCTGATGAGGAATGAATGCTGGTTTATGAAGGAGTACTCACACAGAAAACCCAGAGCGAAGGATCACTCTTCTCCATGCAGAAAACACGAATGCCTAATGCAGGAACATCACATGTAAGAAAACCACCTTGAATGCCGAACATTGAACATTTGAGGTTAATTACTGTATTATAGACAACGCCWTCTTACCTAATTTCTTCAGTAAATATTTATGATAAAACAGAAACAGAATTTTAACACTTTTGCTATCAATGCCTTTGTGAGAATAATGCACCAAACATAAAAAAAGAAAAGAAAAAAAATCTTCAAATAATCCTGGATTGCTAATAGCAAGAAATATTCATACCTCAGCTTGRTGAGTTGTTTGAAGCTGAACAGTGATATCTAAATTGGTATCAAAACTGATATAAAGTTACAAAAACAGACACAGGGCATACGAACACCAGCAGCAGATTTTATCAACTGTTTTACTGAATCCCATAAATCTCAGGATCCTGGAACTGTGTTTCCTATAGAAGCAAAAGCTAAGGACACAAAATCCGACGTACCTCCTAAACTAATTTCTCTACGTGCAGAGCGTGCACCGCTCCTACTTACTGGGGACAGAGGTGATTGGGAGCCGCCACCACAAGCCATCTCCTCCGACAGCGCTCCAGGAGGAAGCAGTTGGAGACTGCTCAGAAACTTCGGTCCAG
Source organism: Rhea americana (assembly GCF_003343005.1). Taxonomy (NCBI): domain Eukaryota; kingdom Metazoa; phylum Chordata; class Aves; order Rheiformes; family Rheidae; genus Rhea; species Rhea americana. The sequence continues at coordinate 1,669,396 of NW_028186823.1, read as the reverse complement.
CGCTAGCTTTGCCTGCCTGCCCTCTGCAAAACGTGCAGGCAGCATCGCACTGCCGCTGAGCGCGGTCTCCTATCCAGGGGGAGGACAGGGGAGTAGTGGGAGCAGCTGCTGGTCTGCATTGCATTGGTCTCTACTGGGGGAAAAGCCTCCTTCTTTCATGTTATCATGACGGTTAAAGTTAGCTGAATTAACTATTTCCAGAGAGAACCTGTGGCAGATCAAGGGATTTTTACTGGTGGTTCTTTCACCTCGTGGTTCATTTCCTCTGCAATTTTGACAGAATTTGCTGATTTTTATAACCTGTTTACAAAAGCAGGCAGCAACTGCAACTTTTAGTTTAGCTCAGCAAGAGTGACTGAGTGTTCAGCTTTTTTAAAAATTAGGTAATTAGAACTCAGTATCAGGAAGATTTATGTCTTGTCATCATGTTTAGGCATGAAAAGGGATGCCAAGTTCGCTTATCATATTGAGGAATTAATTATTTCTGAATAGATTGTTTGCTTCTTTGTTTTAAAGAGCCAATCGGCCCGTTAAATTTTGTATACCCTTGGAGAAGCTGGTAATTAATGAAACAGAAGTATATATAAAAAATCTGTCATCAGGACTGCACTTGGAAAATGTATTTCTTCAGAAAACTTACCAAACTAAAGAGGCTTTTGTCCTCTCCCTTCCCTTCCCTTCCCTTCCCTTCCCTTCCCTTCCCTTCCCTTCCCTTCCCTTCCCTTCCCTTCCCTTCCCTTCCCTTCCCTTCCC
>NW_028186823.1:1661338-1668598 GCF_003343005.1 Rhea americana | reverse complement strand
TTCCCTTCCTCTCCACCTAGTTCCACCTGGTGTTTCTGCGTGGTATTGCTTTTTTTATTATTATTATTTTCCCCCATCTATCGTCAGTGTTAAATATTCATAAGTAATGTTTATGGTGCTAGATACTCGCAGGCTGACGAACTTCTCCTCAAATCAGCTTTCTTTGAATGTTTCAGGCTGCTTTTTCAGCCCACGCTGACAGAATATATGAGTTAGTCTGTAGCACTGCCTAATATAGGAGACATGAAGTATAAAAGCAGTATGAAGAGCAGTATATAAAGATGAGGGGCAGAAGGCTCCTTGGGAAGGCAAATTGTGTTGTGAACCAGAAACGTTTCATCATTGCTTGAATCGTGTATTTCCAGGCTGATGGAGGATGGCACCCCATCTGTACTATGTTCTGTTATCACTCCTGCTCTATTAGGTTACCAGATAGGACTTCTTTTTATAGTAAATTGTGTAGTTCCCACCTTTTTAATATTTGCCTGCTGAAAATGTAGCGCTCATGTTCTGGAACTGCTATTACTAGACACTTACAGACTTAGGCTTAAAAATATAAGTACTACAGAGTTTTTCTAGATATGAGTCATTTCTGAATTTTAAAGATAAATATATACAGGAGGAGGATAAAATCACAGGAAGAAGCTAAATACTATATATGAAAGGGTTGTTTCCTATTCCTCTTTGCAGGCATTGGGAAAGTAATTATGCAAAATGACGGAAGGACCATTTGCTGAGTTAYAGTTGCGGTGAGTGAAATTTTGCAAGCTTCTCTGTTGAGCATATTTCTCTGTGTGCCTTTGAGACCTGGCTGGTGGCTCCTCCTCCTCAGCTGTACATTAAAGTCAAGAAACCACAAAACTGTCTTTGGTCRCATCCAGTCAGTCATTTGGGGGAGGGGAGGAGGAGAAAATATTGAGTTATGCCTACCATCTGTCTGAGAAATGGCACTGTGCAGGTCCTTTTAGCCCTGGATTCAAGGTTGGTGGATGCTCATTTTAGCAATTACGTCCTTGCAAGACGCCCAAATGCTGCCTATGAATGAAACATCGAAAGATCTCTCTCAGCRTAATAGACCGTAGTGTAACCCTGGCAAGTGTGCCCTTATTAAAGCACAACTTATGTCTTTATTTATTATTCATGAATACATTATCGTGCCTTCAAAAATATATTCTGCAGCAGGTAATCTAGCATAGGAGAAACAAAAACGTGTATGTCTAATTACAAGAGACATTGAAAAGATATTGTAGCACCAGACCTCCCTAGCAATGGCAAAGTACTACRTTATAGATTAAAACAACACAAACATATTACAGTTTCTATAGTGTTTCACTTTTATTGGATGCATGTTGCTAAGAAACAAAATTGAAATGTCTCTTTTGAACCTGAAGCCTCTTGGGAGAATGATATTGCATACGTAGTAAATGTTTTTCACTTCAGGAAGGATCAAATGGTAGGCCAGGAAAAGCAGGAGGGTTCATTAGGATTGCATGTTTTCCAATCTACTGCCAATGAACCCAACTATTATAGTAGTAAAAGCTACGTAAGGAGCTGCAGCTTGTTCGGGGCTGAAGTGTTGACAGCTGCCTGTTTGAATATTAATAAAGTCTATTGAGTTATTCCCTGCCTGTATTGTTTGTCGCTTGAAACTGTGAAGACTTCTCTGTGTATTGCCTCTTTATGTTTCTAAGTATATGCCTGTCTGCAGAGATGGTACCCATTTTGTTCCTAGAGATGCTATGCCTCATTATAGGGAAAATTACATCCTTGTGCTCCATTAAACATTTATTTTGGCAGTGTTGTTGGCTGCTGTTTTCCCTATTTGATTTAAATAAGTCAATGCTGATTGAGAGAACACGTGTATTCTCTTTATATATGGCAATTAATTATTATTCTTCCAAACTTTTACGAGTAAAAGTCAAACTTGTTCCTGAATCAAAAGCAAAAGAATAGAAGTCAATTCTCCTTTTAAAAAGCATTTATTAAAACAAAAGCACGATACAGAAATGAGTAATTTTACAGTGCATAGTATTCCTTCCACTCACGCTTTAGCTGCAGATGGTCCGTCAGTTTGATCGTACATCGACTCACTTCACGGCACAACAGCAGTTGCTGCTGCCTGAGCGCGCCAGTGAAAGTTTGAGGATAACCTGATCGCTCAGGACGGTAGCACCCAGCCTTGCCGGTGGGGTGAGATGGGTGCTGCTAATAAACAGAAGCGAAATGTCTCTTTTGGACCTGAAGCCTCTCGGGAGGTGGGGAATTTGTTCTCGCGGCAGGTGAGAGCCACCCGTGGGGGCAGCTCCACTGCCTGACGAGCCCAGCTCCGGYGCGTGCACGCTGCTGGCCACGCGTGTTCAGGACGGGCCCCGAGGGGAAAGCGGGGCTACGGCCGAGTCGGTTTTCTTGGCTGCCCGCTGTAAGTTGAATAACCCCGATTAAAAGCCAGAAACACTGAGCATCTCCAGTTGAACACATTCTGGTATCTGTAAGGGCCTGATATAACCTGAGAAACTTAGGCGTTAAGTTTCTAGCAAGTGGGCTTTTAAAAACAACCGCAGCACAAGAAGATTAAACTCTAGAAAATGAAAGCAAGAAATCTATAGATCAACTACAGCAATATCTTCTTATTCCCTGCAAYGGATTTCTCTAAAACAACTGGACTGGCATTTCACTAGTGCTAGGGCAGCTTTGAAGTAATTTATCTTCTCGCAGATGTGACAAGGAAATCGTGACAGAGATGTAACTATGATGCCACACCTGGGCATCACACCTTTGTTAGATATTCTCAAAGGTTTTTTTTTTAATTTTACATGTGTGTTAGTGAGAAGGATTAGTGTCAGGAATAATGTGGACAAATCAATGAACTGGAAAAGTATTTTGATAAACGTGGTAAATGGATTCATTAACAGAAGTATTTTTATTTAGTTTTCTAAGAAAAATCTATAGGGCCAAGTGAAGACAATTCAGTCAAATTTATGAACTACGAAGAAGAGAAATAAAATGTATTTTTTATCATCTTAAAGAATTGTAAATGATTCCTAAAGAAGGCACAGAACTAACAGGTGTCACTCTAGCTATGACCTAAAAAAGTTCTTCAGGACTAGAATAATATCAAATAACATCCTTCCTAAGCCTTTGATGCCATCAAATCAACTTCCACCATGAGTAAAAGCTGCTTGCATAATTTTTGCATAATTTACTGCAAAGGTGGCAATCTCATAAATGTTTGAAAGTATTTTTCAGTCTTTTCAGAAAAATAAATTCTAGTAAAAGCTCGAGTTTTAATTTTGTAAAAGCCCAAGATAAATCTCGACAGCCATGCAAAAAGATGTCGCATGATCACATTGGCAGTGCAATGTCTTATCAAGAGGGCCGGCTGCATCGTGAAAACTGTACAAAAGGCAATGCCTGGCTTGCCTGCATCCACATCCATAGAAAGTCCCAACTATTCAAAATGTGACAAAGCTCATGGAAAAACTGCAGTGGTGGCTAGGCTGGCTTTCTAAGGCTGGCCACGGACTTTTTTTTGTCGGTTTCATGGTCAAAGTTCTCTGGATTTTTCTTTCTCAGGGTAATTTTCACCCAGAAGAGTTTCACAAACACTGGTTCCCCGCGTTGATTGCACAGACCCCAGTTTGGGTGCAAGGGAGGGAGCAGGAACCGGCAGCCGGGGCTGGTGGGGAAGATAAGGCGGTGCAGACGTAGGGGCTGCTGCCCCTCAGCGGCTCTTCTAGACGCGTGTTTTCCCGACCCGCGGCCAAYGGCACCAGCATGCTTGTAAGGAGGAAGTGGAGGCACATAGATGTCCTTCTTGGAGTCTAAATGGATTTTCTGTCTTATATGGGAACCTCAGATAGACTCTCCAGGCCTTGACACAAGGCTGGGCTGCAGCTTGAGCAAGGATTTTCAGCCACAGATTCAGTACAATGTTCCTTTAGATGGACCATAGAGACCTCATCTTCCCCATGCACAAGAAAAGCCTTTCTGTGGAGCTATTGAAAGGCTTCTGTAATAGAGAGGGATGTGTGGCGGTATCTCTCTGTGTGTGTGTGTGTGTGTGTGTGTGTGTGTGTGTGTGTGCACGTGCGCACATATATATATATATGTGTGCGTGTGTGTGCGTGTGTATATATATATCTCCCACCAAAAATCTCATCTCCAGGCAAAGATAGCAGCAGAAGCTCCACCGCTGACCTTGTCTGATGTGCAGACATATTAGCATGGGCTGAGATGAGTTTGGTGTGCTAGCGATACTGCACTGTTTAGGTCCAACAACAGGAAGAAAAGACAGGACTGACAGTTTATCTTTGATTTTCCCCCTTGTTTAGTACTAATATCATTCAGATCTTGATGAGTGCCTTAATTTTTTTGCATCTAAATGTAAATATTGCAGGTAAAGTAAGCACAACTGAATGACCATTTAAACACAGAGAGAAAAAGCAATAGTAAAAATGGACTGCTCTATATTCCCCTGCAACTCTAATTACATTGACTCATTCTAAAATAATAATAATGCTTAGCATTCTTATAACGCTTTACCAGTTTTTGAAGATTTGCACAAATAAGAGCTACTCATTCGTCATTATTTAGTAGCCAAATTTATCTAGTTATGTAAACTGAATAGTTATTGCGCTGTAGATCCTTACAAGCAGAGCAAGAATACAAGCAAGAAAAGAGAATAATTTCTATATAATCAAATAGATTCAGTGTGGCATTTGGTATAAGATTGGAAACAAGTTGCCCGAGTTCAAGAGCACGGAAGTGTATGAAGGCAAAGCTGAAGGTTTAATTGTTCCCAGAAAACCCCTTTAAAAACCAATACAGATACAACCACAGAGAGCAAAACCTGCCAGTCTTTCCTGTTMTGAGCTGAATAGCAAGAAAAATCACATGGAACAAAACTATGAAAGCAGAACAGACTTTTTTTTTTTAAGTTGAAACGCTGAGTGATATCTAGTGTACATTATTATAATTTAAGTACAACTGCAAATAAAATCACAGAATGCATCAATATCAGTTTACTCTCCGGGAATAGCATTTTGCCTTTTTAAAGTCTCTTTTTTTTTCCCCAGGTACTTTTCAAACCTAATGAATCCAGAAGGACTTTTTTCATCTACCATGGGAATGAAGTCACTTCCATAACTTGAAATAGAAATTGTTTAACAGCTGTCTCTTAAAATATACTAACCAAAGAATGTGCGGAAAAATGTGCAACTCCATTGCTGTGTAAAATAGCACCTCTTTTTAAGAACCATGTTAATCACATTACTTAATTAGTTCACAAATAATTACTTTACACTTCTAATCTGAAGCTAGATGTTTTGGCAGCTGAGACAAGGAAACTGATAAGCAAATCTCCTTTTTTTTAAGTACACCAAGAACTGTTGTATCTTCAGTATTTCCGTTCCTCTTTGTGTGCTTTTTCTCATGCTTCCTGAGTGTTTCCTTTTTATTTTAATTTTCCACACTTTTTAAWCAATCTGTGTATTTAATTTCTTAAAATTTAATCATTCCCATGGTCTCTTTGGCATCAAGAGAAATTACGTGTGATTTTTTTTTTCTTTCTCTCCTCTCCTTCTGGCCTGACTGGCTCTTGTCTAGGCTCAGATACAGGGAAGCATACAAACACATGCTAAACTTTAAGGCATGAAAATGCCTTTCTGACATCAAAGGCTGCAAATACTCTCTTTTTCTTTTCTTGTTGCTGACCAGCTCTCAAGTCTCTCTCTCTCCTCTTCATAGGAGTTTTTATTTCTCTCTGTTCTCTTGTATAATTTTTCTAGAAACTTTTCCCTCCGTTAATTCTTTTCTCCCTTCCTTTTTCCTCAGCTCTTTTTCTTCTCATTTCTCCTTTTCCTAGTCCTTCTCAAGTTCCCCGTGGTTTTCCCCTGCTCCTCCTCCGTGTGCTTCCTCCAGGGTGCCTGGAGGCTTCTTTGCCTCTTCCTCCTCCTCCCGCTCCTTGCAGGGCCCTGGTGTAGCTTCCCTGCAGTTGCAGCCTCCGCTTCTCGGTGAGGGTCAACTCGTGGCCCTCAGGGAGCGTCACCGGGGRTTTCAGTGCGGACTCTTCTGAAGCGTGTCGGCAGTTTCCTCTGCTAAATATTTTCCAGGTTCGCAGCCTTTAAAAGCTGTACCAACGTCAATGGATCCTCATCAACTTGGGAGCGGGTTTTCCCGTGTTCTTCTGGTTCTGATGCGCAGCTGGGCCACTTTAGGAACAGCGTGACGTGGTGGGAGCTCGGCCTGGCTGAAGCCCTGGAGCGACCAGAAGGGAGGGTGAAAAGCACCCTCCTGGTCCCTGGAGTTACACTGCGTTTACACCAGTGCAACAGAGCACAGGGCTTCTTTGTTTTGATAGTGATTTTTTAATTTTCCCCATTAAAAAAAACTATCTGAAATGAGGAAAAGATCACGTGCTTCATTACCAGTGTCTCAATGTTTCCTTCTCCTTGCTGAAGCAATGCCTTTTATCCTTAAAAGTTCTGTTATTCCTTTTCTTAAGTTTTATTCAAGTGAAAGCCCAAGGCCTTGATACTGTATTTCACATTTCTTTAAGCATCAGTATTATTTATAGTTTAAAATTGGTTAGTTTGGAAGTTCTTTCTGCAAGGACATGGGTTAATTACTGAACATTACTCATCAACGAATAATGTTCTGACTCTACCAAGAGCTTTTCTTTAGCCTTACACTTACTCCTTCCATTCCAGAATAACACAAGAGCAGCAAGAGCCACATGGCTTTCTGCATACTGAAATTTAACAAATTTTACTATATGATGTTTAGATTACCTATAGCCCAAGGGTCCTCATGTTTCTATACACACCAGAAAGGAATTGTAGAGTTATAAAGGCAAATAGAAGGATTGCGTGCAGCCCTTCTCGACGCGAGAGTAAAAAAGAAATGCGGTCTGAAAGGAGTGATCTGACACCCAAGGAAGAAGTGGGCTTCTGCAAAAGACTGCAATGCCACGAACAGGCACGTGCACAGGAGAAGGCTCGGATTTGGTAGTAGACYGTGAATGAAAATTCCCTTTGGTCAGACTTTCCTTTGGCAAAAAGGAATAATTTCAATAATCACTTCGGTTTTGGGAGGCCAGGTTAATTTTAGGACATTTTATGGATTAAGTAGGGCCTTCCATCACYGGGGTAACCACGTGTTAGCCGGACAGGGATTTTTCCGGAGAAGTGCTTACGCCGGTGCGGGGGCTCCTCCTGCAACTTGTCAAGGGGCGCGCAAGCCGCTATCGGAAAAAAAAGAAAA
>NW_028186823.1:1656829-1659978 GCF_003343005.1 Rhea americana | reverse complement strand
GGCAGGAGTGGATGCGGCCGCCGGGCGCGCTCGGGCCGCGGGGCAGCTCCTCGGGGCGGCGTCGCGTCCCCTCGGCCGGCGGCGGGCAGGTGCGGCGCGGCTTCTGGGGCTTTAAGTTTCCCCTTCCCCGGGGAACGTAATCTCGTTCCTGCGCGTCAGGTGTGCGGTTTATCGGAGCGGAGTGCTGCAGCGTGTGCGTTTATCCGTCKGTCGGTCTGTCTGTTTTAAACGGCGGTCAAATGCCTGCTCTTGCTCCCGGTAAAATCGATGGCAAGGGSTTCACTGACTCGTCGCGGAGCAAGATCAGTTCCTCCCGGTGCTCCGCGTTACGTAATTTGGTAACATGAAATTCACTCTAGAAGCTCGTTAAGGCGGCTCGGGAACGGAGACACGCCGAAGGCTGAACTTCATCGTATCGCTCGTGCCATGTATAGAGAAGATATATTTAATTATCTTGATCTTTCATGAAATCTGCTTGAGCTGTAGTTTAGTGTACAGGCTTTTGACTTGGAAAGGTCAATGCTGAGATCTCTAGCAAAGTTATAACCCTATAGTAGATGTTTCAATTAGTTCATTTCCTTTTTTTTTTTTTTTCCTGAGGAAAAAATTGAATGGACTCATACAGGCGTTTTGAAGTTTTGCCTACAGGAAATGATGGCAAATACCATACATTGTTCCATAAAATTCAATTTTGGAGTCTGAARTGAAATATGCTTAGTAATACTTCTGGAAGGGTAGGTCCTTTATTACCTAGCTGTAGACCACATTGATACCCAGGTATGTAGTAATGATTTTCAGCGTTTAAAGATGACAGAAGGAGATGGAGTACTGCCTTCTGCTTTTTTGCTTGTTTGTTTTAGAGACATTCATTTCAGCTAAACTTTGGCGTGCTGCTTCATAGTAGGCTACTCCTCTGTCATCGGAGTTTCAGCATTGCAGAAAGGGAAGTTTGCGTCCGTTATGTTGTTTAAAGTGCAATATCCTCATGGTCTAGACTGACTTCCCGTATGGGGAGTCGRGTCTGCAGGGAAGACTTAGTACATCTTCAGGATCCTTGTTGCACAGGTGGGGTCCTGCACCTAACGTGACCTTTTGTAAACATCCAGCAAGAAGATGATCTCTAGTTTTCATATGCTGAAATCCTAGTTAAGATAGGATGCTCCAGGGAAAGCTTGATTCCTCGTTTCAGGAAATGCTTGATGGGGAAACTAAGCTGAGTGTAATTGTACRTGCCAATGCAAATTTTCAGAGAAGYGAGATTTTGATTGTTTTACCTTAATGTGGAAGATTTTTAAGAAGGCACTTCCCTAACCATTATTGCAGGAGATTGTATAGTAAGAAAAACAAAACAAAACAAAGCACGAACACACACGTAATGTTCTGTTGTTTGACTTTGATTGACCAGGACTTTGGGGAGCATCTTCAGTTCTGTTGTGTCTGTCCGTGAGCGTTGTTACCCGTCTGCATTTGACAGAAAGTAAAGTTACACCTGACCTCAGAATCAGAATCATTTTGGCTGTTACGGTTAACAGCTACTTTTTTTCTCTCCTTGCTGGGGCTAATGAGTGGTTCTGGGGCAGCGGGTCTGCTGGGGCAGAGAAGGTCCGTGAAACTGTTTGTTTAGCCTTTGGACTGACCTCACCATTTTATCGTGGAAATCAATGCAGTGTGCTTGATCCTTACAAGGTTCATTACAGTGAAAGAAAGTCTGAACTAATCTGCTTTTAAATAAAGCAGCAGGGGAGAATAATCCTCCTTGGAGCTGCTGATACAGCTGATTGCTGAGCTATCCTGAAAACAGAGTACGGCATTTCTRTCTATACTAAACAATAGATGGTACAAACCTGCTTAGAATTAGGCTCTTTTTGAAGCTGATACTAAAGAGCAGAATCATAGACCTTTTAATCTTACATTACTCTTTAACAGCTTAGTTCTCTTGTGGAGAGAGAAAATGATTCTTCTGGGGTTCTTTTACTGTTACTTCAGAAATTGCCGTAGATTTGCTGCCTGGGGTTTAAATGCAAATGGCACTGTTTTACTAATTAGTACCTTTCATTTTAGGTAATGCAGTATATAAAATGGGACATAGACCATTATGGGTTTTTTTGGTTGGGAAGGCAGCTGCTAATAGGTGAAATTTAATGGCACAGAGCCAAGGTCAGGTCACCTCTATCAGCCTGCGCTCTTGCGCAGGAGATCCGCAAAGTGGTATGTGAGAACTGCACCAGAGATACATTTTTATGAGAATTTTAATTAAGCTTAGAAGAAAAGAGCAGAGCCAGCTTCCATGTTGGTATTATGTCTGTGTTTTGCCATATCCATCTTACGCTTAGGGGGAGTCTCCGTTGCATAGTTGGTATTTTCTCAAGTCAGTGAATGTTGTATAATACTTTGGCAAAACTCTGRGGGAGTTCATATTTCTTTATCTGGTCTTCAGGAGTTATTTTCCAACAGCTTTATACAGACTTYGTGACAGTCTATCCAGAGTGCTGAAACCACGAGCGAAAAGGACTTGAGATGAATTGGTTGTGGGGAGGGGAGGGGATGGGGTTGGGAAGTTGGCCAAGAGCATTTTTTTTGAGAAATACTTCAGAAGTAATGTAGATATTTTAAGCTATGTGGTGCACCTCTTCTGCCTTAGAGATCTGGAAGTGTTGTTTGCCTACTAATGTRTGCCTGAGAGAGAGATTTTGGGTTCTCTTTACATGCAGCGACGTGTGACCTTTTTGATAAGCAGGTTTGTCTCTCAGTGCCTCTATTTCAGCCTGTAAAATACGATGGCCTGTTTCTGAACTGTGTAAAGTGTTTGGGGATRTTCACATTAAAGACGCTATGTAAATGTGAAGTATTGTTGTAGACGATATAAAAGGGTTTGAAAGCTGAAAGAGCGCGCTAGAGGAACGAAGGCAAGGAAATTCAGAAGCCGCTAGAATGGGCCACCCCAGGGGATAAAACAGGAGGCTAAGAGTGGTTTATAATGGTAGTCGCATTACACACTAGGTTATAATTTATTGGCTCCTCTGTCTCCATTACCACTATAGAACCGCTTGGGGAATTCAGGTTCTGTCAAAGTAAATGGCTCCCTTAGATTGTTGAGATACTGTGGTAGATCTAGGTTCTTTACTTTTTTTTTTTTTTTTTTTTTAAAA
>NW_028186823.1:1652083-1656810 GCF_003343005.1 Rhea americana | reverse complement strand
TTTTTAAAAAAAACAATTATTAGAGTTTATCACTTAGGATTTTTTTTTCAGTAGTTCTCAAGATAGTATAGACAGCTAAATGCTTTCAAGTCTTTGGCAATTTCCTTGCAAACCAGTCATCTTCCATTCCAGGTGCAAGGCTTATTGCCGGCTTCCTTTAAATGCAAACTGAGAATAACATTTGCATGAAAAAGAAACAACCTATAAAAACAAAACATGTCTCGCAGTTTTCCCTGAAGAGGGAGCATGACTGAAGTGACAGATATGTATGTGGTGCATTAGCGGAAGGTGGTGTAGGTATCAGCAGAGAGTAAGATGGGCACGTAAGGAAAATGATGTGTCAGCGTGCGTGAATGAAGTGAGCGATGGGCTGCGTTCCCTCCGGCTCCCCTGGGTGCTTCCTCCATGGATGAGATGTGCAGAGCCTATTTTACTGCCCAAGAGAAAGGTTACTATCCTTGATTTCACAGAAATTTTGCAAGCAGAGGGAATAGCCTTAATTTGTTGTCTGGTCTTTTCAGTTGCCCTGCTTATAAAAGCTCTCTACAAGAGACATTGAATTATTACTTTTTATGAGAGCCCTGTCTCATCCTACACTATCTATATGTTTTTGGGGTGGAGTAGAAGTTGCAGTAATTTTCCACTGCTGCGTTTCCTTGCTGAAAAGACTTTTTACTGTGTGAAGATCAAACACTGGCTTTTACAAGAGAAAATGAAGGAAGTCCTTCATTTATATGCATTTATATCTATTGTAAGGATCAGTGGGTTGAGCAGGACACAGACTTTGTCTTGGGCAGAAGAGAGGCTTGAACTTGGCTATTTAATTGCCAGATTTGCATAGAGGGGAGTGTCGTTCTTCTCAGCAGCGCATAGTATGCATAGGCAATAGACTTAAGTTAATTTTGTTTTTTTATCTCAGATCTATTTTTCTTCTGGTACTGTAGTTTTACTGGCCAATCTTTGAACTTTGTCATAATGTCATCTAAATACGACTAATATTCCATGCATCTAAATCTTTGATCTTGCCATTCTTTTACAGTCTTGCAGAAGGCTAAAAATTGTGTTTCAATTCATGAAGTTAACAAGCATACTGAAGGGTGCTGTATAAAATATAATGAAGACTCAGTCAAATCCCAACAATTAAAGCTGTGATCACAGAAGTGAGCATGCACAGGAGAGGGGGAAGGCTGAGGAGATGAATCAGATACATTCATAATTCACTGAGCTCTTATACTTTTTAGAAATACCATCATTTTCAGGTGTCATCTTTATGCCTATTATGTTTTACAAAAATGAAGGAATCATTTAACCTGACTTCTGGATATTGCTGTTCTTAAATTTACTTACAAGCCCAGAAAATGCACGATGGACTGGATGTGGTTGAAGGGTGACAGTGCTGACAGTGGACTGGGCTGGCCAGCGGTGGCTCAGTCACATCTAGAAGAGATGGGGCTGTGGAGTGGACTTCGTGCTGCCAGCCTGAGACCTTCCATGTTAATTTGTGCCAGTGTGGCATAACTTTGCATTACTCCTTTTGCAGTTAAATGTGRATGCAAAGTTTAGTCCCCACACAACATGCCTTTGAATGGTTGATGATGGACTATGGCAGTACATAGCATGTGACAGTGTTCAGGAACTGGTTCCTCAGAGACAACCTGTGTGGACTTGTGAGGATGTTAGCCCTGATACTCCATGCAGACTTCAGTTCTGGCAATTTTCCCCCAGCTTTCCTGAACTCTGCTGTTTGCTCAGTTTTCCCTTTGGAGAAACAACATTGTTGAGTCCTGAAGTCCGGGCAGCAGGAGATGCAGCGGTCCTGTGCTGCCTGCTGTCACTGAGCTCAAGCGAGCCACGTGAGCTTCCTCAGCTTCAKATCCCCTTGCTGAAAACTTGAAATGGTAGCACTCACCTTACCCTGGTGTGCTTTGAGATCTTCGGATGGAAAGTGCTGTAAGAATGCAGAGTTACTACTAACGGGGCTTGGACTTCAGGAGACTAAAAAGCACTGCCGGTGCTTGCAGCGGAGCTGTTGCAGCTGTTTTCTGCAGTCGAGCAGTTTGGCAGAGACGCTCTGCTTTGTTTGTGGGCACCGTCGGTGCCGCGCGCGGATGCAGCAGCGAGCTCCGTGTACGTGCTGTAAGCGTACACAGGATCCCTTGTTTCTAATCTCATCGGCTCATGTTCAGGCCAACCYCTGTTGTTGGCCCGATGCCCAACAGGTCAAACTGGGTAGCGCTGCTGGCTGTTAATGCGAGCGTGTCCGTCCTCGCGGGGCAGGGTGAGGCTCTYGCCGGGCGACGTGAGTCTTTCTAGACAAAGCGATGTCAGTTTGRTCATGGAGCTTCCACGTGAAGTACTACGACAATATTTTAGTTATGTTTCAGGAAGATTRTATACTCTAGGAAGGTCTCTTCTTATTGTTCAGAGTTCTTTTAATTTGCTATCTCTTAGTTTTATGTTAAAAATCCAATTACTGTTTCAGCTTGGAAAGTGTGTCTGGTTAATTCTCAAGTTTTACATTGTTCTGTTTTGAATTTCCTCTCTAGTATCACTATTTTGTTCAACATTTTAAGTTTTCTCTGTAAGGAAGCACTACTTACATTTCAGAAAAAAAAAAAAAAACATAATTCCCTGCTGCACTTAAGTAGCCCACTTTTAAAATCAGTAACTGCAGGAAATCTCCTCCTTCTGAAGTCATAGATAATTCTTCCTTAGAATCCTTTCCTTAAGCTATAAAAGGCCAGTTATAAATAATAGTTCATTCTGATTCGTATCTCAGGGCACTCTAGCATTGTAATTGCTGACCTCTGCCCCACCGAATTCATTCATTTTTCAGGGGCTTGGTGACTTCTGTGGATCGGAAGTGTTTGGGGTGCACATGGTTTCAGCTTCCCCGCGGTCACTCATCACGTGTCAAGTTGAATTTTGGCTAGCGTTTTCAATGTGGTGTTGTTAAAATCTGATATTTTACAACAGGTTTTCCCGCTCTGGGGCAAGCTTGTCATGGGAAGAACCCGAGATTAGGTCTAATAGGACACGAGAGTCCGGACGAAGATAAACTAGGGGATTTGAGAAAGCTGCATGACCTTGGACTTGCCCCAGCTCCCACAGCAGCTGCGCGCCTGCAGCTGGGAAGCGAGCAGCACGGAGAAGCAGTGCCAGCCCGTACCTGGGTGTCCTCACTCCTGCAACAAACCACACTGCTCCCAGTTACCGACACCTCTTGCATAGATTTACTTGGGCTGGGAACTTACCAGCCTGACCATTATGTAAAAGAGAAAGTAAATCCCCCCCCCCCGACCCCCAAAGAAAATAAAAAAGAGGAAAAAAAAAACCCTGGAAAGTTTTGTCCTGGTCTATAGTACAGGCCTGGGAACAGGTTCTCCCCATTTACCCGTCCCAAATCCTCTTTCTGCTGCTGGTTCATATTCCTCTGACAGCTTGAACCGTGCCTTTTCTTGACAGCTCGGGGCGGGGGGGGTGGGGGGGGGTTGCTGGCTTTGGGCCCTCGGCAGAGCCCGGAGGGGAGAGTCGGGAGCCCGTGCTACCTAGCNGGGGGGGGGGTTGCTGATGTGCTGGTTTTACTTGCTTTGGCCCCGTTACTCTGTTCCTCAGCAGTAATGCTAAACTCATTACCTCCTCTTTGTGGGAAGTATTGCTTGTACTGATAGAGAATTGATGAAGAACCTTCAAATTTGTTTGAGTAGCTTTGTAAAAAACCCACAGTGTGTGCCTGATAATTTAATCTAATTTACCTTGCATGTAATTTGATCCTTTTTATTCAGTTAAAAAGAACAAACATTAATTTGAAGATGTACATGAGACGTGCCTTCGTTCAGGGGAAGGGCGGAAGGAGGGAATATTGCATTTGGTATCAAAAAGAAAGACGTTTTGTTTTTAAAAGCGGGGAGAAAAATGTAAAACATCTGGAATGAAGAGCACTCTTTTTGGTATAATTCCATCAGTTCCAAGGACTGTATGATGTGCTTCGCTGTTAGCTGAAATCCCACTTTAACTCGGGCAATACACAATATTTGGTGGCTTCTCCACCGGGCTGGCTTTGCCTTTACCTACCCTCGGCTGGTTTTTCTCCTCCACACGGTGCAGCTGGCGCTGATCCAGCTGGAAAATGATCTGGGGGAAAAATACTGCCCCCAGCTGCTCTCAGGGCTGCATTTTCACCCTGCTGCACCCCGAGCTCCGCGTGCTGGAAGGTCACACGTGCGGCGCCGGTTGTCCACCTCTGCAGGCTAGCTATGGGTTAAGTGGTGTCGTGAAACACAGTCAGCTCGTCTCCCGGCTGGTTTCTGGCGCTTTCAAAGTATGGGTTGGCCCCTCCTAAAGTTTGGCTTCTCGTTCCGTCAGAGCGGTTTGGATCCTCAGCGCGATGGCTCTGTTTTTGTTTGGTTTACTGAACGGCAAGAGTCTCGGAAGAATGCGTGTCCTGGTGGAAACTGCACAGTTGTTTCTCCAGTGGGTCTCTATCTTGTCCTGTTTTGGAAACTAGGAAGCTTAGCAATCCTTTGCAGTGCTGGATTCCAGAAGACTGTGGCCTTCATTAATTAAAAAAAAAAAAAAAAGAGATACGGGACTGTTTTCTTTTGCCATGGTAATAACATAACATAAGAGGGATACTGCAGACTTTCCCTGTATGCTTATGGAGAGGATAAGACAAAAGCCGTCCTATTTTGTGACATGCAGTCACATCTCATTTTGAGGATACCTTA
>NW_028186823.1:1623623-1652027 GCF_003343005.1 Rhea americana | reverse complement strand
AAAAAAAAAAAAAAAAAAAAAGAGAGATACGGGACTGTTTTCTTTTGCCATGGTAATAACATAACATAAGAGGGATACTGCAGACTTTCCCTGTATGCTTATGGAGAGGATAAGACAAAAGCCGTCCTATTTTGTGACATGCAGTCACATCTCATTTTGAGGATACCTTAATGATTTGTGTTAGGGAAAATTTGTCCCTCTTGTTGGCTGTCAGCTGGAATATGATTTATAAGACAAGTGAAATTAATGCTGTATATGGTTACCGAGTGCCTTTCTGTGTACAAAATTGGTAATTATGGGAAGAGGCTGCTTCTTAGGCTATGATTAGAAAGTCTTCCAGTAATACAGCAACAGGCACAAGATTATTCAGTYAAATTAATTTTTTTCCTAGTTTTTGAAAAATCTGATCCAAACCAGTATGAATTTCCCCTTGCTAATTTTAAAGTGGCCTGCTTGCACAAGATAACTAATCCCATTTTTAGTTTAAAGAAAAAAGTATTTTAGCAGAAGGCTGGCTAGATTGTTATCAAAATGTTAATGATCAGTTCTCCTGCCRTCCCAAATTATTTTCAGAGGCAGGACTAGAATAGACACATCTTCTGAATAATATTGATTTAAATATGTATTACTAGCTCATTAAGCTGTTAGAGTCTTTCCCCTTCTGGACAAAGGTTTATTAATTGCTGCAGTTGATGTATCATTAAAGTGGGTTTAGGTACAAGATGGAGAGGAGAGGGAAAGAGAGACCTAAAATTTTGACTCTGCAGTTGTGGGTGTATGGGGGGGTAAAGATGCAGAGTCCCAACCAAAAGGGGAAGGATGCTGCTGTTTGCTGTGCTGCATGAGACTGCCTGCCGTTTGACAGCCAAGAAAGTCAGCCAAATACAAGCACTATCATATTTACTTGACTAAATTACAGTTTCTGTAAATATTAGTGAACATGTTTATTTGCAGATTATTTTCGGACTAATTCCAATCAAAAACTGTTTTGTGAGCTACTGTAAAAAGATACAATTTCATGAATTTACTTTTTTATTTCCAATTTCATTTTGAGACAGCTTTTAATAGCCTACCTGTTTTATTGTGCCGGATTTCTAGTGTGTTTTGACATGCTTTTACTGCAACTTGWTCCAAGTTTACTACATTGTAATCCCTGTAGTCAAATCAACGCATTTTCCTTTTGGATGATAGTAATGATTAATTATTTTAATCTAGTAAAGATTTTTGGAAACAGAATGATGATTTTGTTTTGAAAGGGTTTAGCTTGAGAGACTTTAATTTGGAAGAGTTTAGTTTGAAAAAGTTTAGTTTATTGAGCTGTATATAGTATATATGTATGTATGTGTGCATGTATASATGTGTGTATCTCCCTGAGTTATAGCTGTTTGACAGAAAAACCTGTTTCTTGCATGCCTATTGTGTCGATATGCAATCCAGTAAATCACGCAGTGCTGTCATCCCGTGATGAGCATGGATGTACGTGTTGTGTCGGGGCGTGGTGGCCTCTGGCTGGTCCTGCTGCGCATCTGCTCATATTCCTGTGGTCTCCCCCGGCGTGCGTTGTGCCGCTTGGCCCTGCAGAGTCGGGTCCCAGGGTGATGGAGGCTGGAGGGAGCTGACGGCGTGCRTGCCGCAGGAGGACGCGGTGGGAGGTGGTGCCGTTGCCCACAGGAGTTGCCCCTGTGCAGAGGGTCTGCGCTTGCCTGCAGCGCGGCGCCGTGGGAAACTGAGGCGCGGGAGTCCGCAGCGGGAGACGTCGAGTCCGGTCCAAAGCGCCGGATGTCTCAGCCGACAGCCCRCGTACTGAGAATCTCATTCTTCTGCATGTTTCTTTTGTAAAAGAAGTAATAAAAAAGCCCTYAGGGAATAGTCGTAATGCACGTCATAACATACAGTAAAAATAATAGTTGACAGCCATGAGGTGAATTTTTTTTGCGTTCTCTCTCTTGCTGCCTAGGTAATCGTAGTTGTAGATCATAGTGGCAAACATCTGGTAATAGACATTCACAGTCAAGCAGTTGTGCAGCAATGTAAAATCAGCACCAATTATACATTTTTAATAAGTAAAAATCGATACCTTATTTTCTAAAATGAAAATGTAATACTTTTGATCTGTATTGCAGAAAGGGAAATTTATTTTTCCGTAACTTGGGTTGTATCTGTCTATCTGATAAACCCAGGACTTCCTTTTATAGGCAGGCAGTCCCRCTTGTATCTGAGCGTGTATTTACATGGTGGGGCTAGCACCGGAGTCGCTGCTAGTAAAAATAATGTTGCGTAGTTTAAATAAGGGGCTGCAGAGGGTTCAGCATCTGTAATAATAGCCTTCAGCCAGGGAGGGGTTATTTTATGCTTATTAATAAGCAGCACYTCGACAGGGAAAGCTGAATGGACATCTCCCACTCATCCCAAACTTTAAAAGCAAGCAAGCGAGCGGTTAAAGGGAAAGGTTTGTGTCTTCCTCCCGTGTCCAGCAGCGCGCTGAAAGAGATAGGGAGGCGCAGAGAGAGYCACGGGTCTTTTCCAGCTCCCGGTTTCTGTGCTCCTGGTGTTGCTTGGTGCGGCCCTTGTACCGCCTGAGTCCTTGTGGCGACGCGTTGTTTTCGCRTATTCCGTTTTTCAGAAGCCACCGAACGCTGCGTCGGTTTGGCTGCCTTGGGCAGCGCGTCGGCGCGAGAAGATGACCTCTTGCCACCGCGGAGCAGAGCGAGCGGCGGGTTTGGGGCGCGGGAGCCCCGAAGCTCAGCCGTCCTCCGGAGGGCTCGAGAGGGCGCGTCGCGCTCTGCAGCCCGTCTGCCCTCCGCACTGATTTGTCCTCCTTTGCTATAAAAAGGTACCCAAGAAAAGCAAACTGCTGTGTTTATTAGTGATCACGGAAGTCCAGCTGCCGGGAATTTCCAGGGAAGGATCTTCGTCCCCGTCTGCTTGCTGAAGCGCTCCGTTGCCGGCGGAAAGCCTGCGGCGTGGGGTGGGCACGTGGCAGTCGGGTGGGCATAGGGCCACGGGGCGGGCATATGGCCCTGCTGCCCCCCATCGCTCACAAACGGGGCTCCTGCGAGGGTGAGAGGTGGAGCCGTGGGCAGGAGCTGGTCACTGACTCGGTAACCTCCCACACTTAAAAAAAAAAAGATTTTTATGGCTTACACTGCATGGTCTGGCTTTCACACTGCCCATCACCGCGGTTTTTCTGTATGTCGTAGGTGTAGAGGGGGAGCAGGAATATAGGCTCCTTCCACGTGGACTATGAAATGCTTTACGAGTTGCCAGTAATATCAGTGATTAGGGATCTTGGGGTCCGAGCGCTTCTGGGAGAGGMGGGGGGCTTGGCAGCAGCTAAGGACACGGTGACTCTACCAAGCTTAGTCATACTGAGAGGCAGCAGCACGGGGGCCTGCWGGAGCTTAGAGGTGATCGTTCTGGAGGTCTGGTTTCTCGTGGGAGTGACAGCTTTATCYTAGAAATACGAGGGGAGTGTTTATCAAGGATTTGTCCTGCTGGTATTGTAGATTGGAGTCCATCAGTGCAGTCAGTAACAAAACCTAGAAGCTTCAGACCGCACATAAGTGTGGTTTGAACTCTGTTACTGGGTTGCCGTTCTCCTCTCCCGGGGTCTGGGAACCTGTGTCACAGCACGGACATGGCTGTTTCCTATTGATAAGTCTCTTCCATGTTGCTACCGCTAAAATAAAGTCAGTGTGCCTGCACCCTGGCGTATTTTAAAATTTGCTAGATTCACCTTGCTTTGAGTGTTCTTCACCTAGCCTACAACTTGCTTAGAAAGCAGTGGCCATGACAGCTATCTCCTACTGTCCTGTAAGCACAGGTCGAGGGTTCGAGTACAAGTCCTGCAGGGTGCAAACAGGTTGCAATAAAAGGGGAGGAGGAGGGAGGTTTCCAGGGGGTGATTTTTCAACTCTTAGTAGTTCTTCACTTTTCATCAAAGCAAGATTGAAAATTCTGGTAGTTATCAGACTTTATAGCGCATTTGGGGTTTTAGATCCCCCCCCCACGCACACAAAAGAAGGGTTACACGCTGTCGGTGTTATCGGTCGTCTGCAGCGCGGGATAGCTTCTGTGCGAGGGTGCTGCCCTGCCAAAGGGGCCCTTTCCCTGACCCTCCGGYGGGGGTGGAAGGGGGAGAAGTGGGGGCTGTACCATACACTCTTGGAGGCTAATTCCTCAAGTTACCCTGAACTTTGTRTGTTCTTTTATACTTGTACAAATTGGGTGCAAAATGCCTCTAAGAAGAAAACGACAGTTCGTCACCGACTTGCACAGATCTCCACTTGCTGGAAATTCTTCGCTGAGAAGGGCTGGGCTCATTTTAGCTATTTAGTGTGGTCACTCGAGAATGAATTCTCCTCATTACGATAATTGTGGTGGAAGGATTTTTTTAGTCCATTTTCTTGCGTGCAGGAGATGCTTTTTTCATTTAATGCTCTACATAGCTTCCAAGGGAAACTTCTTGTTAGTACAGCATTGAGGTTAAAAGAGGCTGAACTCACATTTGCAATGACAGATCATGGGAAATTGGATAGAATTGAGGTTCCTCAGCTACTCTGATACTTTTGGTGACCACATGCTTACATTTCAAGTCAACTCAAGAGTTAAAAGGTTTCAAATGGCAATGTCAACTCCTTGAATCAATGATTCCTTCCCAACGCTGCTGAAATAAATACAAACCAAACACACAGAAAAAAGACTGTGGTCAGCCTGAAATTGTCTTGTAAGCGTGTAAACCCAGAATGATTAGTAACAGACAGATAAGACCAGAGTGAATCTTAGTTGAGACAGTAAATGTTACTTTTTTTTTTTCTCCCCTCCCCTGAAGAGCTTCCTTGGCTGATGAAGTGCGGTGCCTCTGTTTCACTACATGAAGTTGTGTAAGCTGCAGATTCGGGAAGGTAATCATCATGTCAGGAGGTTCTGACCTTTGTAATGTTCAATGGCTTAGTTGTGTAGTAACTTTGTGTGAATGAACTTCAAGTAAACACCATTTTGTTTTTCATAGCTTTTTGCAGTAATTAATGAAGGCAAGTGAGTAATCTGCTACTTGGCAGTGCTGCTCGGCACGTGGGAAGAGAGCAAAATTCTCTCTCTGTAGTGGAGAGGATGAATTGATTCCTTCTTATTTYTGCCTGCTCTTCCTCCTCAGTCCTTGTAGCTCAAAGGGACTGCGGATTTCAAAGGTAAGAGTGGAAAAGCTGTGCTGTCAGAGCCGTTCACAGGGGCATGCTCGGGCCTCGGATGCATCTTGCTCTTTAGAGCAGGGACTTGGTTTCCGTGGGAGGTGCGAGAAATCCCGCCGTAGTGAGCCGCAGCATAGCGATGCCTCGGCCGGCCCAGTCCTAAGAGCGTGGCTGGAAGAGAAGAGTCTCCTTCCTGGGAAGAGAAACTCGACTTCGGAGATTTGAATAGTTTTGCTTCATTGACCTGGTACAAATATTATTCAGGATAACGCTTTGTGCTGATGGAATTGCTGCGTTACTTCACTTTAGCTCAGCCGGGTGTTGCTGTTTTTCTGCTCCGCTTGCCATGAATAGATTGGCCTTTTCCCTCTTACTTYGTGAGTTTACCTTCTCTGTGCACACAGGGAAGTAATTCCCCTCCACTGCAGATCTTGCGCAGAGGCCGCATCCCTGCTAGGTGTTTTACCAACTCTCCCATTGGGACCTGGGGGATCTGTTAGGTATTTCTACGCAAAAATACGCTATGTTTTCAYTTCGCTCGCAGAGGGCAGGTGACAGCTCAGGAAAGCCCCCGCGGCCCGTGCTGCCTGCTCTGCACCCCTCGGCCCCCTTGCTGTTGCCCCACTGCCCCATCGCCGTTGCCCCAGGACCCGGTTCCCATGGGCCGGCAGCTGCCCCCGCTGCAGAGCTGTTTCTGAGCTCSCCGAGATGCTTTTTACCCGCCTTGCAGAATGGACTAGAGAAGGGCAACAGCAAATACGATGCAGCCGACGTAGCTATAGACAACGACAAGTAAATATTTTAAAATGCATTTTTAGGTATTTTAGGAGGTTACAGCAGTTCAGGTCTGTGCTGTTGATTTCTCAACCTTCTCACTGCCATGGAGATGTTAYCAGGAAAATTGCATTTTCATGTTGAAGGATTTCTTTGGGTATAATATTTCCAAATTGAATATAGAATTGAACAAATACAGAATCACTCTCTTCTCTTTATTTCATTGCAGCTTTGCTGTAGGAATTCTTTTGTTTTGCAGGAGTGTTTAGAGTGGAAAAATTGTTTGACATCCAAAACAAGTAAAGTTTCATACTTTAATGGATTGTTTAAATTTCCCAACAGGAATATTCTGTTACTGAACAATAGCAGTTTCAATAGTAGCAAAATCTTCTCAGTTCTTTAATAAAGTTCTTTAATAAAAARGCTTTTTAAAAAGTAGTAGATATCAGTGCTCCCTTTTAAAATGGGAAACTGAAGCACAGAGGGTCTCGGTCCGAAGTGACTCACTGCCAGCTTCAAGGAGCAGGCTGTGGTGGCGTTTGATGTGCTTAAGCGCTTGTCATCATCCTTATGTTTGGGAGGGGCAAAACAGACATTTAGCAGCAGATTTCGTTCTGGTTAAAGCTCTGTGATGAGTTTCACCTACTTTACAGTGTAGTAGGGCTCCAWTTGGCCTCTATCCAAGTTTAGTTACTTTAGCTACTGAAATTTGGTTTCCATATTCGATTTCCTAATATTAAATTACTGTAACATTAACTGGAAAACTACTATAATATACCCTGTTTTTTTCCTTCTCTCTGTACATTCTGGATTTTTTTGTTTGCTTGTTTGCATGTGTTTATTTCTCCTTTGCTTATTTTCTCTTTTATTGCATCTGTGAAGCTTTTATTCTCAATTTTCATGCCATTTGTCATATGAGAGAAGCCAAAGAAAATATTTCACATTTCTGTTTCAAGTTAAAAACCAGTTTTAATGCTGAACAATAACTATATTACAAGGAAGCTTGATGTGCCCTCAATGCCATTACAATATGCTAAAAAAAAGGCAATTTAATGGAAACAGCRGAGTATTTGAAAGTTCACTGCATGAAAATTGGATTTTTGCCTTTTATTATTTACATTGCACCTTATTCATACTTAAGGCCATAGGGATTATCATCCTTCTTAATGGCCTTATTTAATAAAGACTTTGCTTTTYACAGTATATGATCTAGTAGTGTAGGCTTCAGTCTGTTATCAGGATTTCAATTAACTAGCTCTGACTTCAGTTGCCCTATAAATCCTATAAATATATCTAAATAATTAATTTGTTTTCCATGGATGGTAGTGGCTACTTTTAAATACAGCTGCTCTATGCTTAGCTGCTAAATGATACAACTGTACTTAYAACTTGCTCTGTTTATCATTATTTTTTAAATACGTGGAATATGGCTATTAATGTGACTGGTTAGACAGGGACCAGTCTCGTGAGGTATGAGACCTCATAGTGGCACTTCAGCTGTGGCTGAGGACCAAACCACTGTGGGGATGCGAGTGCACCTTCAGTTTGGGGAGGAAAGGATAGGGACGAGTGGATGTCATGGATCAACATATCTCTTAGCTGGACTGAAGGTTTCTGAATCCTTTGATTGTGTTCATATATATTGTGAACCAAGGACTGGACAGTTTATACTGGAGTGGAAGAGTAGTTAAAATACGGGACACTGAGCAAAATGCTGTTGCTATTAAATTCGGGCATTTGCAGGTACCCCATAAAAATGCCTGCACCAAAACAGAAGAAAAATCAGTGCTTGAGTGCCTCTCTGAAGACCAGTTTCCAGCCCAGATTGCAGAGACGACTGTGGCACCTCAGTGCTGGGTTGTCACCTGCTGAAAGCAGGGGCTGTTACTACTACACTGAGCTGCAGCCGGCTGTACAAGCGGGCCTGCCCCCACACTCTGCAAACTGATATATTCAGTGATTCACCTACGAGAAGCGGAACAAAAAACAAAACTTGGCAGCTGCGAAGAAGCGCTGTTGATTGGAGAGTCCCAGTCTTTTCCAAGTCATTCCTGCTGGCTCCCATCCTGAAGAGGGAAGATACGAGACCTTCAGGAACTCACAGAGATCAGAACACGAGTCAGTGTTGGAATATTTAAGGCTTTAAAAATGTTTTTCACCTATCAGTGTGTGATTAACTGAGTGTACAAATTCAAAGAGAAAAATAATATTTAGTAAACATAGCTCACTTAGTCATTTTGGCATTTGATATGCAAAGATTATGCATTTTTCCCAGGACTTACATTAATAATTTCAGCATGATAACTTTAATTTAAAAAAGGGCTTTTCTTTTTTTTAGGGAGTTTTATCTGTGCATGTGTAAAAGTAGAACATGAATTAAGTTTCTGTTTTCCGTTTTTTTCAGAAGCTTAAAATGTACCTTTTCACCTTTAAGACAAAATGAACGGTTATATTTATGGGACTTGGAAGGTTAACACAGTATGAAAATGAACACAYTGGAGGTCGTCTTCCTGACAGCTCCATTGTGTTGGCAAAGGACAAAGATGAAGCACAGCCTCAATTTACTTTTCTTGCTAGACAGTACTTTGTTCTATACTCTTACAAGAAGGCATTCCACATCTGGAGAAGATGGAAAGCRTGGAAGTCATGATACTGCCTCTGTCAACCGTAATACAGTGACTACACATTTTGGTGCTCTTCAAGGAGTTTTGAATTTTGTTTGTTGCCTTTTGGAAGACTTCCAATAGTGGATACTCCTCTTCGATTTTTTACCATTTCTCTCATGACCTTCATGGAAAGGTTGAAAGAGAAAATATTACATTTGTCTGTGGAAGGCCTGAGGGCTTGAAGTATGGGCTTCCTTTTTGGTGCTTACTGCAGTAGATAAAAGAAGTGAGAGTTCTCCTTACATTTGTCCAGTGTGGGAAACCGATGCTCTTAGATACATCTACCCTGGGAAAGTAAAATGTGTTTAGTAAATTCACAGAATATTAAACATTTGGTACATTTCATTTATGGAAGATCKCATTCATTTCATTCTGGAGGTTATTGGCAATGTTGGAGCGCTAATAAATAAACTAAAAAAGAAGCCATATAAAAGAGTTTGCATCCAAGCTCCATGTATTCCCTCTGGGTTCCTGCAWGTTCCCTTTGCTTTGCAGAAACTGCCAGCTTCAAGGACTTGTTTTTGCAAATTTGGATGGAAAGGGAGASAATTTTAAAATCAGTTTCTTTTGCTTAACAGTGTTTATAACACAGTTATAATAAAAATATAACTTTGATACAAATCAGTACTTGTCCAGAGTAAACTGCACACATGGAATATGCTGTCCTTCCAGAATCCAGAAGAAGGGACACAAAGGTAGTTTTCTTTCTTTGAAACCTATGATTAAGGATGCTGCAATTATTTCTTGGGAGACATTCACTTAAGTCTGCACTGCTCTGTCGTTTTGAAATCTTTTCAGCAAAGTGCCTAGAAGGGAAAAAAACCTATCCTGCTGCTTTCTCAGATCTCCTCTGGTATTGTTCTTGAAGAAGTTGTCACCTGTCCCCTCAGAAGTGTTAGGATTTACCAGCCAGAAGATTTGTGTTGAGCCAATAGCCATTAAACATCATGTGCCTCTGCTSTAGAGGTCCAAGGAGGCACATTATTGGAAACCCTGCATCTGCTAGCCACCTGCCAGCAATGCTGCTCCTGTAACAAGGAGAAAGGCAATCAAGGAAGAATATAGATGTTTTGCATCATGAATTGCATTTCTCTTTGAAGATTGCTAGCAAGTAGCCAGTCTGTTGAGAAAGAAGGGTTGAGCTCACCTGAACTCAGACTGCAGGTGGGTACACAAATTCATCTGAAGCTTATATGAACACTCCTTCTTCTTCTGTACAAGGCACACAAATCCCTCTGTTGGCTGTTTAATATCAGTCTGTTTRTCTATTTTTTTGCTCATGGAAAGGCTGTGGGTCATTTCTTTCTTCTGAATTATGTTTTAATCATTTTATTTCCTATTACAGTGATTAAAGCTGAACTGGGCATACACAGACTATTAACTTCGCCACAAAACTTTGCCACGCTGCAATGTATATTATGAAGCCATTTCTAAAATTATCTTATACTACCTGCTTATTTAATGCTCTGTAGCCTGCTGAAGGATTTCAGGCTAGATGCTAGGTCACCCATATGGAGCACTTCATATCAGGTGTGTTTAACTAAAGGTGCCGAAGGAGGAGGTGATGCGTAGGATGGAAGTGCCCAAGGGGTTTTTAACAGCAGCCTGGAAATAAGCACTGAAAACGTGCCAGAAAAGCGGCTGACCTCCCTCCAGGKCTGTGTAGGAGAGGCTGGGTCTGAATATGAGGAGTGAGTCCCTGTGCCTTAACAGCAGATAATGAATAACAGATTGATGCAGGAGGGGCAGTACCAGCTCCAGGCCATGGAGACAGTGCCTTCAGGAGTAAACAGTCATTTTTTAGGACTAAAAACCTAGCAAAAAAACAACAACAACAACAAAAAAAACCACACACACAGGCTCTTGTCGTTAGGAATTTCATCTCTCTYTGTTAAGCTTTAAAGGACGTTACTGGTGAGCTTGCTGGCTGGGTGCAYGCTTTTTAATCTTCGTGCCTGTGCCGCTGACAGCTGCAGGCAGAGCTGGGAAGTGCAGCCATCACRCTGGTGGTTGAGTGGTGAGAGTCCTTCTTTTCCATCAGATTTTGGAAACTGTGACCTGTCCTGAAAATTTATAGTTTCTCTTTGCTTTGGGGCTCTGACGAGTTAATCCAAAGTGTTTATAGCTAGTGTTGCTGTTTGATGAACAGCTCCAACCAAATCAGAGACCTCGGAAGAGCAGATTCATAGCAGAGAGCCCTTTATTTAACTTGGCAGGGCTCATCACAAACCATCAAAGAAAGCAGGCACTTGTCAGTAGTATCGAATGGATGAATATGATAAACAAAGAGGTCACAAAGGCTTTAAGCCTAGCTTTCCTCAGTGGCAGAAATAAGATGTGCTTGCCAAACAGCTTTAAGACTCAAATATAGGTGTGTTATATATTCAAAGCATATGGGGTTTATAACTGTTGTTCCCGTAGGTGTTTATGGGTTTTCTCAAAATGCAGGAAGGAAAGAGATCATGAAGGAGCCCAGAAGTGACACACCGTCCATCTGTTTTGCTGAACTGTTTTTCTAAATTAAATCCATTGCTTCCAAAATAAAGTTAATATAGGATGTTGAAAATAGAATGTTCCAAAAGAAAATTTAACAGCAGTTATTGGTGGTCTATTATAAATACAGGTATTCTGATGATAAATCTCCATTCCCAAGTGAGATCCTCACTGCAGTCCAATTCTGCAGAGGATTTAATTGCATGCTARTGTTAATCTCTGCTAAAGCATTTTGCCTATGGTTAACTATAGCAGCATGCCCTAAATTAAATATGTGTCTGATGTTTCCCCTACTGAAATAAATGGCTGAGTTGAGGTTAGAGATAATTTTCTCTGAGTAACTGCTGAACTCTGCTCTAACTGTACCTGTCTGTACATATTTAGAACAAGGTAAAGACTGATACARTGGCTTCCTTATGTTAGCAGTTAAGATCGTGGTTGAAGTCTTTCACTTTACTAATTCATAAGAAGGAAGCTGAAGAAGTTGGAAAGAAGTAGAACTACAAAATAGTTTGAGGGTTACTGCTCTTTGTCAGCTATTGCAGAGAAGATGAGCATAACAAGTGTCACAGTGTCGAATTATATATGGTCTACTTACTGAAATATTCATAAGAAATTGATATATAAAGTGAAAGTTCTGGTTAGAAGGAATGAGGGTTATTCTTAAATATCCACAAGGTGATTCACTTACCACATTCTTTGTCTAGCAAAATGATTGGATTACTGCGTTTACGGAAGAAAAAACACAGCTGTGTCTCATTGATATGTCTTCTTTTTTTAGTAAATCACATTATAATAATAATCGCTTTAGATGTATCTTAAAGTCATAAGTGCTGCAAGTGTGAAAAAATCCTGGCTGCTGATGAACAGCTGGGGAGCAGAGGCAGTGATTTATATGAAAACGTAAGTGTTGTAGAATTCAGAAGCAAGAATACTCTTCAGTTTTAGGTTTGATGAGTCCTGTGAGCCCTGCAGGACTATTAAGTCCTGTAAAGCATATGGTTAGCAAATTGTGTGAATTCCAGTCTGAAGCAAATATAAAAATAGGAGAACTGGTCTGCACAGAACTGTGTCTGCACTTAAAATACAGTTGTGTTAGAGACAGGAACTCTAAACTTTTATAGCTGGCAACAAGTAGAGGATGATAAACAGATCGTTTGGGATGTGCAGGTGAAGGAGGTGATGCTAGAGGTGTCTTGTAGATATTCTGCTGTTTTAATAACCCATTTAGATACTGTCTAGCAATAACCCTCCAAGAGCAGTTACCATTCATTTCTGCACACTCAAGGTTGTTACGAGCTCAGCACACATCCTGGTCCCAGCCCGTCACTGAGGTGCTCCTCTTACGCAAGGGTTGTGGGAGGAGTTCAAGGACAGTGTTGTCTCGGGGAACCAAACATTTGCAGCATCACTCTAGTCCCCGGTCTCTTTGGGAGGTGCCTTTCACTGAGTTTCATTTTTCATCTCCCATATGAGCAGGAAACCAAACCTCTTATCGTACAACTTCATATAGGAGATGCCAACCATTAGGAAGTGCCGGCATTTCCAGGTGCTTCTGCCACGTTCCCTGCCCTCTTTCCAGGTCACTAACAAGTCCYTACCTAAGACTGTCTAAATACTCTATGCAGTAGTTGCGCTCCATCTTTAGTCTGCCTGTTTGTGGTGTTCATTACATGCGTCCTTATTCACAGACACCTTCAGCTGCTGTCATACTTGCCTCTTGGACTCCTCATACGGAGTTGCAAGCCAGGTTGTGATTGTTTGGAGGAAAAAGTCCTGAACTTAGGTCTTGCTTTAGCCAAATGACTTGGTCAGAAATCCCCTTGCAGGATGTTTCTGCCCAGTGCAGTTGCTGCCTGTTTGCCGGCGAGTGCACTCGGTGCATTGGGTGGTCCCCCTGGGTGCTCCTCCTTCAGTGCTAGCACAGGACGGCTCTTGCCAGGAGGCTCAGCTGTGCCCACCAGGTGCAGCAGCAGCCTGGCAGCCCCCCTTCGCTTTTAGTTCCTCACGCTAATTCACGTGACCCTTGACTGGCTCTTCTTGAAAGTCGAGTAAGGCAGAAGAGACCTTGCTTACACCATGTACATAAATGAACGCTAACACTTAGTTGCTCGCATCCCCAAAGGTCTTTCTGTGGGCTGTAGCCATCTCTGCTGCAGATCTGAGGGGATGGGACAGCACACAGTTTCCTAAGGTGGCAGGACTGCAGGGGACCACGTGGCCACCACTTGGAGCTTCCTCCAGTGGGGGACAACTTTATAAAAATATTTGTAATGGAAAGATTCACGGACTGTCTGCTCCTTATGCCCTGATTCAAGAAAGGCCACAAGTTGCTTGCCAGCATCGTTTYATAAATTTAAGACTTAACCTGGAAGATAGCAGAAGGAGCAGGAAGGGCCCTGCTAGTGTTTATAGGTCCTTAGAACAACATGGAAAAAATGAGGTAAAATTCTCAGGATGTGTCAGGAAATACGGTATATACAGATATGCAGGAAAGCAACTCTCCCATCTGGGGATCTGTTTAACACGAGTCTGGGAACAGAACACATCAGCCAGGTGCACCAGTGGTTTTAACATCAGGGGTGCACCGTGTTGTACCCTGCCCAGCACCCCTCCTCCAGCTGTGGGAATCCTGACATTGGAAAACCTGGATTTTAAAGCTACCACAAACTGGCCATTTTGCCAGGTGCCTCCTCCCATTACTTTAAAGAGGGGACCGTCCCCAGAAAGCCTCAGCACAGGACTGGGCAAATTGCTACTTTGGAGTTGTTTGGTGTTAAATCATCATGATGTTAAATCATACATGACATTAACTCGTGTAATCTGCCCCCCTTTCCCCTTAAGTAGGTCTTTTKGGCATTAAAAGCTCCAAAAATGGCAACAGGAGAGCTATCCTGAACTTGAATTTTGTCTATCGTCTGCCCTGTTTTATGTGGTATAAATATTTGGTTGCAGCTCTTAAAAAAAAAAACAGCAGTGGATCATGAAGGGGTTTTACTAGGCCCTTTTGGACTTTTATTTTTTAAGGACAATGTAAAATAATTGCTAGTAGACTACATCAACAAAGTCTGGAGTTGATGATAGATACGGACTGTTAGGTCTATAGTTTGTCCTTGATTGCAGCAGTGCTCCAGGTGTCTGATAATGAAGAAGTCAACATCCTAGGTGTTGTTTGACCAGAAAAACATGAAGGAATGCTGACATCTTATCTCAGATATCATTCCCCTGCCTCTTCAGTGTGGCTGCAAGTATTGCAAGGCCAGTATAGTTAAAACTTTGCAAAATGTGTGAGCCCTCCCTCCGTATTATCATAGAAAATGCTAGTTGAAGTCTGGTTTTATCATTTGTACAGATGTACTTAGGACCCAGCAGGTTGGATTTATTTTCGTGTAACGGGGCTGTTCTTATACTGCTGGCAATATGTAATTTGACAAGGGATAGGCAAACCTGGTTTTCTGACCCCAGCTATGCTTCACAGAGCAGTTGGGATGAATTGTGGAGCCAGAAAATATTTTGATCCTTTCACGTGCTGGTTCTATTACGTGAGTGTAACATTTATGTTAGTAAGTAAATCTCCCTTAGCAAAACCTTAGCAAAAGGAAGCTCTAAAGGGGGGAAAAAAAATTCTCTCTGTTTCTAGCAGCAGACCTTGCAGCACTTTAGTTTTCATTATTATTTATATGAAGGCAACATTCTCTGCAAAAGATCCCAGTTTATGTCTGTGTTTTACACCTGGTGGTGCATTGTTCTGTCAGGAATCTGGAGGATATGTGTGTTTAAAAAAACTAAGTGATGTGTATTGACTTGTAAAATAAAAATATCTCAGGATGTAKTTAGATGTGCCAGCCTGAAACTCTTTTAAGATAGAAGGAAGAAAAAATTGCACCAGAGCTATATAATTTTTATACTTGATTGTTTTATAGAAAAAATGTAGTAAAGTAAGTATGTATAATTTACCTCTCCTTGTTGACTGTCTTTGCAGAACTATATCTGAATCATTTCCTGTTAGTGAATAAAAGCAAGAGGTTTTCAGGGTTGTTTAGTCTGGGCAACTGGGAGTTAGAGCAGCTAATGTGTTCCAGGAGGTTAACCACTGTGAACTCTCTTGTCTGAGCCATTTCCCTTTTTTAGATAGTTTGCAACCCATGCAGTTGCCTTTCAGGTAGCAAGTTACCAGTTGTCTTGCACCTAAGGTGAAAGTGAGCAGTCGGTGGCTAGGTGAAGTCTCAAAAACATGTATCACCTGTCTCTGCTGTAACCTGGAAGGGAATAAAGGAGAGTGACTCTTCCACAGTAATGATTTCCTTTTCCTGGAATAAAGGCATTCATATTTTATGTGTAGTAGTTTTTGAAAACCTCATTTTGTAGCCCCATAAAATCCCATTCATATGCAGGATGCTTATATGTAATTCACATCTTTAACTAACCRAATGCAGTTTCCTGCAAGGCATTTTAATGGAAATTCTTATTTGCAAATAAGCTCCAAACAGCATTAGGAATTTTATGTGATGTTGTCAAAGGTGAGTAATTAATGCAAACTCTTACTGACCTGTACGGTGCTGTTGCCCGGGAGAACTGGGCAGCAGCAGCATGGCTTTATGCTACCGAGCCATCTGGAAGAGGGCGATTACACGGTTTGCAATTAGCTCCTAGTGTCGGGCTTCTCAGGTCACAGGGCTTCTTCAGCATAGCGGTTTTGTGGCACCAAGTCAYACCAATCACACAGGGGATGCCTGCAGGCGATCGCTGCCGGCAGTGCTTTCTTCAGCATTTAACCTGTGCCTTTTTGAACAGCAGTCCTTCTTGTACTTTTTTTTATTAACTTCATTTTTAAGCTTTTCATTGATTTGGGGGCTCGTTTTTCCTTTTAACAGCTGCTGATGCATTTGTAGTTAATTATTTAGCAGGCATAGTATGACATAAAAGGGAATATTTTACAAACGATTATTTTTTTCTGCTTTGTGTGGCGTTTCTCCCTGGTCTCTTGTGATCTTCTCACAGCTGATCTCATGGATGATGAAAGTAACCACTAATGGGCTTCCATTCGTACGTAGTTAGAGGTGTGCTACATTTCAGTCCTTGCGTGGAGGGACTGAAATTCGCAGTTTCCTTAATGGAATTAGGGAGAGTGTTTTCGCATGTAGCAGAAGCATGCTAATGGAAGGCTAAAGGCATTTTTGTTCTTGGGTTTCAAATTAATTTCTGTAAACGCTCTGGGTTTAATTCAGTTTGGAATGTGTTCTTAATTCAGTAAAAGCAGGAGAAGAAACATTATGGTGAATACTGGAGATCTGATGACCWTTGTATTAATTTTTGGAAAACCAACGCATTGTTACTTGTCATACTGTTCACATTAACAAGATGGCTAAAAAACATGGGACTCCATTGTAATTGATATTATACAATTTCTTTGTGCATTTTGGCTTGACTTAAAACAGCACTAATCAGCATTTAAGAAGCACTTTGAAATGATACATAAAAAAAAACATTTATATGGTAGCAAATGGCTGCTGGGTTCTTAGCAAATCCTAAATCTGGAGAATTAAGTGAAGGTGAAAGTCTTTTGACAGTTTTTTTTTTTTGATGCTATTTAACTAATACTACCCTAGATCTTAGCCCAAAGGTCCAAGAGAAGCAATGACTGAATAATGTTATTTCTCAAAACACATACCTTGATGATGTCAGTTTTTAAAAAGAGAATCGTGCTCTTCTTGTATGCGTGGTTAAGGTAAGAGTGCTCGAGGTAGTTTAAAAATGAGAGTTAAACAAAACATGCTGACCTTAATGTGTTTGTGGCGCTTACAGAACGCTTTCCATGAGCTTCTGTACTGAGTTTTGCCTTGTAGAGCCATAGAGGGCATTGCACTCTCATAATCACTATTTTTGACGAGTGCTCTTTTATAAAGTCATGAGCTGTTAGTTTCATATGTAAGTGGAGGTTTTACCGATATGCGACCTCAAGGAGTTGTCTGGTCCTGGGTGTCCCTCAGGGGGTGTTTGGAGGTGAGTGATGCTGGCGGGTGGGGAGGGCACGAGGGAGGTTCGCAGGGCTGCGAGGTGCCCCAGCACAGCGCGGTGGGCACTGGTGGCAGAGCAGGTGCCCCGCATAGGGCCAACGCACAGGGCTTAGCCCTGCTCCTGCTGGCAAAACGAAAAGATCTACAACCTTGCTTCTGCTTGGAGAACGGTACCTGGATGGTTTTTATTGACAGCTGCCTGTGCACCTTCTGCTGTCTTCGTAAGCTCCTCAGACAGCTCTAAGGAAGATACAACCTCACTCGTCTTTGTGTGGTGTTCTGTGTGGTTTGTAAAAGTTAGGTTTAGCCCCTTAGTTTGGGCTCTATCAGAAAAGACTAAACAAGAAGCATTTCAATTACATGTATTTCTAAGAAAAGATTAAAACTTTCCCATTGAAAGGACTAAGAAATACAAGCAGCGGTGGTTCCACCCCCGTAGCACTGTGTGTCTCCTCTCGCTGTACTGCTGGCTTTGCTCACCTGCTTTTCAATGTTTATGGCAAATACAAGTTTGTTATCACTGCTGGTGTTTTACGTAACTTAGACCATAAGCTTCTGAAAGCCAGGATCCTGATTTTACCTGCAAAGTCCCATGTTGGTATTAACAGCAACAACAGCCAGATGTAGTGTAGTTGAGCAATTTTCCAGCTGTGTCAAGTCACTGAGCTTCTCCTTATCTTAGTTCCTCTGGCTGTGAAGTTAGTGCTATTTTACTTTCTTCYGAAGAGGCAATTCTGTGAAGATCCCTTCGTGTCTGGAACATTCGGTGTCCAATTTCTATGGTTTTGTTGCTATTGAGTAGGAATATTGAAAGGTGAAGTACCGGGAAATCTGAAAAAGGTGCTGAAACTGTTCAAAATGAGCTTTTGTTGCAATAGCCTTCATTTTGTTTTTTTCTCTCTCCCAGCCATAACATATTGTTAAATACCTGTTCTCTTAAAAAGGATGGGAGAACTGGAACTGTATTGAACACTACCAAATCCTATGCTTGTTTCAGCAGCTTGCTCTTTAGTTGTTTTCTGGTTCCCTGATTCTTTAAGATAGCCTTTAATTTCTGGTACCTCTGGCTCTGGGACTTGGTAAACCTTGAAATAGAGCTTGAAGGGCAAACAACAAGGTTTCTTTACTGTCTACTCTAAGCTCTCACCACTGCAGTTAGTTATGAGTTTGTTGTGACTACTAGAAGACCAAGGTGGGAGTTTGAGGAAACCTAGAAATGATGAAACACTTAAAACCCCTGAACATATATTGGTATTTATTTGTATCAAAAAGCAAGAGACAGAGCTGTTCTTCATCATTTAGATTTACTAAAATAGTTGGCACTGTGATTCTGTGACTGATAGGGCACTGCCTTCAGCCTCTCGCCTGAGTTATGCAGACTCAGTCGTCCTGTTTGTAGGGTTTAGTACCTGGCTTTCTCTATGTAGTGATGGGAATGGTACCCTTTGGAGACTTGTGGATACTGCTTTCGAGGTAAAGCCTCCTGTGAGAGCCTGCCTCTAGGGGAAACTCATAATGCTGCAGAAGATGCATGGAGCCTTGTGTCCTTAAATTAAGCATATGGGGAACTCAGTTCTCGGTGTTCTCCCAAGCTGCGATCAGAAGCAGCGGGTTCCTGTGGATGCCGCTCTGAGCAGGGTGTATGGGGGCTCGTGCTCTGGTTGCAGCGTGCCTCTGCACAGYTCCCTAGGTCCAGTTTATCCCATGGGTTGGGAGAAACAGGGAGCAGGCAAGCCAGGGTCTTGTGCCCTGCAGACTGAGTTAAATTGTAAGAGGTTACTACTTACGGGCCAGATGGCAAAAAACTTTGTAGTGTTACATGATGGTGGAAAATCCTTTGAGGGCTGGATAGAGCTGTCCTATGGGCTTGCAGGGCTGTGAGAAGCATGGAAAAATGAAGTAAAGGAGAGAAATATGAAACATGAAATCCGATATAATTTCTGTGTTTATAATTTTTGTGTGTTTAATCTAGAAGTCACTTTTAGTGCAAGGTGATATATTGCAGCATTCATTTTTTCAAGGATGAAGTAAAGATTTTGGTGGGGTGTTCTTACAGAAAGGGTAATGCTTGTGCAAACAACATGCACATCTGCAAATACACGTACTGTGATGCTAGTTAAATGTGCCTGAGGAGTAGAGTGAATACTTCCATTTAGAAGTAGATGCCTTTTTCCTTAGCTGTTTTGTTTTCTCTGGAACCCACAGTTGGGCTCAGTAGCATAATGTCATTATCAGTATCACTGTGCTGTCAGTTCCAGAAATTAGCCTTGTGGTGTGCTTTGAATAGGACTTAATGCAAGTTTTAGGCAAGCTGTTTGTCTGTGTTTGCTTACGGTGAGAATGTTAAGGATGTTGCATGTTTTCATTTTAAACTAAAGCAAATAAAAGAAAGAATTCTGGAAACAATTTATGTATCTGTGTTTAGAATTGGTACTACAAAGACTACAACGATTTTAGAATAAAGCCAAGTAGAAGGCACATGTATGTTCAACTTTAGTTAAATATATTTTTCTTTTCCAAGTAGAAAAGGCAGTATAATAGAAGGAATACGTATCCTGAAATTTATGATACGTTCAAGGTTCCTTGAAATGCTTTTCTTTCAGATAGAATTTAAAAAGATGTAAGAGCGATGTCTAAATGCATCTCAGTTGTACAACAGCTCCCATAGACAGGCTGTTAGAAGTCTATTCTTTTGATGAGAATAGTTCTTCAAAATCACTTAGAATCACAAGGTAACTGTTTACCTTGGACTACTGAAACAGTCTTTGTTCTTTGTACTTGGTCTTTAGTTGTTGATCTCACTTACYGTGGGACTGTTTCTTCTGTTTGCTGCCCTTGACTCATTCTCAGCATTTCTCTTGCACATATTGCCAGCGTATCTGTACCGCTGTGGAAGAAATTTCCACCTACGACTACTCACTTACTTCACGCTGAAGCAGCTTGGAGCAGACGATTTATTTACAGGAAAGACACAAGGAACAGCTTGAGGTCAGCACTTGTGCCTGCACCGCTGGGCACGAGCAACCTCGAAAGAGGGCTTGATGCCAACGCAGTCTCTCATCCATGCTGCCGGTGGGCAGGAGGGCGCCTGTGGGAGCACTTGCTTGGGGCATGGACCTACTGTCTGTGCKTGGTCTGGTTGCCTCCTTCTGCTTCGCTTGCCTTGGATCGGCACCCGCAGCTCAGGTGCTTTTCCATGTTGTTGTTGAGGCTAATGAAACAGTACAGCTCGGTGCTATATTAACCTGATGTGCCATTCATAGGATACGCACCAAAACTACTGACGTGGAAATGTGTGTTGAGAGCGCTGTGCCTCTGAGGCTGGCATGCCACGGAGTGGGGGAGCATGCAGTAAGCAGCTTTCTAGAAATGAAATTGCAAACTCTGTCCCAGCTTTCTTACTGGCATGCTTCTATCCCATACCGATGCCGCCAACAGCTGTGCGCAGCGTGAATGGCAGCCCTCTTAATGGAAATGACAGGGAGTAAAACTGGAATCCTAATACGGCAACAGAACTCATGTTGCAAGCTAGCTGTCCTGAACACAAATATGTAAGGCCTTCATTAGGACAGTGCATTATGTTATTTTGTCAGTGGAAGTTCGTAAATGCAGGATCATKTGTAAATGTTAGGTTGACTCCTACTTAAATTGCAAAGGGCTTGAAAATGCTTCCTGGACATATACTTTTTATTGTCCTGTTTAATGTGCTTTAATGTGCTAAACTATAGCTATACAGCTATAAGCCTTTCCAGGGATGCATCCTCTATAGCTGTATTTGGAGGTTTGATAAACAAGGTTTTCCACCAGCTCTGCTGGTGTAAGCCATTGTGACTGGCTTGTTCTCTTTCAAAAAAAAAAAAAAAAAAAAAANNNNAAAAAAAAAAAAAAAAAAAAAGTGGAGTTTTTTCCTACAAAAAGGAACATACAGCTTTTTTTTGGTGCCAGTTTCAGACTGTGTTCATGTGGTGGCCGCTTAAACTGCTGTCCGCATCTGGTTACTCTTTGTCACATTTAATTAACGCTGATCTCTATGTCAGTCTTGTGTGCTGTGAGTTACAGAGAGGCTGGAAGAGGGTGTATATAAAAAGCAGAAGCCCAGGGAGTTTGGCTGAGGCCTTCTTCTAGGTCATTAGGCTGTAAGCATTAGTCTGTAAGTGTCACTGCTACTCTGACTGAATGGCTAGTAGATTTTGTGAAATCTAGATGTTGGTCACTGAAATGGATATCAAAATAACAAGACTGAGTTTGGTCCCTTGTTTGATGATGTGTATTACAGGGCTGAAGAGCAAGGCGGTATTTGATTTTGTGTATTCTTTGCTTGACCTATTGCATAGATTTTTTAAAAACGCTTAGGAGCCTTATCATGAGAACGTAAGGAGAATGCTCCAGCTACTCCGTCAGCACAAGGGACCGACATGAACAGTGGTTCCTCGTATTTCAAGAGCCTCATCTTTCAAAAACTTAGAATTTACCTAAAGACAATCTTTTAGTACCTGGGACTTCCCATATTGGGATTTATCTCTTTTGCAGGTAATAGAAATGTTAAGCTTTTACACACACTACCTATGAAGGGGAAAAGAAAAGCAGGTGATTGTGATCCCTTTAACCAGAGAACTTTTAAAGACACATCGTTGTCATAACAAGCATCACATTATTTAATAAAACAGGCCACATGCTCCTTGTTTTTCTACTTCTTCTGTCTATTCCCATGTAGGCTGTGTCATACTACATGAGATATGTAAAGGGATCAGCTTTGGTCTCACCAGGTTAGGTCTCATCTTGATTCCTTTGCCATGTTATACATTTCATTTCTGTGGGGATCTTGCTTTTTGTTTTATCTGCTGGCATTTTAGAGCCATTTGACGGGAATATTTGTGAGATAAATGTTCCTCCTGCAGATAAGGATAGATGTAGGTGTGTTTTGGAAATAACTAATAGTGAACATTGTAAAACAGCAGGGAAGGAGTGAGGACAGATGGGTTTGTTTTTCCTCAGGGAGTCTAAAATAAACTTGATTTGTCTTCTTTAAATCCTTACACTCAGTAGACAAAAATTATAAGAAGTGATGTTTACTCATGTAAAAGAAATAACTTAAAAAACAGTTTACATCAGCTAAGAAGAWTTGGCAAGTCAGGGATTTATTTAAGTATGTATGTATGTAACTAGGTTTATGGGAGGGTTGATGCTTCACTGTACTYTCTCTGATAGTAACATAATCTGTTTTATTTTCATAGATGAATCCAAAATCTGTATTTGGAATTCTGTGTGTTCCGAAAAGACGTTTCTCTCTCAGTTTGTGCCAGAGATTTTCAAAGGCACAGAGGGCAGCTGAGTATTTAATTTTCACTCACATTAATAGAATTTGACCACTTACCTCTTTTTTTTTTTTTTCCTTTTTGACATCCTTCATTTTCCTGTTTTTGTTTCAATTACATACATTCATATGTCTAGTAAAAAGATGTAGGCAAAATGGGTATATATCTGCCAAACTACCACTTTTTGTAGTCTTGGTAGACTGTGTAACCCATTAGCTACTGCTGTGCTTTTTTGTAGTTACTTGCCACATCCAAGCCCAGCAGCTGGACTGCTGGAAACCTAGCAGCCCTGATCAAACAGCCACTGAGTGCTCGCTGCCRCTCTGATGCTCTCTGGTCACATCACACTCACTGCATCTGCCCAATAAATTGGTCTCGACCTGTGTGGTACATGTGACATGCCCAGTGTGGGTCAGAAGTGTTGTGTGCATGCGGATCAAGTGTACAGACCCCAAGTACCTGACTATGATTTTAAATTTATGGTAGAATCTAAATCAATTATCATCTAAATTTTCCTTGCTCTCTAGGATAGATTTTTGTTGTATGCATGCAAGTATTCATCTRAGATAATCATGAAAGCCTGTGCTTATGTTAAAGATCTCTTAACTGCCCTTTTCTGTAATTTCCAAATTTTGCTATTTGCAGAGCTGCCAAGTTACTAACTGTGCTTTCTCTTTTTTTCGCTATTTTAGTATAAAAAATAATTTCTAATGTCAAGTTTTTTGGCTTAGCCATCATGTCTCTTGGTAGTCTGTTATGGTGATCATTATGGCTGGCTTGAGGGAGCATTAGTTTGGAACTTCTTAAATTGTGGAGCACATCTTAGACAGKATGTAAGTGAGTAGCCCAGAAGCCACAACAGATGTCTCAATTGCTTTTCAAACTCTCGGACTGAAATTGGTTTGTTATTGTCAGTGCCCTGTTTGGTAATGGTTTAGAAATGAGCAGTTTAAGATTAAATTGTTTGAAATTCCATTTTTTCAATGGAATTTCAATTTCAAACAACGTAAGAGTAACTTACGTTAAGTAACTAATAACTTATTTAATAATTAATCATTTGGATGTGGAAATAGACATTACTCTGCCATAATTGATCAAATACTGGTTAGGTGACACAGCCAAATGATGCGTCCTTTAGATCACTGTACTATTCTGAACTTTGTAGGCCTGTCAGATCTGTCTTAAGTTTGTTGAGAMCTACTGTATGCCAAAAACCTCAATTTATCTGCTATTTGCAAATGTGGCTTTATTAAATGAAAGGGCTCTCACTGCCTTTATGTGACAAAATACTTCTTGCGTTACCTCAGTGATGTGTCCTTGTGATTAGTATGCTAATCATACATTAGCATATGTGAAAATCCTGATTATTTTAGTGTGAACCAAAGCTTCCTATCTAGCGAGATATTCTATCTGTGTCTTTMTGGTGCAATTTTTCAGTAGTTATTATATAGCAGGCATGTAAAGAAGTTCCTAGAGCAAATTATTAATTAGTTCATTGCAAGTACATCTGTAATGTCTTCACAAAGTTAGGATGAACAGAAAAAAAAACAAGTCTAGAGGAACTTCTGTTTGTCCTTAAACACATTTAGAAAAAAGGAGAGTAGATATGGGTTAAAAATATGTTAAATATATACAGATATGTACTGCAGTTAGCATTGTGTCTTGCTACCAACATAGCAAAAAATTGTGAAGGAGCTGCATGGGTGCATTTGGCTTCCAAATTGCCAAACTTACTAACTGCAAGCCAAGTTTAATGCATACCACTGAGCTGCTTGGTTCCTGACAGATTCAAAAACACTGAACGCCACTTGACAGCTCACAAARTATTTGAGAGGAAATTCCTATTCCTACGTACTCAAACTAGTTGACCATCTGTTAGCCTTTCTGTGCGACTAATACAGCAGTAATGTGACTTGCTCCACTTTTCTTTATAAGAAACTTGGAGAACTCTTCATCTGGGGTGGGAGCTCCTTTCTTTCCTGCTTCCTTTCCATTTCAATCACAAATATTCCATCACAGAAATGCCAGCTCTTGCTTTGACTCAGTTTGTGGAAATCTGCAAAATGGTGCCTGGTGTTCTGCGTCTGTGTGTTTGGAACTCATAATGAGACCGTCTTTCACTTGAATTAATTGAAGCATTTATTAAAAATAAAGCAGCACAYTGGATGTATTTTGTTGACTTGATTAATATTTCAAACCTTTTTCGGATAGTAATGCTRCATTCAAGTTACATGGAAAAAAACAGAGCAGAGGGATGACTTTACAGGATTTGAAATGGCCATAGTTCACTACTTGAAAATAGCAGCCAAAAGGTTTCGGGTAGTTTCTATTTCTCTTATTTACTATCTGGGATTGTAGCATTTTTATATAAGCAACTGAAAATGATCTCTCATTTATTCATTTTGTCCTGACATGCTGAATATTAAATTGCACTGCGTTTGTTTTCTTAAAAATACTGTCTTTGAAAGGTTTTTCTGACCGAGAAAGCTGACGCCTGCTGTTGGGTTAGTGCCGGCCATCCCGCAGAAGCTCGCTCTTCCATTGGAAACTGTCCCAGTGTTCCACAAAATGAAAATAACTGGCTCCAAGCCTGTCGCTCAGCCAGTGGTTCACCTCCGGTGTTTCCTGCCTTTTGCCTCATGAGCCTGGAAAGCTTAATAATRCCATTTAGCTTTTTCCACTTCTAAGGATGCCTGTCAGGAAGCCGATCACCTCCTGGAGGTGTCCACCTCCAAGACGTCAACCATGGGGCAGCACAAAGAGGAGGAGCCCCAAATGCATGATGAGCTGCCAGCCACGTCATGGGGGGCTGCCAGCAGGTGCATAAGTCTCGCGGCACCAGGACCCCTCTTTGCTACTTGTGGTGGTGGAGATAGGAGAGGGAGGGCTGGCTGGGAGCACAGTCTACAGTATCAGGAAAAATGAAACTTGTCCTGGCAGGATTGATTTCCTCACCTAAATTCGGGTGTTTAGTGCCAGTGGGAAGGCGTGTGGGTATCTGAGGTATCTGCATTGGGCTGGTGGCTTTGACAGGGCTTATTTGGCTTGGCAGCTGCAGGCAAGCCAGGATGTCGCAGGCATCTCAAATGGTACTGGGTACCTGTATTTTTGCAAATGATCTGATCCTGAAGTCTATGTTCCAGCTCCTTCAGAGCAATTAAATGGGGACAGTAGTGCCAAAACTTACTTATTTTTGTCACAGTCAAGGCAGAAGCCAGCACTTGCTTGTGGCAGCATTTACACTGCAGGAGGAAAGCGTGCAGTGTGCCACATGGCTACTCGGGGACAAAGTTGTGCACCCGGACGCGGCCCAGCAGTTGCGAGGTTGTGCCAAGGGAGGGTACACGCTCTGCCATTTTTAGGCAGTCAGAGCCAGATTCCTTATCTGAATAATTAATGACTTACAGTCAGTGTTATCTACATTCAGTCATGCCTGTTATGATGAGATCTCTGCAAATCTGAGCTTAAATTAATAGCTTATAATAGTTTCAGTGCTTGAACAATGAACTGAATAAGAAGCCCTCTTCAACCTCATTTATAGCTGTAGACTTTAATTAACACAAAGAAGCAAACAAAGCAAAAAAAATAGCTCTTATGTTAGAAAACATTCCAAGTTCAAAACAAATATAATTGTAACAGGTAACGAAGTTTGCTGTGAGCCTGTACTAACAGCTCTGAGGTGTGAACTGAGTCACCCACTACAGGCTGTGGTGACTCAGATACTCAGGGATGACTCTTCTGATGTGATCAAAGATTGGTAATAAAGGGTTTTTTTAACTCATTGTGGAGTGCAGTTGATTTCCTTTTCCCAAGGTGGAGCCCAGGTTTGAAAAGTCAGTAAAACAGTTTTTATAAGATGGCTATAAAGTGGTTGAAAATGGTTGTTGGCTTTTTCCTGTTAGTTTTGCCATTACCGTATAGAGGAAAGCAGAAGAACTCTTCTCTGCATCTGACATTTATTGGAAACAATCCCTGAGTAGCAGAATTAGTTACCTTCATAAAGGTTTTAATTCACTTAATGTTGGCTAATGTAAGAAAGGTTAGGAATTTGRTCTGAATGATTATCAGCAGTTACACGGTATTTTTCTGTTAACATTTCATAAGACCACATTCTTTTTTGAGGGGGGATTATTAAAAAGTGCTGGCTTTGGTTRAGGTTAAAGCAATGCAAAAACAGCCCTTTTATATTATATTGCTCTATTCCTGCTTCAAACTCAACACAAAATTATGAGTTTTAAAATGCAGAAGGATATGATTGCTTATCAAAATACGACAATAACAAGGCAGTGAACTAAATTTCCTTCACTGTTGTTTAAAATCAGAAGATTCAAGTTTCCCTGGCCTTAGTCTGAAACCCAATAATAGGTTAAATCTGATTTGGACTGAACATGTTATCTCCAGTTTATTTGCCCATTAAAGTGAGGCCATTAAATTGATGTTTCTGTAATGGTTCAAATGTATA
This sequence comes from Rhea americana, assembly GCF_003343005.1. Taxonomy (NCBI): domain Eukaryota; kingdom Metazoa; phylum Chordata; class Aves; order Rheiformes; family Rheidae; genus Rhea; species Rhea americana. The sequence continues at coordinate 1,625,111 of NW_028186823.1, read as the reverse complement.
GAGTACTGTATAAATCATTATTTTAATAGCAACAGATACAATATTGATGCAAGCTTTTTAATAGTAAAACAATGGAACACAATTATCATGATTTATTGATAAACGAAAATAAAACAGGATCTTGTATACTATCCAGTAAATTTTCCCTTTTTTTTTGTTTAATTGAATAAAGTAAATGTGGTTTTGTCAATGATTTATAATAAAGTTATATTTCTGAAATAGCTTTCACCTTTAATATATTAATCAAACTATCCCATTTCAGTATCGATTCTTATGTTGAGTATTTTGTTTTATATTTTCTTGTCTGAATATAGAAAATTACATCACTTTCAGCAAGCTTCATTTGTGTTGAAAGTAGTAACTTGGCAGCCTGCTGTCTTGACTTTGGGCAGACCATGTCCAGTGTTGCTGGAGCTCTTCCCGTGAAGGCCCCATCCCTCTCCTTCACCAAGGCGATTTCAGAATTTCCTTGTTTAACTCCGTTTTTTGCGCACATTTGAGCCTCATGAACATGATGTGCATAATCGTTAAGCCCTAATAAAAGACCATATTCAGTAAATTGATTTGATTTCTGTCCTATCCTTGCTTGTTTTGAAGTTTCCAGCTCTGCTATTATCTCTTACAAATTGTCTGTAGTTAACACCCTGTTCTCTTAAATATAAAGATTTTTTTTCATAATTATTTATGCTACTCAAAGTGTCCAAGAAAAGGCTTACTCTCTCTCAGGAATAGGTGTGTGTGTGGAAATCATATCCACGATAGGGAACGTATGAGCACTTTCATGGTATCTTTAAGTTGCTGTTTTATGAAATAGCTCCTTCATGTTCACATTTAGAAAGCTTTTTGAGGAAGTCTGCAAAAMCAGAAAAAATAATGTTTAATAATTTTGACCTTAATGCAATAACAGTCAAATAATGCTGCTTTCAACCTTTGTAGAATTTACTCAGGATTTTTCCTTTTTTAAGTGTGATTCAAAAATCCCATTTCTCTTGACTGCATAGTTGTAAATTTTATACTTTCACCAGCCTAACTGGTGTGTTGTAAAGTACACARATGAGGCAAGGTCTGTTTTATGCATGCAGTCACACACAAATATGTACAGAATTCAGAGACTAAAATTGCAGGTGCTGTTTATTCTGCACCTAAATACATAGCGTCTCCTGTTAATTGAAATTACTGTTTTCTTTTGTAATACATGTTTCTTTGAACACATTTTTTTTTGAGCTAGCAGAGCTTTCAGCTCGATATTTATAAATAAACTATATATGTGGAGGGAGAGAGAGATGTATTTACACTGTTAAACCTAAAAAAGGCTGCTAATGCCTGAAAGAAGAGCTCTCTGGGAAGTGTATGGATAGGCAGCAGGATCTTAAAGCTTCCACCATTGCCATAAATGGGTAAAAAGATGGTGCTTAACAGGTTGTGCAGGCAGATGGTAAAATGTCCAAAGAAAGTAACCAGAGCAAAAGTGTCTACAGCTGATAGCCC
>NW_028186823.1:1590846-1623468 GCF_003343005.1 Rhea americana | reverse complement strand
GGCTTCTAGGCTGCTGAAATGCGTAGGAAAAGCATGGACCCCATAAGCCAGAGCCGTGGATGCAGGGGGTATGTACGGAGCAGAGTGGGGAAAAAACGTCGAAACTAAATGTTTGGTCAGGTCAGCAGAAATGATCGTTTTTATTAGATAGTTTTGTTTTGATTAAAAAAAATGCCTGAAACTATTTGCTGAATTTGACAGAAATTATTCTTCCACAAAATTGAACACAGCTGTATGCTCTTACAGTTTAAAAGACTATTTCTAATGTATTACTCTTTATTTTAGTTTCCTAAAGTGAGAAGTGTCTTTCCTTTGATGAGATGCTGTTTTACTGCTTTTGGAGCATGAGGTTAGTGTAYGCTTTGCATTCTCGTAATTTCTATGAGAAATCTAGAGTTCTGTCTAGGTTGCTTCTCATGTCCCTGTTYGTTTGTTTAGTATGTCAAAAGACTAGTGTGCCAGAATTGAGAAAGATTATTGCGTTTTGTTTGAAGGTGTGCTGTCATAAGGACTTTTGCCACCCAAATGAACACAACCAAATCATGTGCCAGGTTAGCACCTGTAGCTGAGCCCCTACTGCTCTTGACAGCCTGCTAGAGGCATGGTGAGGTTTAAAGAACCTTCTTGAGGTATGCTTTGATTTTTAAATGTTGTATTCAGACTCTTGCATGTAAGCTTCAGTGTGGTACAGACATTTTCTTGTTTTGAAACCTATCATTTAATTGTAGAGGAATTAGARAGGAATTGTTGGAGAGAAAATCTGAGCCTTTGATATTTGTGTGGTTGCAGCTTTTAATGCTGTGATGCAAAGCAAACAGTTCGTTTTCTTTTGGCACTCTGGAAGTGAATTAAGGATTTGGACACTGGGGAACGGCATATCTTTGCTTTTTACCTTCCTGTAGGAGCAAAGTTAGTTAATTTTTCATTAGTGGAGAACTTCTCATTTCCGAATTCAGCAGCTCCTTACCAGCGTTCAGTTACCCTGTGAGACCTACATTTCTGATTTATAGCTTTTTTCAGTGGTGCTTATACATCAACAGGGCCACACAAAGCTATCTAGCAAGGGCAAGACGCTATCTTTGTACCTGCTACTCTCATATTACAAACAGTTTATGATGTCTCTTGTAGGTCCCTTGAAAATGAAACATTTCATTTTTGAGAAATGTTGAGATGTCTGTTCCTCTCTATTGTGCCTAGCACACAAATCAGCTACCAGAAGATAAAACTGGAGTCTGAGGAATCATAATTTAATCCTCTCCCAAGCTGGCAATCTGCTTCAGCAGTCCTTCGTACGTCTCTTACAGAAGCCTATTGACCTTTTCTGAATGACATATTAAAAAACAATACAGCCAACAGCGATGCCTTTGGAGTTTTTGGAACTTTGAGGTCAGTTAATTGTCACTTAGGATGACACATCTGAGCTCACCATTAGTTTCTCATTCTGAAATAGATTCAGGGCAAGCTTACTTGGCTCATATGTTGTTTAAAGGCATAAGAGTCCTTGACACTAAAACAAAGATGGAGAGTAATATCGTGCCGTCAGCTTTATAAGCAGAGTTTCCATTGATTTCTAATACGTGTATGTTTATAGCTTGAATGTAGAAGTTCTCTGTAAGTGCACAGCACAGAATCATTTGGAATATGAACAGAAGTATTTCCGCTTGCAGGTAAAATCAGCAATTTAGTTTTTACCAACTAGCTAGGTGACAGACTGTAGGTAATTAATTCAGAATTCTTGTGAAGATCAGGCATTCATCTGTTTTTATTTAGCAAGGTTTAGAAAATCGGAAAGTTAATATCCAACCCAGTCTGTTCAAGCTGAGTTGTTCTCAGGGATTTCATGAAATTGGTGAATGCTAGAAGATGGTTGAAAAGCTCTTGCCATAGACACAAGGTAATAGTAAGCTGTTTTTTTTCCCACAGGGGGGAAAAAAAGATGATTTATTAGCTCTGCAGAGCAAATGCTGCTTACACCAGGCTCCAGAGCATGGACACATCCACTGCATCGCAGGCTTAGGGGCTGCGGTGGGCCCCAAGATATTTCTGAAAGATTGGACAAAACTTACAATTCTGGGTGGAGTTCCTTGAGAGAGCAGTGGGGACGAACCCAGCCTGCTTTGGAAAGGGCGGTGGGGAGGTGAGATCCCCTGCACTGCTTAACCTGGAGGTCGRCAGTCGCCCTGCAGATGTTGCTGCCAGCTCTGTACACAGACAGTAGCTCTCTCTGAAACGTCTCCAGGAGTGACAGCCACTGGGATTTGTGGCTGCCATAGCTGACTTCTCCCCTTGTGCTGTGGGAACACAGCCTCTAGGATATTGCATCTCTAGCAGGGTGAGCATGGAGCACCGTGGAGGGGGGGCTTACTCTTGGCCATACACAGCCCTTGATGCTCAGAGGTGTCAGAAAAAGATAGTTAGGTGTGACTGTCTTTCCTGATAGACGTAGCAAGGGAAAAATAGACATTAGTGTGATTTTGGAGCCTCCTGTGCAGTTTTACTAAAGAGGACTTGAATTTGGGGAAATGGGATGCAGCATGCAGGCAGCTGGGTCTTTAGAAGCTTGTCTGGTTGACTTCTTTTCATGTAGATGTGACACAAAGAAGTTYTAGCTTAGCTTATGTGTTTAATTTCTGGGCATTACTGTGCCATTGATTTTTTAATAACAGCTGTGACACAAGTTTCAGTAACAGCTTGGGAGTGAGCTTCATTTCAAGGGGTGTATTTAAGATCTTCATTTACTTACAGGAACTTGTTTACGCCTGTACTTTCAAGTATTTCTAACACCTTAATGCTACAAAGAATATACATTGATGATATAAGCCTAAGGATTACGGAATATAGAAAAATGGAGAAGGATTTAGTAGCCATCTGCCTGCCTGAGGTAAATCAGTTATTTTTGACATTATTTTGCACTAGATATTGAATATGTAAAACAGAAGAGGATTGCAATGGTGWTTCACCAAGTATGACTTATAATAGATGTTACAGAGAACTGTACAGTTTGTTGTCCACAGCTCTGCTACAACAGGCATTTCAGCCCGTTGCAGCCTGGCRAGGCTGCTGGAGACCAGCAGCAGGTGATCAGCCATCCCGTGGAGTTTCCTCTCCTTTTTTCTGCCTCCCCAGAGGCCAGCAGCTCAGCTAGCTCACCCTGCCACAGAAATATTTCCAGACTTTGCTTCAAAATCACCATGAGCAGTTTGCCCTCATATGCTTGACTCCATCCTTGGTTATCTCTAGGAGCACTGCCAGATGCACCTTGGGGTGTCTTCCTCTTCCCCCAGGGTGCTGGGGCTGCTGCATTATTCTCTTCAGGAAGGAAAGGAAAAACTTCACTGCAACAGCAACTGGTCCTTCGTCATCAAAGGGACAGCTGCAATACCCAAGGGTGCAGCCCGCCAGGGCTGTGTCCCACAGCCACTGCCAGCAACCACTTCTCCAGCTGTGAGACTTGTTCAGGCCACACATGTAAATCACTCGGAGTGGAGATGCCACCAATATTAATGTAAAATGATCTTTCGAGACATTTGGCTAGAGCTAAATGCCATCTCTGAAGACTGTTTCAAAATGAAAAAGAGAAATGTTTTGCTTAAAAAAATTGAAAGGAGTGAAACAGAGCACTTGGAGTTCTCTAAAATATTTAGTAATTTAATATATATTTATCAAATTATTTTGTAAATTTGAGTGGAATTTGTGAATCCTTCTAATAAATCTGAAATTGCATTTTTTTGACAAATAAACACTTCATCTACAAACTTTGGTTGACCATGTTGTTAGCACTGTAGTCCATTTGCACTGTTAACAAAATCACCTTACTCACTAATCCAGTGACTCTGTACACTGCCATTTCACAGTATGGCAGCTCAGCTTGAGAGGGTAACGTAAGTGCAGACAATTCAAGTTAAGTCTGAGCAAAGACATAGCTGCAGGAAGCCAAATCCAGGCCACAACTGTGCAAAATTTACTGTCCTGCTGACTTGTTATTCTCCAGGTACACAGTTTTAGGAGATCTGAATCTGCTTGTTGAATCACTCTGGCTAAATATAAAATGAAAGTAATAATTTTTGTTAGCTTGAAGCATTTCTTCTTGGTATTTTCAAAACAAAAATGTGTTACCTTTCTTTGAAAACATCGTCCCAAATTTTCATTTGATTCAACATGAGAATGGACAAGATGATATGTTTTAAACTGAAACAAAGCTTTTCATCTAACTTAAAACTTTTTGTTTTGGTTAAATGAGACCTTCTTTGGTCACTTGTTAGGTTGGCCTGCATAAAGGAAGGAGAAAGACGGTAGTTGTGACAGAGCCCGCCACTGTCAGAAGAGCATGGGGCTATTAACTGTGATTATTCTCACATCTGGCTCACTAATGTCACCATGTCACTGATGAGGTCTTGCTGTTGCAACAACTGATCCTGTAGTGGAGCATACAGGTTCAAATTGGGCGTATGGAGGAAGGATCACATGTGGGCCCAAGGAAAGGATCAAACAAATAAAGCACAAACCATTAGCTGAACAGTGTGCGTGTTTTCAACTAGTACATTTAAGCAAAGGAAACTTTCAGCTTCTCTAGGACATAAGTGTTGAGAGTACTGAGAAAAGAAGGGCTCATCTCTGTACCTGACAATGTGATCGATGTGTTTGAAGGAAGATTGTCTTGCACAGATTCCAGCATGAAAAGTGCCTTCAGGGAGATCCCCTGCCTTAGAGATTTYGCCAGGAGCTGTATTTGACTATGTCATCTATTTTGTGGCTTTTTTTCTGCATCATATTGTAGTTCTATTGCTGCTGTGGCATTCAAAGCAAGAAAAAAAAAAAAACACTTTTGCCTATCAGCTACCCAAGCCCTGTCCCTCCGAGTTGCAGTCTGACTCAGGTAGAGAAATTTTGTGTTTCATGGTGAGCAGTGCGGGCTCTTTGTCTGGCTATGATCATAACCATTAATCACGGTTTTATGAGCTAATCATCTTTCACTAATGTCATTCTTTTTACAGATGCATCTCCATGCTTATGTACAGTATGATTCAGCCAGGCCATAGACAATGAAGAACAGGAAAATGTAGCTATTTGCAATTGAAAATTCACATTTTTGCATAATTGACTCTGTAGATCTGATCAACGCTGCAGACAAAGAGTCTTAAAATACAGATGAGAGCTGACACAACATGGACTTACTTTTCCCATGCTATGCTACAAAGAAATTCTTCTGATGTTTGCCCAAACAGTCTTGAACATGGTCATAATTCAGGTAAACAGACTGGAATTGTGACGAGTTTCTCCAGTTGGAGAAACTGCTGCCAATGATTGACCGGTCCCATTTTGCCTTCGAGCTGCAAGCAAGTAGAAGTCCCGTTGTAACTATACCTGTGGACCTTTCTATTGGAAGTAGGGAAATTTTCTAGGGAGCTTAACGATTTTTACTCACAGTCTTTATGTTAGGAATAATAGGAATACCATGGTAACAGCTTTCCCTTGCAAGTAGTAAGTAATATTTTGATGGTGACTGCTATAAGAGATTGAAATAAAACTGATCCAAATGCTATGATTTTGAAATGAACTTGCTGAATTATAGATAAATATCCTCTGGAATACATTATATAGTTATCTCTTCTCAGCATATTGTGTCCTTTTATAGATTTTTCTAAAAGAAACAAACCAAAAAACACCCAAGATTCGTGAGACAAACAAAACACGAAAAAGAGTAATAAACACAACAGTTGATAATTTACCATCTACAAAAGGACAAGATTTAAGAATTCTGGAAAGAGAGCAGAGATTGATACAAGAAATAAAGAACCACCCAACYTTGCTGTAATCCTTAGCTATTGTAAATCTTTGTTATAGTTTGAGAAAACAGATGACAGAATCTCTTCACAGATAAGAAAAGCTTATTTGAAAACAAAAAAATAGATTAATCTTGGACATTGAAGTTTTTTAGTTATTCTGATACTGATTGAAATAAAAACTGAGAAAAAATGAAAGGAGATTTATGTCCTGTAGAAATAATGCAGAACTGTTTTCTTACCTGATTTGAATAAAAAATCTACAGAGACTATGTGAGAATTCATTCTAAAACGTAATATAGCTGTGGTTATTAATGATTCCTTGCAGTTCTGGCACAAAATTCTCATTTTCATTCAGCGTTTTTGAGCTATTTTACCAGCCTTAATTCATCCAACATAGTTGTGGATATAGGCTTATCCATTTTGTAGCTGAAAGGACTAAAGAGTGGAAACAAACTGATATTAGATTACACAGTGACAGCACTGGGAATGTGAAGTCCAAATAAAACACAAATTTGTGTTCTTCACATTCCCAGTAAAGTCAGGCTCACAAATTTGTGTTGTATTTTGATAATAACAGCAAATGGACTCTCATCATAATGTATAAATATGGAACAGATACTGATGTTTTTATCCTCAACATCTTTCTGAAGCCAGAAAGTGTTATTAAGACAATAGTTGTTGTTTTTTTTTTTATTATTATTATTTATTTTTGTGCACAGGGAACTGAGGCACAAATAGGCTTTTGGAAAGCCTGGAAGTTGACCTGCTGTGCTAACCAGTGTACCTCCTGCCCAGAGCAAAGGGGTCAGGGCAGTTGCTTTGTAGGACTTGTTTTTAATGTTGGTTAGGGTGGAGTATTAGATTAGGTCAAATGAGACAGGAAAGTCAGTCCTGAGTTGCTGAGAGATCCCCAAGATCCCCAATAAGCAGTGAAGAGCAAAACTTACTAAGAATCAGTAACTATGAAAAAGGATGTTACATGTTACTAGCTGGAAAATACGATGTTTTGAAATGCTAAGTATCTGTCCTGTTGGCAGACTAAATGAAGGAGTCTTTTAAGTCTTGAATACGCTGTCATATTCTCTGGACTAGTAGGCTCTGTCTATTCCACTAAATAAAAGGCGGCCAGGGACAAACCCTTTTCCTTGAGGCAAAGGGGCATAGGTTGGTTTGCCCCAACACTRCTTATGGCTAGCTCTTATAGACCAGCCACTCTATGTAGTCTATGTAGTACTCACCCTTGAACCTCCTGAGGGCTCCATAAGGTGCTTCAGTAGCCCTGAGGTATAATTACCTCATTTTTTGRTGTGTTTTTCTTTTCTGTACAGAGTTCCTGAAAATCTGTGAAGGCTCTGTCACACTGTTAGAGGGAGGCTGCTGCATGGCCTGATCATATTGCATGAGGTCTTAAGACAGAATTTGAGCATACAAAACCTACTGGGATAAAGTTATAAAACTGTGTGAGGTGGAGGGAGTCATACCTGTTGTGGTCTTATCCATACTTTGGAGGAGTGCTCCCTGGAGAGAGTTTTCCCCAGATTTGTGTCTAGACATTATCTCAAGGAAGGCTAGTTGGTGCAACCGAAAACAGAACCAGGGACTGAATAAAATTAGGCATTGCAGATGGTCAAGTGCCTCAGGACTAACCTCACGCTCTTGTCTTTTTCATTTAGCAGAATAGGTGTAGCCATAAAGATAGTAATTAATTGATAACAAGAGATATGGAAAGAACAGATCTTTCTTTACATCAGTTAATTTGCTTTTGGATTCACAAAAGTGGCAAAGAAATACTCCTCACCAAAGCATGGATCAGTCAGTGCTGGGTTGGAAGTGGCTAATATAAACTAACAGTGACTCTTCTGCCTCTTTGCTGCAGTGTTAAGTCCACACATGCGTCCTCAGAAGACAGCCCTAACTAGTCTGGCAGGGAAAGTATGGATTTACAGTCACTCTAGCATGGGGCTTTCCGAAGGAGAAAGACAGAGTCTCTCAGTGCTTTAAAGAACTAGCTAATACTGTTATCACTAGGGCTTATTATGGGTTCCAGCTTGAGACCTGTGAAAAATACACAGGGGTGCATGCATCTTGAACATGCAACTGCAGCAAGCGGGTGCAATGGTGCCCCTCGAACTGGCAGCGAGCGTTGGGGACATRGCTGAGTGCATTGTCCGAATGCTTACTGTGTCTACCCCCTGTCTCACCCTCTGTCTGCACTTTCATGCTCTGTGGGAAAAGGAACGTCTAGAAAGCTGCCATGTGCCGCATGATTTATCCTGGCGGGCTGTGTTCAAGTGGCACCGAAAGCACTGCTGTGCCAGAGTGTGCAAGCACTCTCTGTGGTCCTGCTTCCTCACATCTTCCAAGTTTATCTTGGAGGAAGAAAAGGCTGCAAGATGGTAGAAATAAAATTTATGATGGAATGGTTTCCAGATGCGATAGTTCTAGTGAGGTTTTTTTGTGTGCAGTTCTCTAATTTATACTTGCTCTGTTTTTGTCTGGGTGAATTTCAGTTGGTAGGTATAATGTCCAGTAATTTACTTTCACATTAATCTTTTCAGATAGAGGCTGCGAGTTTCACAGAGAGTCAGTAGAAAAGCAAAAGCAGTTAAAAGCAAAAACACTACCTTAAGGATTAAAAAAAAATTACATGTTGATTTATAGGGATTAATAAAGGATGATAAATGTTCTAAAAGCAGATTTCTAGTGGGCAGATGGTAAGAGACAGTTTTTGTCACTCAGAATGATAGTGGTTAATTGAACACAAAAGATAGGGAAATAACAGATGCATTCATCAGTTAATTTGCTTTTCTATTCAAAGACAAGAAAAATGATAGTGACTCTAAGTAGGAGTTGTGTCCCCAGTACAATAGGAAAGGAATTATTCTGAAAAGAGCAAGAATGGGAGGAGGTACTGAAAATACCTCCAAGAAGACAGAAAGCAAGAACCAGATATGTCTATTGAATTTTTCCATTTTAGATAYTCTATCATGGAGAATCATGTTGGTGTTGTTGTAAGAGTATGAAATGTGTTTGTTAATTAGGTTTGAATAAAATAACAAACTGTGATCTCAAAGCCATCTGTAAATGAAAAACCAGGTGGCTGAGCAGCAGAATGAGGATTACAAATAGAGTATCATAAAAACTTGAGGTGTAAGAATCACTTGCACTTCTGGTCTGTTTATGAGAAAATGTAGAAGCAACTTTCTATATTTGTAAGCTTTAACTTGAGCACAGTATCACCGCAGGTCCCCATTTGCTCTTTGGCCTTTGTGTTTATTCAGAAAAGTACATTTTTTGCAGGATATCTTGTGAGTGAATTCTCACTGAACTGAGTTCTCTTAGTATAGTCAGGTGTGTTATTACCTTGCTGTGATATCTCATGCTTCATTGAATGTGTCTCTTGAGCTCTCTTTTGTTAAACATTCCTGTCATTCCCCCTGCTGCCTGCCTTGGCTCTGCTGTGATGCAGTTAGTGTCAAATATGCACAAGTGTGGAAGGTGGTGACATTTTCATACAGTCATTGAGAGGCTAGTAAAAAAAAAGACGTTTGTTTTTTTTTTTACTAGTTTCTTCCTCTGACCTAGATTTTAAACTCTTCCCTCCTCCCCCCTTGGTTTTCATTTGTTTTACTTATTCCTGGAAATATGCTGTGATGATTTGTCTTGTGGAGGAATGCTTGTCCTTCCAAATCTGAAGTTAAAATGCATTTTCTGTGTTGAGCCTGTGATCTCAGTTTCCACCCTTCTCTCTGCCTAAATGCAGCAAAATGAGCAAATTAACATGAGATTTAACACACCATATCTTTTATTAATATAGAATTATTTTTTCTGGAACTGRTGGGAAAAACACATAAAACGTGAAGAGGCACTTAAATCCGAAAGATTTTGTTTCTCAGAAATGTTCATATAATTTTCTTACGGCTTTTTAAGTACAGATTCACATAAAAAAAATCCAAAGTCATGTCTCCAAATATTCCTAGTAGGCAGAAGTCCCTTCCATAAGCTTGTAGAACATGGATATAATTGATACTAAAGTGTTTTAATCCTGAATATATGAAGTATAAGAATGCCTCTAAAATAAGTGTGCATGTTTCTTTAGTAAGTGAGCATGACATGCATACTTGTTAAGAGTTTATCTTCATTAAGTGAAGGGTGAATTGGCACCCTTTTCTCAGTTTGGGTTATTACTTTAGTTGGCAAACAGGTAAAAGCAGGTAAGTTCAGGCTGCAAGTTATTTTAGAGTGTACTAGGATTCTGTACTGTTTAACGTAACTTGTAGCTTCTGTAAAAAAAAAGTTAATCTACATCATTTTAACATTTGCTTTGGAAAATATATATGCCTTGGTGAATTCTGCAAGGTGGTYATATGCCATCATAGCTTGCAAAAATCTCCTCAAGTTCCTCTCTGTGGCGCTGGCGTCTGCAAGGCCGTATGTTATTGCTTCCCTCCCTGAAATGAGGAGCATTTGAGATTGTTTGTGTTCAGGGTTAATGTTAAACAAACTGTGCTGGAAAGCACCTTTTACAGTCAGCTCTGGGGTTCAATGCAGAGGAGCTGCAGCCCTGCCGTTTTAGCTGCCGTGTTGTTTCTAATGCAGTGCTCACTATACGCTTTGCACCAGCAGGAGCCAGTACCCCAGCGTAACGCAGAACTTCAACTCCCTGCCAAGACCAACCGGCAAACTGGAATTAAYTACATCATCGTGTAAAAGGTTACACGAAAAGCGATAAGGCTTCTGCTGGAGTTAATTCTGCAGCTTTGAAAGGACTTGTGTTTTTCAGCCTGKTTTTTTGAAACTTTAGGCTTTCTAACATTTACTATGTTTTCCTGGAGTTACATAAGGTGTTTTTTTCCCYCTTCTGAAATGTACGACTGAGTTGATCTGCTAAATTTTCAGTTTAATTAAGCTTTTTGCCTGGGACTTGCTCTTTGATGTGCGTAAATATATTCTGAATAACGCCAGCATTTTTTTTATACTGATTTTGAAGTTCTTTAAAAGTGAGATGGGAATGCTAATTGAAACATTGGCTCTGTATCTCCARTGTATGGTGCCTCCTAATTATTTATTACCTGTCTCTGGAGAATTATCGAAGTGGCACTGGAATTTCAGAATATATCTGTTTTACAAAAACTGCTGGAAAGCTATTTGCAAGATTCTTGAAGTCATCAAGAGCGCTTTGGAGTGATTTCCGAATAGACTTTTACAGTACAGGGAGTGCACAGTGAAGTTTAATTGTCAGTATTCAGAACTAGCATGTAAAAGCGCTAAAGAGGCAGAAGCTTCTGCGCGGGACGTTTCGTTGCTGCCAGTGGGGAGTGTGAACCTTGTGTGAGGTATGCAGCTCATCCTGACCCCAAGCGGGACAGTCTGATACATCTGTGAGGAAAAAATAAACGTAACTTGTGTGGCACAGAGGCCATGTCGATACAGAGGGCCAGGAAAGCTTTTACCTGCGATTTCACTGACCTTGCGGGCCTATGAGGCCCCCCGCCCCCATCCTGTCCAGCGCCCTTCCCCTGAGGGCAGCGAGCCTCCTCCATCCGTCCAAAGAGGGCATTTCTAGGGATGGCAGTTTCTAGGGATGGCAGCCCCTGCCGCCCCGAGCGCCACCGCCTCATGGAGGAAAACCTTGGTTCTGGTGCGCGGCGTCTACCTGCAGCCCTCCTGGGAGACGCTGTCCCGCAGGGCTGCRGTCCCACGCAGCAGCCGCGCAGGAAGGGTGACGTGAGGCGGCAGCGGCGGCAGCACCGGCYGCCAACGGCAGCTTCTAGAAGATTCCTCCTGAGCACGTGCCRGTGGCGGGGGCTTTGAGCATTGTAATGCCCAAACGCAGGTGAATTTTCACAGGAAGGGAACAAGGTACATTTTTTTCTCATAACAGTACGTGCCCTTCTCTTCCTGCGTTCAAGTCTTTGCTCTGAAGCATGTAAAACCGAGAAAACTCCTGGTCTAAGGAAGGGCAAGCAGTGTGTTTCCCCCCCCCCCCAGCTAGGAATAAAAGTGTCATTTCAACTGACTCTTCAAACCAAAATGGAAACAATACACTCCCTCAGTGTAAGCCAAACACTTGGTACTATACATCTAAGCCCAGGCAGGTGGGAGCTGGGYGAAGCTGCGAGCACCCTCAGCTGCCATCGGGGAACCTTTGTGCTGCCCCCGGTAACCAGCCGCCATTTTAACTGGCTCCTTCCCAGCCTGGCCCCGTCGTGAATATTTTGGTCCCTCTTTGACAGGGTCACAAAACCCATATCTTTTTCTCTCCTTCTTTCTTTTTTTTTTYCCATGCACCCCATGTGAAAGGCTGTCTTTAGCACATAGGCATTTGCTTCCCCCTCCCATCCCTTGTTCAGCAGAGTAATTTAGAAATCAGCAGTGCAGGTGGAGTCAAATTGAGCTCACCTCTTCTCCCTGTGTCAAGGCGTGCGAAATACTTAAACGGGAAAATAGCGGAACGAAAAATTAACAAATTGGTTTGAACAAGTTTGACTCCGCTTGCAGGGGAGGAGGAGGTAGAGGACTGGCTTGGATGGTTTTGCAGGGACATCGCTCGGCGCTGTTTGCAGCAGCTCACTTTTGGTAAGTAGAGTAGGCACAATTACRAAAGTAAGAGATGTCGTTGAACACATTTGGCAAACTGTTTGTGCTCAGTCTATGCCGATTTACAAAGTCTCCAGTGGTTTTCTTTGTCCCTTGGGAAAAACGGTGGGGGGGGAGGAGGGAAGTGTCCAGTTGCTATAGCAACAGTGCAAGGCTGACGATAGAACAGACTTGTCATGATTTCTTTTTTTCAAAATCTATATAAAAACGATGTAGGTAATTACACATGTAGTGATTTGCCATGCAGCATAGCAGCTTCTTTTCGGAGCAGTATATGTCATGGAACATTATGCTGGATCCTTTTTAGAGCAGGAACACAAACGTATTGACATTTTGGTGCGAGTATCGCTGGAGAAATTACACCAGCAGGAATGAAAGAGGGCGTTACAACAGCCCTGCTTTCCTTTAAGAAACAGCATAAGACTCAATTAACAAGTTGCCAGTGGAAACCTGTATATAATTATAGCTCTATTATGCCGGCCGCGTTGTTTTCCCATAGAAAATACAGTTTTTAATTAACTTGTGGATTTGGCTCCAGCACCTGTGAGGAGCAAACCCTGGCGCTCAGGGCGGGCTCTGGTTACCAGAATTAAAGGTCCCGGTGGCGCCCCGTAGACCTGCCCTTGCACTGGACGCTCCGGGCATAGCTCTTCCTGGTCCAGGGAGGAACTCTTCCCATTGCATTGCCTTTTGTGGAAAAGAAAGCAAAGCCAGACGTGATTTTTTTCCTTTCCCCTCCAGCGGTAATGTTATCCTTCTAACAGGGTATGTTAGTTGGCAGACCAGCCATGGTGTTGGAAGGAAGGCCTGCCAGGAGAGCAGAAAAAAATACAYAGAGTGTGGAGGAGGGGACAGGCTACTTSGGAGAACTATAGGAATGCAGTCAGAGTATGTAGAGMTGCAGCAAGGAAGGCTAAGGCCCAGYTGGAATTGAGTCTGGTAAGGGATGTTAAGAACAACAGGAAGGGCTTCTTCAAATACATCAGCAGCAAGAGGAGGACTAGGGAAAATGTGGGCCTGCTACTGAATGGGRCGGRGGCCCTGGTGAMAAGGGATACAGAGAAGGCAGAATTACTGAATGCCTTCTTTGCWTCAGTCTTCCCTGCTGAGGGCAGSTGTCATGAATCCTGCAGCCTGGATGTGAGGGAGAAAGTCTGGAGAAGGGAAGACTTTCCTTTGGTTGAGGAGGAWAGGATTAGAGACCTTCTGGGCAAGCTTGACATCCACAAATCCATGAGCCCGGATGGGATGCACCCAYGGGTACTGAGGGAGCTGGCGGATGTTGTTGCCAGGCCACTCTCCAGCATCTTTGAAAGGTCCTGGAGAACTGGAGAGGTGCCTGAGGACTGGAAGAAAGCCAGTATCACTGCAGTCTTCAAGAAGGGCAAGAAGGAGGACCCAGGCAACTACCGGTCAGCCTCACCTCCATCCCTGGAAAGGTGATGGAACAGCTCATTCTGGATGTCATCTCCAGACATATGGAGGAAAAGAAGGTGATCAGGAGTAGCCAGCATGGATTCACCGAGGGGAAATCCTGCTTAACCAACCTGATAGCCTTCTGTGATGGAACGACTGGCTGGGTAGATGAGGGGAGAGCAGTGGACGTTGTGTACCTTGACTTCAKCAAGGCTTTTGACACTGTCTCCCATAACATCCTCCTAGAGAAGCTCAGGAAGTGTGGGTTAGACGAGTGGACAGTGAGGTGGATTGAGAACTGGCTGAAAGGCAGAGCTCAGAGGGTCGTCAGCAGTAGTGYGGAGTCTAGTTGGAGGCCTGTGTCTAGTGGTGTCCCCCAGGGCTCAGTCCTGGGTCCCATCCTGTTCAACTTTTTCATCAATGACCTGGATGAGGGGACGGAGTGCCTCCTCAGCAAGTTTGCTGATGATCCCAAGCTGGGAGGAGTGGCTGAKACACCMGARGGCTGTGCTGCCRTTCAGAGAGACCTGGACGGGCTGGAGAGYTGGGCAGAGAGGAACCCCGTGAGGTTCAACAAGGGCAAGTGCAGAGTCCTGCACCTAGGGAAGAATAACCCTAGGCACCAGGACAAGTTGGGGGTTGATCTTCTGGAGAGCAGCTCTGCAGAGAAGGACCTGGGAGTGCTGGTGGWTGACAAGTTGACCATGAGCCAGCAATGTGCCCTTGTGGCCCAGAAGGCCAATGGTCTCCTGGGGTGCGTTAGGAAGARTGTTGCCAGCAGGTCGAGGGAGGTAATCCTGCCCCTCTACTCAGCCCTGGCGAGGCCTCATCTCGACTACTGTGTCCAGGTCTGGGCTCCCCAGTACAAGAGAGACAAGGAGCTACTGGAGAGGGTCCAGCGTAGGGCTACGAGGATGATCAGAGGGCTGGCGCATCTGCCCTATGAGAAACGGCTGCAAGAGCTGGGCCTGTTTAGCCTGGGGAAGAGAAGACTGAGGGGGGATCTTATCAATGTGTAGAAGTACCTGAAGGGAGGGTGTCCTGGGGAGAGGAAAAACTTTTCAGTTGTTCCATGCGACAGAACAAAAGGCAACGGCCACAGGAAGTTCCTCCTGACCGTGAGGGGGAATTTCTTCCCTRTGAGAGTGWCAGAGCCCTGGCACAGGTTTCCCGGAGAGGTTGTCCAGTCTCCTTCTGTGGAGATCTTCAAGGCCCGTGTGGATGCAACCCTGTCTAACGTGCAGGTGKCCTTGCTTGAGCAGGGAGGTTGGACTAGATGATCTCCAGAGATGGCCCTTCCAACCTTACCGATTCTGTGATTCTGTGATTCTATGATAGCCCATGCTTCTGGTGGAGGAGTGAGTCGGCCATGCAGTCYGTGAGACACTTGGTGCCTCCTCCAGGAAAGGGAAGAGTCCATAGTCCATCTTATGTCCTGAATGGCATGGGAAAGGAGAGCTTTGGCATCCTCAAGAAGGGTTTGGGGGAAGTCTCTACAAGCTAACCCTTGCTGAGAGGTCCACATTTTAAGTCCGTTTGGGTTTCTCTTCTTCCGCCTGTTTGCCTGCAGTGTTTCTCAAAGGAAATCCTGAATTGCTTAGGGGAAGTCAGAACRTTTCAGAGTCAACAAACATACTGCACTTAAAATGTGAATGTGTTGTGGATGCATATACCAAGCACAGTTGTTGCTTTTCTTCTCATATCCTGTCTTTGGAAATAATTCAATTTTAAGTGTAATAGAGAAACAGGAGAGGTTTTCCTACAGAAGCGCAGTTAACTCAGTAGYTTGTCCTAACAAGTGACCTGTTTGGACTGGTTAGGGAAGGAGTCTAAAATGGAGGACATTTTTAAAGCAATCCTTCCCAGTGGCATATTCTACTAGCTTCTGGCAGGCAGCAGTTTGAGAGTTTCCTGAGCCAGGTGCTTGTTGTATGAAGATCACTGTTTGGTAATCAGCTTTCAGTTTGTCTCTAAGAAATGTTTTGTAATCTCTTTTTTTTAAAACGATTTATATTTTTGTTCTCCACCACATTGTATAGCCTTGAGATTCACAATTACATTTGTGTGCTATGTAAAAAGAGAATCCTTTTATTCACTTCAGACCTACTGACTGATAATTTTTCACTGAATGCATCTCATTCTTGTGTGATAAGCAACTGTGAATAGTTATTARATAACCGATTTCTCCTCACTATTCATAGTTTTACCTAGCTCCTTAATCATCTCTTTTAAAGTTCAGAGTCTATTTTGTGTCTTCTTATATGGAAGTTTCTCCAAACCCCAGTTTGTCCTTGTCCTTCTCAGTACCTTTTCTCATTCTACTGTGTACTTTGATTACTTAGCAGTTAAGTAAACTTCAAGTTGCTACATAGAAATTAATGAAACTCTATGATTATTTGTATTGTGCAGTCATTAGATTGCATGTTTAATTCAAGTTGATTATGTTCTGAGGAAACACATCTATCCATGTATATGCAGTTCAAAACTGAGATTTGAGAGTTAACAGAAGGATTTAAATAATACTCTAAAAACAGTTGCTAAAACTTTTTCTCAATGTTTTTGTGTGGCTAAAACACTATAAAAATGTGACAGTCATAGCAAGCTAATGAGTATAGAAAGCCGATGGAAAACTTACTATCTGTGTTGAATGTCTCTACACCTGCAATGTATTGTTTGCTTCATTTAAGATGTTCTTACCATATGTCTTTGAGTTTCTGTTATTAAATCATTTCTCTATGAAGGAGATTAGACAACTAGTAAACAATAACTCCAAAGCTGAATTSTGACCACAGGGCCAGGTAAAGATCCCTATATCCATGTAAACCRCAAACTTTTGTAATGATAGTCAGAAAGACAATAAAACACAACATCTGCAGTGTGGTCATTCTAGGCAGGCAGAAATTWTACTGTAGTTACTGGATTCTACTCAAGGCTCACAAGTCTTGATCCTTGAATGAACAGCCAGCATGATTTCATGATGGAAATGGATACATAAGTTGGTCTGAGCAATCTCCAGCTCCCTGATCTCGGAGCTGGTGGGTGATCAAACCAACATCAGGATAAATTAATGTAAATTCCTTTTCCTTCTTCAGAATAAATCTGAAAGAAGGCTTTGCAGGGTGAACTGCAGTTGTACTGGGCCAGTGTATTTGATASAAAATCTCCCAAGTTTTGCCTGCATACAGACCTGAATATACTCTTAATGGCTTACAGATTGGACAGGGAAGGAGCATACTGTTGAGTATTTTTACTGGGACTACATGTGTGAACACYGAACTTCACTAGGAGTGTAAAATGGCAGTTTCAGATGTTGGTTCTGTGGATCTTCTGTTAATAGTGGGGCTGCCCTGCAGGGCATCCCTCTAGTTCATACCCCATCACATACTTTCTCTGTGGCCCTTTCTGCTCACACAAGAAAGTAGTGCTGGAAAAAAAATAGTGGCTATTTTCTTTCTTTCTTTCTTTTTTTTTCCCTTTTTGCATTTTAGTATCTGGAAATAAARAGGGGAAAAGTGGCCCTTTACAGATGGCCAATGGCCTGTGGACCACACTTTGAGAACCACCTGGTATGCTAGATTTATGATGGGTTTAGCTGTGATAACTTTTGCTTTCTCATAACTGTGCACAGAAGGTACTGGTCCTGGCAGAGACCTGAGGTAATTTGTACGCAGTATGGTTGGAGCTGTGTGGCCTCAGTGGTTCGTAAGATTTTGCTGAGCAGCGACAGCAGGGAGGTCATGAAGTGAGCCTGGCGAGGCTCATGAGAATGATTTCACTGTGCTCAAGTTCTGTTTTCTTAAGACATGCCATAGGCCTGATGGTGTTTTGATGGGAAGGGAGAATTGTGGTGAGCGCAATGTTCGTGTGGCCAGGAGGCATGGGTCATTTTTTCATTCACAGTGTGCATAGAAATTAAGAAGAAATGTCCCCAGTTCTGTTCACTGCATTCAGGTTAATGAAGTGAAACAAAACAAAATAAACAGCTTTTTCAGGAACTGTTTTCCTCCTGGTGGAAACACTTCAGTTATTTTAAGTCAAGGAAATCCTGTTTTTCCTCAGCAKCTGTTGTAGTAAAGATAACTGGCCATTTTGCATATATATTGATATTGCTGGAGGTTCTTTTTCATTTTATTACTCAGTGACCCTTTACACATAACAGATTTTCAGCTGGTTAAGTGGCTGAACTTTGATAAAACGTTTGACATAATGTTTCATGAAACAATATTTACATGGAGTGGACGTGGCCATTATTGCATGAGTAGGATACTGACTGAAACGCTACACATTGTGAATAGAAAAGGCACTATAGAGCCTGTAAGAAGAGTGAAAGGTTTGATGTTAGGCACATTCGGGTAAAAGATAAAGAATCTGAAAGTAAACTGTGACTCTCAAAGAAGACAGTAGGTAAGGCAATCATGAATATATCAGTAAAGGTAGAAAACAGTACAAAGAGAACTAGAGGAATTAGAATTTTGGTCAGAATATAGAAAAGTGGGAGCGAACCTGAAAAATATAAGAGTAATTTGTATAAAGGAAATAATATGAAGGAGAAAAAAAGTGAAGAACGATAGCAGAAGTGAGAGTGAGGGTTGGAAGAATTGTGATGATGAGACGACTTTGTATTTTATTGCATTTCAAAGTTGCAAAATGCTTCCCATTTCCTGGGTGCGTGGAGGATGAGTGTGCATGGAGCCAGACCTGCTCGTGTCACGTAGGGGGAGACCTTTGGCATGAGACGCACAACATGTGTGTGATTCTGCCTAGTGAATAAGGGGGCCACATTGAACATCAACAAAAAGATTAGTAGTCTCATCTATCTGTAAGATGTTTTTGATATTTGTTCTTTATTAGTTGCAAAATGAAGAGAGGAAAAGACCTTGTCTTTTGGGCAGTATCTCTTTTAGTCTGGAATGTCACTAGTAGAATTATTTCAAAAAAAATTGTTATCAAATAACTAATCCTCATATACAGAAAGACAGTTGTTTGCTGTGCAGACAGGTACTTTGTATGCATTTTTTTTTCTGGAAGATCTGGCTCAGTCTCAAAATAGCTTCCTGCTTTTTTGTAATAGGAGCTCAAACAGGTGTATTGTAAATCTGTGACAGTCTCTGAGTTTTTTTCCTAGAAATGATTATGCTTCCTCAAAATTAGCAGTTACATTTGTGCCACTTTGATGATTCTTATACTTTCTTATTTTGCTCAAATGATGCTTGTAGTCGGTGACCTCAGACATGGTTCTGATTCTGGAAAACAACAGGCTGTGCTGCAAAGAAAGAGTTTTTCATGTAGACAATCAGCTGCTGAAAAACATACTTCTATTTTCCATATCCCAAAAAGAAAACAAAGTTGGTCTTCTGTCCTCATTTTTGTTTTCCTTTCCACAGTTGTGGATTCCTGTTTTGTCCACAGGCCAAGTCTATGTGGTTCTTGGCAGGCTGCTCATACTTTGTTTCTACTGAGTTTTTATCAGAGCATCTTAGTCTGGGTTATACATGAAATAATGCAAAAAGACTTAATAAAGAGGAACCTGTACTACAGCCATGCAAGTTTAATTAAAGTGGTGTGTGTGTGTGTGTGTGTGTGTGTGTGTGTGTGTGTGTGTCTAATAGGCAAGCTGCAGATGCAACGTGTTTCATTTTGATGCTGTATTGCTTTTTATTCTGTGGTGACATTAATAAATTGATGCAGGCAAGCATTTTAGATTTCATTACTGTGTGAAAYGCCTTCAGTTTTTGCCTTGCCCCAATTCATTTATGAGGCATCATCATGCTCAAATTAGAAAGAGACTAAGCTGCATGTGGCTGTTGAGAATTATTGGATTATTCAATTAGTGTGAACGGTGCTTAAGGAATATAAAATATTCAAGAAATATTAAAGGAAAAATCCCTAGATAACCAGACTACATAAAGGTTACATGTTCGGGGATGGATGTAGCCCAAACGTAAGGGAGGAGGGTCGGAATGGGCAGCCACAGGGCTGTGAATATATAGTGTTGTGACTGGTGTTAGTTGAAGTGATAGCACTCCTTTGGCCCCTCTGGTAAATTGTCAGCTTGTTTTAATAGTGGAAAATAAAGTGGTCCATGAGGTTTTTCAAGCTGAGATCCTCTTAGCTCACAAGGGTTCCATGGCATGTGCTTCTGGATGCAAGGTGGTATTCCCAGCCAACCAGGCTTAGGAACCAAAAAAAGTTTAAGTCTGTATTGCCATATAAAGCTGGCACTGCCAGCTCCAGAAAGAGAAAAACAAATGGCTAGGGCTGATTCTGATACTTTAAATGCTTCTTCTCTCTAAAAAATCATCTTTTTTTGGGGAGGGTGGAAGGTGGAATGACATCATGGAGGAGCTAGTTATGTTTTCCAGAGGAAGGCTGAACTGCRTTCCAGATTATCTTAAGCTGAATGCTAATTTATTTAAATTACTGGATCTGCATTGGCATCAACCATGGGATTAGCCCATTTTGTTCATGTGAAGATTAGAGCCAATAGTTTGAACCCCTATTAGTACTGTATCTCTATTTGTACTGTAAACTSTGGCCATCCTTCTCCCAGGAAACCTGTTTGTTTTATTTTAACCATAGCTACTTCATGTTAAGAAACAATCTTATTTTGTGAATAATTTTACCTAACTGAGAGTACTCTGGATGGTGAAAATTTACCTTCTCACATCTGCTAGACAGTACACAGAAAGGTAAGTCAATCTACAACAAGTAATTATTTACAGCAAAATAAAGCATAAATTCATTAATTTTAACGATAATGTTGCTCTTTTACTCCAAGTGTAAGTTAATATAAATGTAGTTTATAGAAGAGTATATAGCAAAACCCATCTGTGCAAGTTTCTCTAATCACATCTGTCACTAAATCAGTTAAGCATTCTAAAAAGAAGAAAAAGCCAAATTAGAGTTGGCTCATAACAGAACTTCCCTTTTCATGTTCTTCAGCACCAACAAGGAGTATCTGGTAGCTCAACTTTGGTTGTTTGGAGTGGTGGTAGCTCTTAATAGGTTTTTATTTACCATTAGCAGTGTTTTTCTTGTTTATCATCAGTGGACAACTTAGCAGCGCAGTAAGGATTGGGTGCTCTGAGCATACAAACATATGGGAAATAAACTAATTCTTTATAAGACTACTTACTCATTCTCTTTTATTTGCAGTGCTGTGGTTAATAAAGCCTCAGTACTCATTCCAAGAAGTTGAAAAAAACAAAACAAAACAAAAAATTCCCTCAGTTATGAATGTAATTAAAAGGAAACAGGGATGTGATTTTTCATAAGGTGTAAATCGTTATCTTGATGCTTTTCTTACACCTCAAACCATTTTTCAGAAATGAAGTTGACRGCTATTTCTGTTGTGTAAATTTGGTTCACAAGTCTGATATTTTTTGTTCACTGAGGGGTGCAGAAGGTTCTTGTTATTGTCACTGTTTTTCCAAGAAACCTTAATAATTTGCAGACATTCAGATTCATTTAGATGCACAGAAGAAAGAAACTGATTTTGTCTTGCTTCTTCTTCTTCTTTTTTTTTTTTTTTTTTTTGTGTTTTGTTTTTTTTTTTTTTAAAAAAAATGTCCTCAAGGAGGAGATCCTTACAGAAAACACAGGAAACAATTTTATGTTGAATGCAGTTAAATGTATAGACCATATATGTTATACTTGGTCCAACTTGAAATGCTCCTGTGGGACCTGTGCATGAATATCTTCAAAGATAATAATTTTGATGAATTTAAAGTCATATGGAAAATTGGCTGGTGTAATTACTCATTAAAAAACTGTTAAAGCTGCCATGACCATTCGATCCCAAGTCAACAGCTGCACGACAAAGCAGGAGATACTTTAATTTTGAGAGGTATTGTCTAAATGGTGTTTGTTTGACTGAGAATAATGGAAATCAAACACATTGTCAGCATCTTCAAAAGGATTTCAAAGTGAGAGTACTCATATTTATTGTTATTGCTAAACCTGATACAGACACGCAGAGATCATTAGCATATTTTTAATGTTGTCCGCTGCCTCCAGGTAATTCAAAGCCAAGGTCAGAGGCTGGTCAGATGGCTGATTATTTCATCTACTGTGCTACTGTACAGCACAGAGTATTAGAGCAGCACTAATGTTTGTGCTAAGATTAGTAGCAAGCCATTTTTAATCTTAACTTGCAGTTGGACATGTCTGACCTATAAAGGATAGGTGATAAGAAGTGATGTGAGATTTAGTGGCTTTCCTCTGCAAGAGTGGAGATTGTCAATTTTCTGGCATTTCAGAACTGTTTATTCTCTACTGGGAGCGATGACTGAAGGCAGCAACTAAAGTCTATGGAACTGCAAACTGAACTGCAAACACTTCTTGGCAACCAGGCAAATCATATATTTATAAGCAAGCACAATAAAAGAGGAAGTACTCCACTTTAGCTATGGCAAAAGGAGGTTGTTCCTGCTTGTAAGGATCAAGTGCATCAGGTTCTTAAAATTCTGATGTCAGATGTTTCCTTTAAAACATGACTTACTTAGTTTTCATGTCTGAGGAAACTTTGAAGAATGAGCTTTTTTTTTCATACCTACTGCTATCTTTCCCTCTAGAAATGAGACAAAATAACATGTTTAACACCAATGAGATCTTTGGATAAACATTTTCCTTCTCTCTTTTGTATTCTCTTTGGCCATGTCTCCTGGATTCACCTGAGCTTCAAGCAAAAGTGCTGGAAGTATGTTTTGACCTGACTGATTAGCATTAAGTCCTGCCTGTCCAAAGGATCTAACAATTAGGTTAAATTTGCTTATTTTGCATAATGCAGCTACAAAAGCTTATATCTCCATTCTTTTCCCAAAAATCTCTTTGCAGAATGCATGACAGAACTAAAATTTCATACTATTACTTATTTAATAGCATTACTTGAGAATATGGGAATATTTCTTGCTATGCTGCTAGGACTTACATCAGTAGTGTATCAATAATACATCAACTCTTTAGCTTATTCTTGCAGTACTTTTGACCTTGTAACTTTCAGATTTTAGGAGAGCTTCAAGCTTYGCAGCCCACACCTTTCTGTACTGAGCTGTGCGTTTGGGCAGGTAGCCAGGCGTATTAACAAGAAAAGTGCAAGTGTAATAAACTGTGTTTACCACAACAATTCTATTTAATTGAGAATGGCTCACATAGTTTCGTCTACTAAAACATGGTTTTATGTTAAATGTCTATTTTATGTTTAAAGCCTGAATATTTAGTTACATTCTTAACATGGATGATAAATGGAATTGATTCTCATTTGAACATGTTGACTGCAGGTAATCAAGTTCTAGATAAAAAATTCCAGATCATGCAGTGCAGGAAAGGTCAAACTCATTTGCAGGGAGCTGGGTTTAACTGTGCAATGTAGAAGTGAGCTTCATTACTTGTAATTAATCCTCAAGGTTCCTGAATGTCAGCTACAAAGGTAGTTCATGGAAGGTAATTAATATTTGTTATTACTGACTTTGAAAAGACTCTAGATAGCTTGTTTCATTTGTGCAATGTTTATGAGCCTTCCAGTGCTCTTTAGCTAGACTTTGTTGAGATAACCTATAAAGAAATTCCCTAATTAAATGGTCAGTATTGTGACAGTTGTTGTCTTTGTCTTAAACTATTGTTTTATTATAATTAGTACTCTTTTACGACAGAAGGACATACTGTAGAAGATGCATACTAATACTCTGACATGTTGATGAGTGCTTTACAATTTCAAAAAAGAAAAAAAAGAAAAAAAAAGAAAGTCCTTTGGGGAAAGGTTAATGCAGTTATCGGGCAGGTTAAAACAGTATCACTCCCAGATGGCTTTTCATTGATATGAATGGTTTTTTTCTTGCCTTTACTTTTTTTTTAATCTCAAAACTGTTACTCTGCTGCTCAAAGTGACTGAAAATACATACATTTTATTAACTGCACAAGTTTCTCTTAGAAAATATAGGCCAAATTCTTCACAGTCATTGTAAATGTAGAACAGCTAATTGTAGCTGAAAGCTGATGATCTGCTCAGTTCCTCTCAATTTTACCTTGGGTTCAGATTAGTTTTTGTCTCCCTACTGGCATGCGGTTCTGTGCATACAGTCTTTTCATTCCTCCTCTATTATATTCTGGACGGAACTGAAAACAGATTAAAGAAGAGTAGCTTTCTTGCTTTTTAAGTTGTATATCAAACTGAAGGCATAATCTTATTTTGTCTTTTGATGTTGATGTGAAACTTTTCTCCAGATACTCTTTTATGTAAACAAAGAAGCTTAAAACTATTTGAGAAAACTTATTTGGGGTCTTCAAATTGAGAGACTGTTTAGTATCTCAGACAAAACTTGACCCTCTAGAATCCAGTTCTTTTGTTCCTTTCTTTCTGCCGTCTCCATTAGGGGAAGCAAATAAATAATCAAAAAAACTTATTTGCATGCTAGAGACATTAGAAAATATTTCTAGATCTGTGTAGACACACACTGGTTTGTGCCTGGTTCTTAAGATACGGATTTTTGGGGGTCTGAATCCCAACTTTCTCTCATTAGAGTGACTCTAAAATACTGTAAAAAATGAAAAAAAGAGTTAGGGAATTGTGAAAAATGCTTTTCTTAGTAAATGGCTTTTTGATTCTGAAGCAGCCTACTTGATATAACACTGCTATATTATACTGTATTGTGTTATGAACTAGGGTCAAACTTAGTGGCCATGAATTCAAAATTTAATTGCCTAGATTTTAGTGCAATCTTTCTGCAGGCATTCAGTGATTCAGTGAAAATATTTAATCTTTTTTCTCCTTCACAAGCTCAGCCATCATAAGCAATGTTAAACTCTTAAGTAGCAGCTCAGACTTTTGAGACCTAGTACTCACATTGTCTAAAGTGCTCCATTTACCACCTTCGCAATATTGGTTAGTATAACTATAGTGGACCTGAACTCCAACACTGTAATCCTCATCGATTTACGTACCTGCCAAAAGTTTCTGTATTTCAATGGCAAACACAAATTCAGAGTTTTGTGTTTCTTACTATCTGGAAATCAGTAACTAAATTCCATCTCTGTCTAATTCTCTCCCCAAATATACTGCTAATTTACTTTTAATCTTTCTTTATGGGTAGTACCAATATTATAGAGATTTTTTACAGAGGTACTAAAAAGCAAGGAATAATAGTTTTGACTAATCGCAGAAAAAAGGATAGATACATGTGGTCTTCAGCCAATGTATTCATAGAAGTGAATGGTCTTTAGTAGTATGAAAAAGTAACATAAATGCAAGGAATCAGTTGTAAAGATTTGGTGTAAAGTTTGCTCTCAGTGTCATGCTTCAGTCATAGGTGGCAGAGGGTGCAGGGTTGTAATTTTTGCAGTTTTTGCAGTTTCTGCAGAATTTCATGCAGTCATGCATGTCAGCTTGCAAAAGTGTCTTGTTTGCCAAAGCGTCAATATTCTTTGACATCTGAAAGCTGAAAAAAAAAAAAATACCATGTTGTTACACAAGGGATTGACAGCAGCGTACTAGGGTACCTTTGACCAGTGCAGCATTTGCTACATTTTCCTAACTGCAAGAATGAAAAATAGTGTATTTGCTTTACTGTAGTGTAACTGTACTGTAGTGTAACTATGGAGGGTGGTAACATGCCATTTTTGATGGCCCTCATTACACAATAGTTTCTTTAGCAGTTCTATTCAGTATAGTCCAAATGAGTTGAAGCTGAGCATTTTGGATCAAGATTCGCAGCTGAACTCCTGTAGTCCATTTAAGTCTTGACATTTGGAATTGGCTCTTTCAAGTGGCAGTGRCACTGTCCTGCTGTACTTTATTCTTCAGTGGGAGTATTAGCATCGTATCTACAAGGACTGCTATTCTAGTCTCTGAATGGGTAACTGTGCTGCTGTATCACACTTGTCCCAATCCTTCCTCCTACCCTCTTCTTATTTCTCTAAGGTTTGCTTTCMCTGATAATTTAGACAGTAGAATAGAATATAAACTTCCCACTTGTGTTTTTTCCTATATATCTAGGGATGTAGAAATGTAGGACCTGAGGCTTGTTCTGCCTCAGAAAAGTAAAGATATTTATGCTCCTTGCCAGCTACCAGAAGTCACTCAAGACAAAAGAAGTAACCTGTGTAGGAGAGATCCCAGGTGAAAATGTTCTTATCTACATTTCTTTACTGGGCCATCTCCCTCCCTCTCTCCCCTGACCTTAGCTGTGTGGAGCTGTATGCAGGACCCTCTGAGCACTCAGCACAGGGCCTTGCTGCCTTGGAGGTCTTGGAGGCTTTTCTCCACCATACTTAGGCAATATGATTGCTTTGTCACCTAGTGCCTGTTGGTGTTGTGGTCGTTTGTGCTGAAGCAGCTCAGGACCTTGCAGTTGCCAGCAGAAGGGAGTGAAGGTGTTGGCCACAGGCTCAGGCTATGGGTTTGTTTTAATCTCTCATAAAACTACTAATCAAGGGGCCCACATTTCCCCCTGTCTTGTTGCCCCTGCTGCTTATTCTCCCTTTCTCTTCCCTCTCCTGCCACCACTGGGGTTTTAAATCTGTAGGAGGGAGGAGAGCTGATGGAAAATTATTTTTATKTCATATTGGGTTCATTTTCAGCTGGGTTGGCTCCTTAATCGAGCTCACTGCACACTGTCCAAATATTCATGCTGGCATGAGGAGAGAGGAAGAGGAGAGTAAAGAGCAGCTGCAGGTGGGGAGCGAGGCCAGACCATCCTCTTTGGCTGCAGCACACACTTGCATTGGCTTTCTGTGGCTACAGCACTACAGCCGCATTCTCAGTGTGTGGGTTCAGGCTACCAGGGGATGTGGGTTTATCCCTTGGACTTTGCACTGTGACCAGGAGCAGCGGAGGCCTGGGCGCACTGCCCCTGCTGTGAGGGTAGCATCCTCCCACAGAAGGCTGGAAGCAGTCCTCTCTTGTCTCACCAAGCATTACTGGAGGTCATCTACCAGAGCCTTTTGAAAACTTTCTTTATAGCAGTGTAAGGTGTAGATAAATTTTTATTCTTAAGGATTTTTAAAAGAAACTCCATAGGGGAGAATTTTCTCTGTATAAAGTGCTGTCATTTTTTTATTATTCTTTTTAGAATTCTCCAAATTCATAATAAAAAAATCTGTGATTTCCCCTAATAATAACTTCTATATATACTTAATGCTAGGTTATTATTCATGCTTTTATGTTCTTATACTGTGTGAATTACATTTTACTATGTGTCACCTTTTGTAAGAAGTTCTACTTTTTCTTACATTTTTGTGAAATAATGCACAGCACCTCTTGAGTTTTATAGTTCCCTGAGATTTTTTTAGTATTTAAAAGACGAGCTTGCTGTCAGCCTCCATACCTCTACCTTTATATTGTGAAGAAAGTATTGGCATCCTAATGTACAATCTCAGGAACTCAGTTTTATCTTATTGCTAGTGGGGCAAGGAGCTGGGATGAGCTTGCAGAGTGGCTTAGTAAAGGGGCTGGAGAGGAACAGTAAAGGGAAAATGCCTGTTGGGTAACTGGGAGAGTCCCATCGCTTCAAATGGGTTTTATCTATTTGCAGATCCTCTTCAAGTCTGCATATGTGATMTCTCTTCTTGGTTGTGTGTACATACATATCTTAAAGCCAGACTAGTTTCATGGAAACTCTCTAACTTATTATTTCCTCAGGCAGTGTATTAAAGCAAAATGCATGCACGGAAACGTTGAAGGCTGCAGACCTGTCTGATGCTTGGCAGTTAAGCAACCATGAAATCATTAACACAAGATTGTATTTGTTTTGACTCAKGGTATAACTGAAAACTCTTGTGGTGACCATAATGTTAACAGATGTAAAGAGGCTGCTGGCTTAGAAACGTTTGCTGGCTTGGCATTCCTGAGGTTTGGAGTGCCCTGYGCAGGCCAGGCTGGGCTATCAGAGTACAGTGGTTGATACTACACACAGTATACATAGCCTTGCTCCATCTGCACTATTTTTATGGAGAATCTCCTTTTCAGCCAAATCTGTGCTGACAGGTTTTCACTTGGTCTTCTTTGTGGTGATACGTTTCAGATATATTCTGCTCTTTTTTTCACAGGTGAGTTTGAAGCTAACCTTTTGCTGTATACCCACTTGACTATGTACTCAAAAGTAATGTCACCAAAATAAGAAGTGTTCCTGAAATTTTATATCAGTGTTTGCTTTAGGATTTATCTTGTCCTTCCCAGGAATTTTGAGGCAAGTCATAGAAAGCATTTTGCATGAAGAATGAAAAATACTTACTAAATGTTTTCCTCATTTGCAAAAAAAAAAAAGAAAAAAAAAATCTTGGCTTGTCATAACTCTGTGACTTGGCCTGAAAACTCCAAATTTATTTGCTGTTGGTCTTGGCTTTGGTGTGCGCCTTTTGCTAATCTTGGAGAGTTAATGAATTAAGTACAGTTACTTATTAAAACAGCTCCAATGCTAACATTGCAGAGATTCTTGCAGCCTGCAGTACCAGCCTCAGTGCCCACCTGGGCCCAAGGAGAGCTCAGGGAGAGTGGGCGAGGAGCAGCTCACTGGCTGGAGTAGAAACTGCAGGAACGGGTGTGAAAGAAAGGAGTGGTGCACCGTGGCCATGAGGACTGTTCTCCCAGCATTACTAGCTGTTTCGTCCCCAGCCCACCACTTTCATCATCATTCCTCTTGTCCCCACT
This sequence comes from Rhea americana, assembly GCF_003343005.1. Classification (NCBI taxonomy): domain Eukaryota; kingdom Metazoa; phylum Chordata; class Aves; order Rheiformes; family Rheidae; genus Rhea; species Rhea americana. The sequence continues at coordinate 1,595,025 of NW_028186823.1, read as the reverse complement.
TTTGTCATCGTTCCTCTTGTACCCCTCTACTCCACAGCTTGGACTTTACTGCTTCTGCTTTACACCAGAAAAAGGAGATTGTGTGCCCAAAAATGTGTGTGCTGTTCTTTCCAGAGATGCTAGCTGGGCTAGAAAAAGGTATTCGATCTCTCTACAAATCCTACTGGTCATGTCTCCTTAGACCATCATGGTTGCAACAGAAGTGCTACTACTCAGAAAAATTGTAAACACTTAATCCACTTCAAACACTTCTGTTGCCCTTTGATGAGTTTTTCCTGCAGTGATACCAAACTCTGGGCCATCAGGCAGTTCAGGAGCAATTGGCTTGTCCTTATATATGCCTTCACGTGCTCTGTTTATTTATCTGGACTCTGCCCTGTCAAGGCCTTACGTTATGGTGCTTGCTGTTTCTTCAGAAGCTGATCTTTGAATGTGATGGCTCAGCCAGGACTGCCTCTTCAGCGAAGCCTTGAGGAAGCCCATATGCCTATAAAATGGGAAGTGTTTTTTTTGTTTTTGTTTTTTTCTTTTTAAATTTAAAATAAGTTGTTTTCATTTCTAACAGTTACATGCCCTGCTACATTGTTTCAGCCCCTCGTTGTTCAAAAGAACAAAACAACCAAAAAACCTCTTTTGCCTGGGAAAGGATTTTGGTATGTTAAATTCTGCTTTTTAATCTGAATTTGGACTAGCCATTAGATATTTTCATGTCTTTTCTTGAGAGATTAAAGCATACTCTATCACTGGAAATTGCTTTCCTCTTTAACTACAGGAATACTTCTAATGAGTCACCTCTGAGTTCTCTCTTGGGTAAATAAAAAATCTTTGGGTATTATTTTATTTCCTCAATCTCAGATGATTTCTGTAGCATTTCTTGAACCTGCTCCAATCTGTCAATATTCTTCCCTAAAGAACAGCAGAGCTGAATGCAGTATTCCCATAATGGCTTCACCTCAGCCATATGCACAATTTTACTACTTCCTTCTTGTGCTTGTTACCTTCCTGTTTATGCAGCTCATGGATCTAGCAGCCCTGTTAGCTACAGCAGTGTGCTGGAGAGTTTTCCATTTGGCTGTCTACTATAAGCTGCAGGTCATTGCTCTCCTGTTACTATCCTTTACCTTGGAAGTGCGATCCTCCATTCTTTTTTTTCTTAGACTTTGCTTGTATGTTTGAGATTTTTAAGCTTGCTTCTTGTCTTTAATGCAATTCATAAGAACCCTCCTTATCAAACAGTTCAAGACAACTTAAATAATTTACTCGTGCAGTTTGTATTTATTCCCACTTTCAATTTTTTTCCTCCTCCAACTGTTACCAATTGATTTGTATTTTCTTTCACATCATTGATACAGAACAGCATTGTGTCAGAAACCAGATCCCTGCTAGTCCCATTAAAAATGCTACTGTTAGATGATGAATCCCATTTATAGTTAGAGGGTGTTTATTCATGTGTGTGAACTCACTGTCAGCTACTTTTTAATTGATTTAACATTGGCTGCATTGATTTTGTGTAAGTGCTTTGAGAAAGTCAAGATTTGTAGCAGCACAAGTCTAAATGCCTTATGGAAATCTGATGTGTGGCTGAAGAGATCTTTAATCACTCAAGCTCCGGATTCCGTCATAAAACTGTAACAGGTTTGCTGTCAGACCGTGTTGATTAGGATTAATTATGCTATCATCTTTTAAGAATATAACTTGGATAGCTATACTAAGAAATTATGGGTAAAACATTTCATTTGTTTTGCATAAAACTTAGGATGGGTTCAGACTGCAATTTATAGTATGTAGGAAATATAACTTGTTTCCATTAAAATTTCATCCATAAATTCAGGAGTGTATGGAATGATGAGCTGCAACTTACCAGCAGAGTCATTCTTGAGTGTGTACCTTTTTTTTTATTTTAAATGCATGTCCTCCAAAAAAAATGACATGACTTATGGGTTTTAGAAAAGTATTTGTGTATATTCTTTTTCCTTAGTTTGCTCTTCTGTCTCTCTCCACTAGAGAGCTTGACAGACTGTTTTAGCATTACTGTTTGTGATATCACACCAACCAAAATCCATCCATGAAACACAACCATAATACCGATTTCAAAAGCTTTAACAAAAGGCATCCCATCTGGAGCATCTAAAGCTCTAATATGGTTTGTTCTAGAGTGTGAATATTGAAACACTCCATTCTGAGAAACCAGCAATAAAATTGTTTTTTGATATGTAATATACTCAACAGTTTTCCAATACACTTTTTTTTGTCTTTTATTGGTTAGTGTTGCAATTCATGAACACTTGAAGACTCCATTACATGCCTTAAAAATATTTTTTGTTAGCTTTTCTTATCCTATGTTAAATCTTCTTGAATAAAAGCAAATTTTACTGTGGTCGTGCTAAGCAGCTGTGGATCTGATACTGCTCCAAATTTTTTTATTTTATTGTTTGAGACGTTACTTTGTCTAGTTACATGGTTACCAATGGCATATCCTATTTAACAGAATAATAAAGTATATTTCTGTGGCACTTTTCATCTGTTAATCAGAAATTACTTTCCTGACATTCTTTTCAGAGGGAGGAGGCACTGTTATCCTGACCTTAGTGAAGGGGGAAATCTAGCCACAGAGAGGATATGTGATTTATTCTGTAGCAGAGGAGAGTGATGCTTTACCCTTACTKTCTGAGTCTGTGACCTAGCCAAGGCGCTACAGAAAGTCTTTGATTTATGTGCATAGGGTGAGAGCTGAAGAAACAAAACAAAATGATGCCAAAACAACTCAGCAAATAAGTTGAGGGTTTCCAAGGCTTTAGTAAACGTAATAGGCAGTCTTATCAGAAAGTTGTCTTCTATGATCCGCTGATCTCACTGGGAGTTTTGTATGCTGAAAAGCTGCAAGCTCCAGCTGTTTAGCTCTGAGTCCCCTCCTCTCATATGCCCAGTGATTCAGGAGTCTCATATCAACCAGTCCATTCACATTATTATCAACATCTGTCTAAAATTAGAGGGACTGGGAGGAGTACATTTGGGAACTGGTAAGAATGGGACTTCTTTTGTGTTATTAGACAACTTGAATCACTCTCATGTCAGCTAATAAAAATGCTTTTGGCACAGCAGCTATTTAAGCAATTGAAGTTTGTGTAGCTTTATTAAGTCCACTGCCTGAAGGAGCAGCTCCTGAGCCAAATGAATCTGCAAGACTGTTGCAAACGAGAAAGTTAGAATGATATTARATATTTTTATCATGTGTGTTTGTAGTCATTGTGCAATGTATTTTTGTGAATTGAGTTGACAGTAAAATACAGTAAAAGAAGAAATCAGTATTTGTTCTGAGTTTGTATTCATGGAGTTCAAGAGACAGAAGATTTGACTAAGTAAGCTGAGGAGTATTAAGATTGCAGCTGCCCTTCTGTCCCCGAGTTTGGGTTGAGTTTGAAATAGATTGTACAGCCGCAAGCATAGAATCATAGAATCAGTAAGGTTGGAAGGGACCTCTGGAGATCATCTAGTCCAACCTCCCTGCTCAGCAGGGTCACCTAGAGCATGGTAGACAGGGTTGCATCCAGGCGGGCCTTGAATATCTCCAGAGAAGGGGACTCCACAACCTCTCTGGGCAACCTGTGCCAGTGCTCCGTCACTCTCACAGGGAAGAAATTCCCCCTCACGTTCAGGCGGAACTTCCTGTGCTTCAATTTCTGCCCATTGCCTTCTGGCAATTGCATGTGACAAGTCCTGTCACATGGGACAACTAAATAGAGTTTATCCCCAGCCCCTTGACACCCTCCCTTCAGATACTTATACACATTTGATAAGATCCCCCCTCAGTCTTCTCTTCCCCAGGCTGAAGAGGCCCAGCTCTCACAGCCRTTCCTCATAGGACAGGTGCTCCAGCCCTCTGATCATCCTTGTAGCCCTACGCTGGACCCTCTCCAGTAGCTCCTTGTCTCTCTTGTATTCGAGACCTGGACACAGTAGTCAAGATGAGGCCTCGCCAGGGCTGAGTAGAGGGGCAGGATTACCTCCCTCGACCTGCTGGCAACACTCTTCCTAACGCACCCCAGGAGACCATTGGCCTTCTGGGCCACAAGGGCACATTGCTGGCTCATGGTCAACTTGTCAACCACCAGCACTCCCAGGTCCTTCTCTGCAGAGCTGCTCTCCAGAAGATCAACCCCCAACTTGTCCTGGTGCCTA
>NW_028186823.1:1513089-1590586 GCF_003343005.1 Rhea americana | reverse complement strand
AGTTGAACAGGATGGGACCCAGGACTGAGCCCTGGGGGACACCACTAGACACAGGCCTCCAACTAGACTCCGCACCACTGCTGACGACCCTCTGAGCTCTGCCTTTCAGCCAGTTCTCAATCCACCTCACTGTCCACTCGTCTAACCCACACTTCCTGAGCTTCTCTAGGAKGATSTTATGGGARACAGTGTCARAAGCCTKGMTGAAGTCAAGGTACACAACGTCCACTGCTCTCCCCTCATCTACCCAGCCAGTCGTTCCATCACAGAAGGCTATCAGGTTGGTTAAGCAGGATTCCCCCTCGGTGAATCCATGCTGGCTACTCCTGATCACCTTCTTTTCCTCCATATGTCTGGTGATGACATCCAGAATGAGCTGTTCCATCACCTTTCCAGGGATGGAGGTGAGGCTGACCGGCCTMTAGTTGCCTGGGTCCTCCTTCTTGCCCTTCTTGAAGACTGCAGTGATACTGGCTTTCTTCCAGTCCTCAGGCACCTCTCCAGTTCTCCAGGACCTTTCAAAGATGCTGGAGAGCRGCCTGGCAACAACATCTGCCAGCTCCCTCAGTACTCGTGGGTGCATCCCATCCAGGCCCATAGATTTGTGGATGTCTAGCCTGTCCAGAAGGTCTCTAATCCTTTCCTCCTCAACCAAAGGAAAGTCTTCCCTTCTCCAGACTTTCTCCCTCATGTCCAGGCTGCAGGATTCMTGASRSCWGCCCTYAGTAGGGAAGACTGAAGCAAAGAAGGCMTTCAGTAATTCTGCCTTCTCTGTATCCCTTGTCACCAGGGCCCCCGCCCCATTCAGTAGCRGGCCCACATTTTCCCTAGTCCTCCTCTTGCTGCTGATGTATTTGAAGAAGCCCTTCTTGATGTCCCTAACATCCCTTGCCAGACTCAATTCCAGCTGGGCCTTAGCCTTCCTTGCCTCATCTCTACATACTCTGACTGCATTCCTATAATCCTCCCAAGTAGCTTGTCTCCTCTTCCACATTGTGTGTATTTTCTTCTTCTGTTTGAATTTAGCCAAGAGCTCCTTGCTCACCCTTGCAGGTCTCCTGCCCCTTTTGCTGCACTTGTTACTCATAGGGATACACCGCTCTTGAGCTTGGAGGAAGTGATGTTTGAATAGTAGCCTGCTCTCCTGCCTGCCCCCCTTCCTTCTAGGGCCTTAACCCATGAGATTCCACCAATTAGGTCTCTGAAGAGCCCAAAGTTTGCTCCACTGAAGTCCAGGGTTGTAATCCTGCTTCTTGCCTTACTTCGTTCCTGCTGGATCCTGAACTCCACCACCTCATGGTCACTGCAGCCCAGGCTGCCCCCAACCTTCACATCTCTAACCAGTCCATCTCTGTTGGTAAGGACAAGATCCAGCAGGATACCCTTCCTTGTAGGCTCCTGCACCATTTGTGACCAGAAGTTATTACCAATGCACTGCAGGAGCCTCCTGGACTGTTTATGCCTTATTGTGTAGTCCTTCCAGCAGATGTCAGGGTGGTTGAAGTCCCCCATGARAACCAGGGCCTGTGATCTTGAGGCTACTTCCAGCTGTCTATAAAAGGCCTCATCAACTTTCTCTTCCTGGTCGGGTAGCCTGTAGTAGACACCCACTACGGTGTCCCCTCTGTTGGCCTGCCCTTTGATCTTTATCCATAAGCTCTCAACTGCCTCCTCCTCCTCCTCTCCCCCTAGGCAGAACTAGATGCATTACAGTTGCTCTCTGACATAAGGAGCAACTCCACCACCTTGCCTTCCTGGCCTGTCTTTCCTAAAAAGCACATAGCCATCCATGGCAGCATTCCAGTCATGTGAGCTATCCCACCATGTCTCTGTGATTGCAATGAGATCATAGCCCTGCAGCCACACACAGATCTCCAGCTCCTCCTGTTTGTTCCCCATGCTGCATGCATTGGTGTATTGGCATTTCAAAGAGGTGGTCATGCCTGCAGGTTTCCGAGGAAGGGTGTACGGGGTCCCCCATAGCCATGTCCCAAACACACATCCCCAGCTGCATGAACCTGTTGGAGGCCCCCCAACGCAACCTGTGTTTTGTTGTCTACCYTGTCTCTATGACACCTCCCCTCCCCCTCTCCTACCTAGTTTAAAGCCCTCTTTATTAGGTTGGCCAACCTGTTTGCAAAGGCAAATATGTCCCACTTGGTGAGGTGAATCCCATCTCTCCCTACCAGTTGTTGGTCTTCAAATCATGTTCCATGGTCATAGAATCCAAAACCCTGTTGCCAACACCAGCGGCACAGCCAGTTGTTGATTTGGAAAAATCTTCCTACTCCTCCTCCCATGCCTCCCCCTAATCAGCAGGACCGATGAGAAGACCACCTGGGCTCCCAGACCCTTGACCACCATGCCCAAGGCCTTGAAGTCTTCTTTGATTGTCTCTAGTTTGTTCTCTGTATCATCAGCACCCACATGAAAAAGCAGCAGAGTAGTAGTCTGATGAGTGGACAAGCCGTGGTAGCCTTTCAGACACATCTCGTATCCTCKCCCCCAGCAGGCAGCAAACCTCTGTAGAGGAGGGGTCAGGTTGGCAGATAGGCATCTCTGTCCCCCTCAGCATGGAATCACCCACTACAACCACTTGTCTCCGAGAACGCCCTGTCTATCTCCTGCTCACTTTCTCGCATGTTTCACAGCCTACTGACTTCATCCTGCAACTCTTTGACTTGACAACACAAATCATCAGCAACAGCACACCTCTTGCAGGAGGGCGGACCATCAGTCCAGGCCTTCTGGAGAGGCTCCAAACATTCCCTGCAGCCTAAGACCTGTAGGGCTACATCTGCTGCAAGAGGCTCTGTCTGGGTTGATGCTTCTGACACATCTGGTGCAGCAATTCCCACAGCCACTGGCAAATATGCTTTACGGCGAGTTACAACCACATTAGCAAGAGTGGGCACTACTAGCGCTGGATAAAGAAAGATGTCCTCTYGCACCTAACTGCGCTCCTCCTGCACAAACTGCTGTGCAAATTGCTGCGTCTGTTCACTGCCTCTGTTTGCTGCGCTCCAGGCCTGGCTCTTAAATAGACCTCTCCCTACTACCGACCCACAGGGTACTTGATCCACCCTAAACAAGGGCTACCTGTGTCAAAAGCCCCAACTCCCTCTTTTCAGGGGCAATGCAGACTGCTTGTTAGCAGTAGCTACACCCAGCTACAGTAGATGATAAGTGCTGGGGCTTCTTCCAGGAGAGCTTAAGGCTTCCTGCAGTTGCCCTTGCTTGCAGTTGCCCTTACTTGTTAGCAGTCACTCTCTAGTCCCCTTATTCCACAAGGGTCAGCAGACCATAGTGTCCAACACGGGCCCCAGAAGTTCAAGGCAGAGCCAAGACAATGCTGCGCAAACTGCTGTGTCTGTTCACTGCCTCTGTTAGCTGCGCTCATGTGCACTCTGTTAGCATGTTGTCATGTTAGTGATATTTAGCAGAGAATACTCATGACAGCTCAAATTCAGGTGACAGCAAAGAACTTGAATAATGAAGCAATTAAATAGTTGCGCATTTTTGTTTAACTTATGATAGCAAAGCGGTTCACTAGCCTTGAACATGAACGCTGTGGTTTAATCTTTTGAGAGTAGTGAAACATAACTGAGATCCTGCCATTTCGTGTTTTGAGTCTGAGATGAAGTCTGGCTTTTGGGCAGGTCATTTTCCAGGGCAGAACAACCTGAAAGCCAATTTTGGGGATGTGATATATCTAGAGAAACAAGTACATTTCCTTAGTAGCTTCTGGCTTGAATATCGGTGTGTGTGTGTGGCCTGGGGATGATCTATTTGGCCAGTGTGGCTTCTGCCAGGACTGAAGAAGGTGGCAGGTAGGCACCTGCAACATCTCCCTACAGCCAGTGCTGGTGAGGATTCAGTCTCTGTGCATTTTCCTGTGCCTCCCTCATTTCTTACTGTGGACCAGAAACTGAGGGAAGAGACCCATGACACAAGAAATGTAGTCTGTGGTATGAGCAGCAGTAGCACTCATTTCAGCTGTACAAAAGTAATTTCACCAGCTTTACAACTTTTCCCATGAGTACTACAGTTTGGTTTTGCTACTCATATGGCAACATGCCTTATTGTAAAGCCTTGTGGCATTCAAAAGGATCTTCTCTGGGGATGCTTGCTCTAAATGTTTTACAGTACCTTAGGGAAACCTTTGGTTTCAAACATGGTGGTAATGCACAGTTACCACAGGAGGATGGAAGGAATTTTATCTGAACATGCAGTGCTGACTAGTTAACTTGTTCAGATTTCTCATTGCTACTGCTGAAGAGGGAAAACAGAAAGTATGGCACTATTTTCTGTGTAGCATGCTTTCTTTCATCCTAAAATRAGGAGAACTTGAGGCAGATTTGCGTCAACAGGAAAAGCCTCCCGAGGTGATCTGCTTTTTAAAATATTGTGCAATGCTTAATAGTACAGGGGAAGATGATTTCCCTTTAAAATCAAGTATCTAGTCCATCCAGGAAGAATTTCAAGGTGTTTTTTCTTCGATAATGCTGATGGAGGTGTAACAGAGAAAGAGRTGTCTTAACGGACACATTGAAGAGAAGAGGTTTTTTTTATATATTAAAGATGGTTGCTCCAACTTGTTAACATGGTGTTTTTCTAAGCAATTTCAGTATTTTTCTTGCAGTCTGCAAATGCAGAAATCCTGTTAATATTAGTCTTGATGAAGGAAGAAGTTGATACTACTCACTTGTGCAGGGATGATTCTCCTCTTCCCCAAAAGTAGAAGAGTAAAATGTACTACGTGGAAGAGTTTTAAATTTAAATTTCAAGTGGTTTGAAGAGGTGGGAAATTTCAAATGAGTGAGATGGTTGAATGAATGGATAGCACTGCAATTTTTCTAGCAGCTGGCATAGAAAAGAAATTGAGGGTAAGGAAGGTCAGCGATTAGAGAGAAATATCTTGACCTCTGTTCCAGACTTAAGTGAAAAAATGTGAGAAAGACTCCCTAAACTGCCAAAACCACCTGTGGATAAGTGGTGGCTATGGTAGTTAAGCTGTCATTCATGAAAACTGAGGAAAGGCAGAGGGATGGCTGTTTACTTTAAACATCTTCAGGAAAGAGAGGATTTCCATGACAACACAGAGTTCAGTGCTAGCAGTGTATGATAACAAAAAAAGTCTGTTTCAAGATATCTTGCTGAATCTCCTGACTGAGCTCCTCTGCCATCTAAACATTTTAGTTTTAGGATGTTGAGCAAGGCATGTATGGAAAGAGGAGTAAATGTTGGAATCAGTTGCACTACAGCATCAATACCTGGGCTCTCGTGTTAACTGATAGCACAGTAGGATCAAGAATTTTTGGCAATGGTTTGCAAGCTGCTGGGGGCATGTCTGTYGCAGAACTTACGCCTTTGCAAAAAGGTGTTAAGAAATTACTTTACGGAGATGTTGTGACATTTGCGTCTCACTGCTTTAAAGTTCTCAGATTAAAGACACTCTGCAAAACAACCACAGCTTTTAAAAAGTTAGCATTTGCCAGCAATGGTTGCATGGCAGTTTTGAAGATAYTGTGGTTAGATGTTCTGGGCAATAATACTGAAATGTGCAAGGAAGTCAAAATACACATAGTGCAAAGTATTCTGGTGCACATTGTTCATCTTTTATTATCTCAGTGTCCGGGAGCACCTTTTTTTTATAGCAAAAGTGGCAATTAGTCTGAACTGTAAAGYACAATTCATTATCTGCTGATAATTAGCTGGATGGGAAGTTTTGGTTACTTATGTGTTTTGGAAGGACTGATAAGAATGAGCCAAGACATGGATATTACTAATCAAGGCAAGAGTGTTTTCATTCTGGTGTTTTGCACACTGTTGTTTACAGTCCCCTGAATGAGGGAGTTTGGGGAAGAAGTGCTCTATTTTAGACCTCGATGAGCATCTCTCATTCCCACATTGATTACAGGAGAGGTAGTGAGAACTGGAGATTTCAGACTTTGAAATGACTAAAATGTGTGTGGGCAGACTTGCTATATGTGCGTAATACCTCATTCCTTCCAAGTTATCCAAAGCTCTGTCTGTACAAACCTTTTCCCTGCAGATCCTTTCACAATGTCATCACCATTTCACCTTCACATCAGCACGGAGCACGTTTAACCGTCATCTAACCATCTTCATGGTTGGCAACTGAATAGTAGAAATGTTGTCAGGTTTTTGTCTGCCATTTGTTTTATTCCCTCTCCTCAGGCAAAGATTTACTGGAGGGCGAAGGCTGATTCTGGCTTTCTTCGTTGTAGCRCGCGCTTGCAGAGCTGTGCAGCCGCTCTCCTTTCTTTCTGCCTATCAGATGGCTGCTGCATCTGACCCTGCCCTCCACTCTCTCCTAGTTCTTTTTTTTTTCCTCCTCTTTCCTATCTGCTACTTTATTTTAATAGTCTGGTGTAACTAGCCAAGACCAGCAACGTGACCGTAATACAAACACAAATTATAAGCAGTGCTTTCAGATTTCTGCTAGTGAAGTTTGCCAGGTCTCACTGCAAGAGATAAGGCTGTATTAACTATCTTTAATGACATTTCCCAAAATCTACTTTGCAAGAGAGAAAGATGCCCAAGGAGAAACAAATTTCTTTCTCAATGATTCTTATTCCATTTACATTTTAACTTAAAGAGGCTTTAAAAACAGCCTAAAATCGCCTTTAACTTTTTATTTGTCCCGTAAAATAAGTTTAATATCCTAAATATTATTTGAAGTATGATCAAATGGATAGATATTTTCTCCTAAAAACAGTAACCTCCCCCACCAATCCCTCAGAGAGACATTAAAAAAGAAAGGATTGAGGTTTTTTTAAGAAACTTATGCCTTTAATAGCTTTTAATTACTTTTATGTGACTTTTGTTTCTAAAGTTATTAAAAAGGTTTTGTGCATGTGTGTTTCTCATTTTGCAGGAAAACAAAGCAGGGAGAATTTGATTAAAAATTTCCAAATAGTAATTAATAGGGTATTCATTCACTTTTTAGTTTGCTGGTGACTGAAAGTAAATGATTAGAAAAAAATAGTTTAAATCAACCCAAACCACTATTTTCTTGCTGGAAAAGAAACAAAAATACATTTTGTTCCAGTGTTTTTCTTTTTTCTCTGTGTCACATTTCATCTTCATGCTCTGCAATAAAGCAAATGAGATAAAAGCCTAGGTTAGAAATTTGGAGTGGAAGGGTGGACCCACTGCCTTTTTACTCATTTGCAAACAGTTATGCCACAAACCCAAAATGTGAGAGGTTCAATTCCCTTTACTGCTTGGAGAGACTTGAACCCATTTCAAGGAACAGTTCCTATAAATGTGAAATGAAGCAGTCTATCCCAGAACACTGCTTGCTTTGCTGACAGTGTTCCCACTTTGCACAGCTTACTTAAATATTCATTAAGCAAGGAAAACGTGCGTGCGTGCTTTGCAATAGAGTAGGATGGAGAGCTCTGGCTGTAGTACTGACGGATCTGGATGTGGCATGGTCTGGGTAAAAGAGTGCTTGAGCTATTTTGTCCTGATAAAAATAGGACTATTTATCTGGGCTGCAGCATCACCCAGACCTCAAGCTGTACCACTCTGGAGACCAAAGGCAGTGAAGCTCTGTGCCCCACAGACTTTCCAGTTTTCTCCACAATAGCTCGGGCTCTTCAGCCATACATTATGTTGTCTGTGCAAGGGTGTCTTAAAGTGTGAGGACTGAGTATATGCCTGCCAAGCGGAGCCCGGTTTCCTCATCAGAGCTGCAAGTGTGCTGTGCGTGTGTGCAGCAGGCTGAGCAGACTGGTGACTCCCAGCAGGAGCAGTGAGTTGGAGGAGGCTGTTGAGTGGAAGGTCCTACCTAAGTCCCTACTCTGAGGCACAAAGTTGGACTTGGCAGTGAAGCAACCCAGCTATGGTACAGAAATATATTKTACAGAAAGGGTATTTCCTTCTCGTTCCCCACCCCAGCATTTTGGGAATCTATACCTTTGCTTAATTCATCTTCATTAAATGCACCTGAACATCAAAGCATTCTGGAAGCAGTTCTGTGAAAAATCTGGGGGGGTTGTCATTTTCCTTTAAGGCACCTTGAAACTTCATTTCTGGGTAAATTATTACATGCATCCCAACTCTAATTAACTGGTTAGTCTTGTAACAATGATCAAGGGCATTAAAACACTCTGCGTAGGCGTCATCTCCCCCAGATTTATCAGCACATTATATCATTCAACTATAACCTTATCTTAATAACTGCTTGTCTCCTTTCCCCATAAATCCCCATCCATTTCCATTTATGCAGTCCTTTTTACTTGGGGAAAGCCTGTGAAAGATACCATTATGTTAACTTTTAAGTCCTTTATAGGTGAACTATACAAATTACCACTACTGTCTGACTCTTTTTGGATGGGTGGTCACGTCTGGCTACTGGGGCCATAACCATTATCCTCATCGCTCTCTGTCTCCCCATTTGACTCTTGCTTTGCTTGATATATTTTAGCCTTCCTTATTTGCCTGATTCCATAACTAAAAGGAGCCTGATCCCTCCTTTGCARTTCCAGGGGTTCCARAGTAAAAATATTTTTTAATACTTTTTCCTTTACATGTACTTAATGCATTGAGTTATTTATTAGATCTGTGTTTAGATACAATCTGAAATTCCTTTGGGAGGGGGAAAAACATGGCCATTTACAGATAAAGTATATTCAAAGCATATAAGTGTTTTAGCTGATATAAATGAGCCAAAATAAACCATTTGCATGTAAATATTATGAGGAGAGAGTTGTTTCCTTATAATACTATCAGTTTTATGTTTATTTCCACATGTTTAGTCTTGTGATGTATCACCATCGTCCTGGTGGTTAGCCAGATACCTACAAGAAAAGTAACTGCTACAGAATATTTTCAGGAAAAAAACATTGGTGTTGTTTGAATATAGAACTTTTTTATTTCTGTTCCTTTGAAACCTACCGAGAGAAAGGCCCTGTACAGAAGCAAAAATTTAATTTACTGCCATCCAAGCTGTGTGTGATCATGTCTTTAAAAAAGCTATTTTATTTAATTTAATATTTGATAACGGAATTAAGTGGAATGAATGAAAACTAAATACACCTATTTTAAGATAAGATATTATCAGTTCTGTTAAGTAAATTAAAAACAGAGCCAGTCTTTTCTATCAATCAACTCTATTTAAAGTAAAATATATCAAAATCAAACTTAAGATATTCAGAAGCTTTAAGTTGTTTCATTCAAGTCAATGGAGCCACCTACAGATTTGACTCTGAATATCTAATAGGATATACAGGCCGAATTTTGGAAAGCACGTATATTGGAGGTCTATGCATAGTGCAAATCTAGCTTTTCACTAAAAATTATTTACTAGATAAATGGATTTTTGTAAATACAAGTCAACTACTGTTTAGGTATTACATTTCAGTTAGTCCCGTAACGTCACAGTGATATGACTCAAGTTTACACAAACACACTAACAAACTACCTGTGAGAGTCTTTAAAAGCAGGAACTGCTCTACCATCATTTTGATCATTTTTTAAGGTTTGGCTGTCATGCAGCAAAAGACATTTATTCACTGTATTTTATATGCCAATAACAGGTGGCACTGAGACACCTGAAGGTGTCATACCTGAAGGAATTTTACTCACAAATAAATCAGACTTTTTTTTTTTTTTTTTTTTTTTTTAAGAGTTAATATTTTAACAGCTTTATGGGTTTTTTTTCCATTTGCTGTTCAATGTTGTTCTCATTTCAAATGAGAATTCTGAACCCCATTTAAATTTCAATAATGAGCTGTTTTCTGAATTGAGTTGTTCAGTGAAACCTTCTGCTCTGAGCCTGGATGCCAAGGAACACTTCTGCACCAGTTCACAGCAGATGGAAAGAGTGGTTTTCTGGCCTATCTAATCAAGAGGACCCTATGCCAAGACATAATTGTGCTGATTTGTGTATAGATTCCAAACTCTGTGTTTGATGTAGAGTCTGCATCTATAGAGAGGGTCAGAGTTTTGGCACCGCAAGCAGGCTGGAGAATGTTTGTAGTTAGCAAACAAAAACATCCTCCGGAGAACTTGTAACCATAGCAGAAAGCTCAGGCGTTYCTTGCTTCCCTACTCACCGTCAGCCTCTGAAATGCTGTGCATTCCTTACTGCTTTGTTATCCGCCATAAAAGAAGATCAGCATCGAAAATGAAGGTACCTTGGTGTAGTATCTGCCTTCCTTGTGTGCACTATAATGGAAAGAGTGATACCACTGTAATCACGTGGCTCTGTGGGGAATGAATGCATCCATGAGAGATGAGGTGTCCTTTAGCAGCACTTAAAYTGCTTCTTTTCCTCTCTCTCTCTTTCTCCTCCCCCCCTCAAATTGCAATAGGATTAAAGATTGAAAAGTGTGAGACATGAGATGGAAAAGGAACAAGGCAGAGAAATCTCTGTAATAAAGCAATGGACAGCCATTTCATGGTGGCTTTGGTGTGAACTGCATTTGGACAGAAGGGGAAGTGTTAAGTTTTACTGTATTCCCAGGAGCCATCCACTTTAGGCTGAAGGACCTCAATAGATGTATTACCTTTTAGTGTTTGCCAACAGTTTAGCACTAGTCAACTGAAGAGAGAGCATCTGTGAGGGAAATGTGTTCCTCTGGCTGCCTCCCTTCCTTTCTCCAGCCAGGTATCCTCTGACCTTGGTATAATTTTTCTTTTCAGCAAGGGATTACAGGGAATTTTTTTTCATAGCTATTGTACCCCTAAGGACCTCATTGTTTATTTCTATGTATTTCAATTTATGCCTCTCTAAGATCCAAAGATGTTTTGTAATATTTTTTTTATTTTAAAATAGCCCTCATTATAGTCTTCAACATACCCATTCTATAGCTGCCATCCAAACCTTCAGGAAAAGGTTGTGAGAATTGGTTTATAGTATAACCTAGGGTTTATCAGGTCTTTCCCTGGGGGGAACCGAGCTGGAGAGTAAAATCCATAGCCATTGAGTGAAAATACCACACTGTACTTGTCATCCAGATCTAATGCTCTGGATGATCACTTCAGTTGCAGAATTGCAAGAAGATAAAGGGAGTAGCATCTGCACTGTGTGGAAACAAGTAATGTACAGACCTGATATTCTCCCTGGTGCTAATTTGCAGATGGTGTGTGAATGCAGTTCCATGTGGAGATTACCATGATAATTCACTCTTGAGGCTAAAAACCTCAAGGAGCTAGGAGAGGTCCATGTAATGTAAAAAACCTTTAGCTTCATTTGGCAAATGCCAATGTTAACAAATATTCTTGGAACAGTTGCTGCTGATTGTCATGAGGAGTCTGGGGGATCTGTGAAGACTTCCTCTTAACAACAGGCAAAATCAATGGCAAACATTCCCCCGCTGACCAGGCTGAACTCTTTTCCCCTCATTTCTTCTGACTGGCTTCTCTACGTAGGGCTAGAGGCAATTAGAGTACATCTGAGCTCTGATGGATCCTAAATAGTCAGTAGGCCAACTGTACTCAGCAACGTGCAATATGTTTTCACTTGAACGAATTTTCTTACTCAGTTGAAAGCATGATGCCTTGACAGTACATCACCTAATAGTTTTCTCATTTTTAAAAATAAACCATAAGGACTATGTTCTTCATTTCTTGTCACTTTGTATAAATATTGCCAGTTGTCAGAAAAGGGATATAAAATGCTAACATCTTGATTTGTTAGCATTTTGCACTTGCTTTTCTCTAGTTGCATAAACAGAGCAGGAATTAAGTAGTGGAGACTAAGGGTTGATGTGCCAAGCTCCTAGAATACTTCGTGTCCATTATGTTTGAATTCCTTCAACTAAGCCCAAATAAGGTTTCACTCTTCAGTATAGTTTAGGCTTCTGTCCAATCCATCCAGATTGGCAAATTTCAGTCCAGATGGTTATGATAGATATGGCACCCTCTCTTTTAATCTTGACTAAAGAAGTTTTGACAAAGGGCTGTGAATTAAGTGGGCTAAGGGTAGCAATGACTGCATGAATTTCACGTTTTTGCCTAGTCCATCTGCCAGGCTGAAAGAGGGAAGGCAGGAAAGCCATTTCAGTACAAATTAGGGTGACTGAATTGCACAGATCCAATTAGTTAACAGGCGAGACATTTTCTGCTATTACTACTATTAAAAAAAAAAAAAAAAACTTTTGGCAAAATGGACACTGAGTAGTAAATCTTTCCTTTTCAGGCTTGCCATCCATTTGGAGCTTTTGTCACACATTTACATGGAAATTTTACTCCACTTGAACACAAAACTTGTCTCTCTGTCTCTCTATCTCTCTCCAGACTGCATTAATTGTCAATGACATGGACAGAAACATATTCCTTGCAATTATAGTATCAAAACTGAATATAATGAATAGCCTGCCCTATTGTTATAAGYTTGATACTGCGTTTTATCTATCACTGAGATGACTGTTTATATTAACTTTGGATAATTGGCATAAKAATCTTAAGTATTATTGCTTATTTGTATGCACAGTTAAAACTGTTTTCTAAGAGGACTTTTTACGTGAAGCAGATAGCATTTGTGAACCCTTCATGTGCCAGGCTGGAAAGAACRCTGAAGTGTGCTTCACATGGCATGGCAGTGCAGCTCCTCTTGCTGAACATGACCTTTTTTCAGCCGCAACTCTCTTTCCTAACAATAGTTTGTTCTTTCTTTCAAACAGTGATGACTGTAACTTCTCAGTCCTCCTTGCTTCCTCCTGAGGAGCTGGTTTGCAGCCATCTGAAGTCAGTGAAACTCCTGCGGCTTTGAGTCGTGCTGGGAGAGTCCAGATCCTTCCCTTCAGGGCACCTCTTTGCTACCTTCTCCTGCTCACAARTGTTGGCAGGCACTTAGTCTCGTCTCCTCAGCAGGTTTTGGCTCTTAATTCTTATCAGGACCTGCTGTTGACCTCCACTTTCCCTCTCATTGTAGGCAGAACCGTGCCATTTGATTTAATTCTTTCCATAAAGGCGTAAGTGTTGATCAGAGGTTAGAGCACACAGGAGCAGTTTTTACTATCTTCCATGTTGATGTCTCCTTTAGGCCTGGTCTCAGTGGATTCTCATCTTGGAAGGCGTTTGGAACCAGAGTTTCAGCACATGATTTCAACCTGCCTTTGCAGAATAAAAAAATGTTAGRCCTGCTGGTATTTATGCATAGTTAAAAACATTAGTTCAAATGGWTATTAATAATAACCTAGAAGTACTTAAGCTGCACATTGGTCATTAGGAGAATGGAAGCAGGAAAGCAATTTACATTCTTTATTCTGTAGTAGTAGTTCAGCTGAAAGGCTAAAATGCCAAATAGAATTCATGTCCAAGGTCCATTTTCATACTTTATCAAAACTGAGGTCACCCTAATAAAACAGAAAGCTAGGTGTACTGTAAGTATGATAGGTTTTCTGAAATCTCTTTAAAAGGTCATGTGTGTTCCAGTGTTCATACTTATTTGCCATAGTTGGAATTTTCAAATATACAATGCATTAACTTGGCTGCTTAAAGTTTTTGAATCCCCTCTTATCAAATGCTTTAAGAAGATAACAAATTAAAAATATCTGCATCCAACAGACTGTATTTTGACAGCCYTTCAGATGATCTATTGGTTTTGAATAGCTGAATCTCCTAATTCAACAAAATGTAAAGATTATATAATGGAGATTATTTTTAGTATTGAAGACAAAATCTTGGGTCTCCATTGTCTTTTTTTGCTCCTCAGTCATGCACAAAAGATACAGAGTCATAGGTGTTAAATAATCTTCTGTCACCATTATGGTATATCTGTTTTTAATAAATTGGAGATTAAAAAAGAACTTGATTTTAAGGATCCTTCTTGACCATATCAATCTGTTTGAAATAGTCTGTATCTTCATACCCATTAATGTAGACATTTAAGAAATCTGGAACAAGAATAACTTACTTAAGTAGTTGCTTATTTTTAATATACATTTGCACTAGTTACCATTGTTTTTTATTGCTATGGGAATAGCAGACAACACTATCAATAACAGAAGATTAAAATAAAACATGTTTATTAAAAAAGAAAATAGTATTGAAAATTAAATTCGGAGATGGCAGGCTCTAACTATATATTTCATCTAAAGAAGCTCTTAAGTTACTTCCTATAATACAGTCTTGTTTCTCAGAATGTCATTTGTGTATGATTTTATSATTTTTACTGAACACATGATAATCTACAGAGTCTTTTTTGAAATAAAGCTGATAAAAGTKCTAGAACATATAATTATTTGTTATTGATACTGCATGCTCCCTTTCACATGCAGTTTCTAATAATAAGGTATTCATTAATATATTTAAAAATCTGTGCTTGGAAAAGCAAGCATGRATATGAACAGATAGACTTTTTTCAGAAGGATTTATGTACAAACTGAAATGAATCCTCAGACCTTTACAGTTTTGTGCACACAGAAGAGCTATATCTATTGAAATAAATACCCTGTTAAGACATTCCAGTTTGCAAATTTGCCCATATGCAAGCTGTCAGCCAGGCAATCAGTTCTGGGGCAGTAGCTCAGGGACTACATACCAATTTCAGTGGTTACATCTATATAGCTAAATGCATCAGCTTCAGAGAGAGCTCTCTGGCCCCCTTAGATCTTATGTGGATAACTCACACCCACGCTATTTAGGGATCCTACAAAAACTGTAGGATTGGCCACATCTACAGTATGTAACCCTCAGCCCTGAATGTCCTCAGACCTCCTTATGGTGCTCCCTTTGTTGCTYTAAGACATAATTATTGTTTCTTGTACATCTTTTTATTTCCAGGTTTCTGGAATTGACAGCGTGGTGTTTTTGTAACAGAAAATGGATGGGATATGTTCAGTGACTTGGGACTGTGGGAGGAGAACTTGTGTAGTGTAGGAGGACACTAATGCTGAGGTCCTAAGATAATGCTAGAGAGGAGATGATGTAAGATAGAGGCAGATAGATCTTGTGCAGCCTTCACCATACCATCTTTGGGGAATGCTCCTTGGAGCAAACTGTGCCCGGGATCACATCCGGACACTGCCTGAGGGGGCTGAAACAGCAAATAACAATGCAGGGTGAACCGTTGGGGGGTCCAGCAGTGCTATTATTTAGCAGTATAGCCAAGCCACTGCTGAATCAAGGCAAAAGAAATGTACAGAGGATCTGTTCACTGTRAAGACAGTAGAGAGAGAATGCGATGAACCTAGGATGTCCAATATCTATACTTTCAGATAATGGAAAGGTTGGCGTAAAAGTATGCGTAACATTAACTTAGATTTGTTTTATCCACATGTCTGGTTAGAATTACTGAGCTAACTAAGTTAGTTCTTTTGCTTTTATCTCTGATCAAAATGAAGCATCTCTAATCTAAGGAAGTGCACGATTGACAGCTGGGCATCACTTTATAGCCTTGTGTTGCAAGTTGAATGTGTGTGCGTAACGAAACAGGCTGAAAATTTTCATTCAAAGCAATTCTTGTGAAAACATTGGGATTTTGGCCAAAACCTTTTTGTGGAAAGCATCTGCTTTCTCAAGAAGATGATAGGAAACGATGACTGAGAAATACCTGAAAATTGGAGCATATCATTCCAAAGTAGTATTGTGGTGCTGCAGATTGGTGGTACTTTGGGTGTTGCATGTTCTCTGAGCCCTCCGTGAGCTATGTGCCCCACCTGGGCTTAGTTGCCAAAAGATAGTAGAGTCTACCACGCTATGCAGGATGAATTCTTGTTTAAGGATAAGTGTCAGTATCAGATGATACTGATAGTGTTAAATGTATTTGGTTACTCTAAGTCCACAAGGTCTAGTCAGCTCACATGTTCTTAGAATTTTAATCACCTAAGTTGCATAATGTAATACCACTCTGTAACGAGACTTGGCCCAGGTCTAGACTATGACTTCTTGCCAGCGTAACTTTGTCGATTTGAGGTGTGATAATGTGTGATTTGTGACTGGCACAGCTCTGGCAGCCAAAGCTCCCAATGCAGACACAATTACACTGGCAAAACTAGCTTTTGGAATAAACTAGCCTGGCAAGAAGGCAACTTGGCCTTGCTGCAGGTTGTGTCCTCAGGAGAGAGCACTCATTAGTTTGGTAGACTAGCATAGCCATATGGACCGACCTGCCAAGTGCAGGCACAGCATTACTAATCCTTTCTCTGGTGTCTCTGCTGTCCACTACTTGCACACAATTTGTGTTTTTAATGAGATGGTTCTCTACAATGTGGGTCTCATTCTACTTGCTTTCCGAGTTTTGCTTGAGGTAAGGGTTGTGAAGAGCTGGCTGCTGTTGTGGGAAAGACAGAGCACCAGAAGGATGCCTGCCTTGTGCTGGTGGTAGGAGATGGCCCTCGTGCAGTCGTGCTTCCTACTGTGTGCTCCTGCTTTGTTCTCACCGTGACATCTCCTTCTTCTCATGGTAGACACCCACTGAGTGGTCAGGAGAAAGTGTGCGTGTCTGTACTGAACTTTCCACCCACCATTGGAGAGTGCATTAACCCCCAGGGAATTCGCTGCTGGCTTTCCGTAATTCTGAGAGTCAGGGATGAAATATGTCAACATCTCCATTCCTTTTTAGCTTGTGCAAGCATTTATACTTGTACAGAAAGAGTTCAAAACCACTATTAAAAACCCAATTGCATGGGGAAAGGGCCACAGAATCCAGCTCGGAATGTGGAAATTGCATCTTGTAGGAGAAAACAGCTTTATTTAATTTAAAGAATCAAACCAAAAACTATGGTTGCCTCCTTCATCCAGCCCCCTCCAAGGAAGCTATGCTTTACATCACCAACACCAGCCAGTGCAGGACCCAGAGATATATAAGATGGAGGCAGGAACTTTAAAAATAACAATTTGATTGCTCTAATTTACAGTCTGCTCATGCCTTTTTCCCTCAACAATATCCCTGACAGGTCCCATACACTATGTACAGCTGGCTATGTTGGTTCTGTGCCAAATGAGAATTTCCTGGTATGAAAAGAATCCTCAGTTGTCTATTTTGCATCCTTTTTGGGCTTCCAGAATAGTACAAATCATGTTTAACTGGGCTGTAGAGCAAGCACTGAATATCTTGAAGCAAACCCATAAATCAGAAAGTGAAAGCTGGGTGTTACTGTCCGCAAAATGCAAACTGGATTGTCTTATGTTTCCCAAATTACTCTTTTATTGAGCCATATAGAAATGATGAGGACTATTTCTGAACTGGATGTTAACAAGTATTTTTTCCTCTGGCATCTAGTCGTAGTGTTAAAGCTGCTGGTCATGCATGCTTACATAATTTTCTCAGTGGAAGGGCAGGAGCAGGCTAGATTCTTTTCTGGAATACTGTAAGTCATTTACAGGAGCAGAATTACTCCGCTCTGTATTTATGCTGGTTCAACTGTAGTCATCACCTGGCCTCTCATATCTAATAAGCACTGCTATTAAATAGCTTGTGGAGAAGTAGAACACAGAATCTGTATCCAAATAGTACAGATTTTGCTTAACGAACAAAACCTAAAATCCAAAAAAGGTAAGACTGACCAAGGGTTTCACTTATTTCTTCCTGACACGTTTCCAGCACCTGAACCAGGGAAAAAATGAAACTGTTTGATTTTCAGGCACAGTTTTTCAGATGACACAAGAGGTCCAGCAGTACTTCAAAGTTGCATTTTGTTTTTCCATCATATTCTGATGCCATCTCAGAGTAAAGGTGCCTATTTCCTAAACAGATAAAACTGCACTGCCAGCTACCATATTTGCAGCTTGGCAAGTCACATCCAGGCTGCCAGTCTGGCAGCTGCCCTAATGAAACTAATTGGTGGTTCATCTGTAGTATGGAGAATCCTGTGATCAGAGATTTTGCCTTTGAATATTGACTTTTAAGTGGCAAGCTGCAGCGTGCTGTTTTTAGATAGCGCTTCTGCTTTATTAAGTCCTTTTTTGGTTGACTATACTGCATGATCATAACTGTCTTGTAGCTACTGCATGATCCTGTATATGCCACCCTGATGCTGAAGAAGCCCATACTTTACGAAAGAATGATGTGCTGTCAAGGCTCAGCCAGCCTTACCAATGAACTCACTCTGCTCTTCGTGCTGTATCGTATGGGAGTCTGTGACACACCTGCTGGTGAATCATAAAACGTAACAAACTCAGGCATCCCTAAATTTAAATATTTTGGATACAAAAGCAAAGGGCATTTACCCATCACTTGACATTCCAAATGTGATTGTCAGCCCAGCTGTACCGCAGCCCTGCTTCTTGTTAAGTGCTTCAGAAAATGCTTGATGATCCATGCCAAATTGCCCGGACTGATGCCATTCATGTGCTGACTGGGATATATGGTATTCCATGTGTCCACCTGACCAAATCTGCTTAAATGTTATATATCTTGTCATTATCATTATATAGATCAGCAAGGGGAAAGTGGAACATTTTTTTTCTGACCAATTTTGCATCAGACTCTCTTTAGAAAAGCCTTGGAGCCAGACTGGCGTGTTCCGCTCCAGAATGAAATAACAGAGTAGGGTGCTGGAAGGCCTTATTGTCTCTCCTGGCTATATTTAAAATGGCCAGAGGATTCTTTGGTTCATTTTTCCCAGTTCTAAATATTGTAGCTGAAAGATAGTTGCCAGTCACTGAAAGTGATGGAGAAAGGGATGAGTCAGAGCCCACTTCTTGGAAGGGAGGGAAACATCCCTTAGTCTGATGGATACAATTACAAAGACTACCTCTTTTTAAGGTCTTCATTCCTTAATCTGTCTCTGCAGAAGTCCTTCAGCTGGCACAGCATCTAAAACTGCACACTGCTAGATAAAGAACCTTTTTTTGGCAGTTTGTACTGTGGAATCCTGAATGTTTCCATCTGTGTTGATTCATGTGGCAGGGTACAACATGCTTGTTTATAGTGACCGTTGGAGGCTACGACACTGACAAAATACATTTGGGCAGGTCCTGAGACCTGCCACTGATATCACGGTGTGACGTTAAGCTAAGTTAGCTTGGCTAGTCTAGGAAAAGGATTGACTGAAAATTGATTGGAAGGCTGTTTAGGATTATAGTGATCTGCACTGATTCAGGTTAAAGATGCAGACTTCATTCACCCACTTCCCCTGTGTCTTAGTGAAGATGCCATTCCCATTCTGGTGTCTTTCAGTCTCTGCTGTGAAAGCTGGTCTGCACTTTTCCAGGGCATATTGTATTATCTTTACCTTGTCTGTGAACCTTCATCTCCCAGTCTTCTGTGTGTGCCCTGTCTACAGACTGCAGTGTTTAACTCACCTTAGCACAGTGAATGTTGTGATTTATAGAAAACTGAACAGTTTGGACAGGACAATGTTGGAAAATTACCTGCAGAACATAATGCTTTGGACAATTCCCTCAGATCTGAAATCTGAGGTGATGAAATCCCTGGTTTGAATTGGGCAGACCACGCAGTGGAGCCTGGTTGTTCATATCCTGACTTAATACCCTAACAACTGCTGAGTTTTGTGGAAAACATTGAAACCTCTGGTTTCACCTTAGAGCAGAACAGGAAGAAAGATAAATCGTAAGGAGGAAGAGTTCTCCTAACAGCACTGCATTGATCTTGCTGCAGACAGGTGTAGTAACAGTTGTTTCCTAGTTAGCTCCAGCACTCAGATCCCTGAAGATTTCAAACATCTCTGTATCGAAACTAAATGTGACTAACGTAGTCCCTCCTTTGTCATTCTAACTTTGTCCATGCAGGCGGTTTTGGTGGTGTGACTGTTCCACRTGAGCAAAAACGCTACCTGTGTGCCCAGACCCTTGAAACACATTGATGAACACGGAGCAGCTGACACATCTGCAGCATTTTTCTCCCATGTGTGGGTATATATGCAACACATTAGATATTCTGCAAATACACAGAATGAGAAAACACGCAAAGGTATCAAGTTATGAGAGAACATACACGTAAGCAGCAACATTTCTCACACCAATCTAGTGACATGAATTTCTTTGCTGCAGCCTATTTTCTGTGCCGAGTGGATAATGTTTCCAGCTGGTGACAGGAGGGCATTTTTTTCACCATAAACCAATATGCGTTTAGTTTCAGACCACCTTATGTTTTCACAAGATACAGTTTTTCCTTTCAGAAGACTATTTGAGAATGAAATTGAATAAGGCTGTTTTAATAGTACATGACATATGTGGGTGGCTTTGCTTGCTGTGTTTTAGAAGATGCTGCACCTTCAATTTAACAGACAATGCTAYGCTTCAGTAGACCATTATATTACTCCACAATTTCTAACATAGCAGTCATATCGAAATCATATTGCTACATTATACAAGTACGGTTAATTAAACGCAGATACCAGCCCAAGCTCATACAATAGCTGTGTATGGATAAAGGAGAAGCAATGATTTAAAAACTGTATATTGTAGAGAAAAAGAGAGGAAGGGAATGGGGACAGTAAGAGGCAGAGCACAGAATGTAGGAGAGCAATTGCATGGTGACTGCCAGTGCTTCAGCTCAACCTGTGCTGTATACTCTGCAGCCGGGCCAAGTAATTAGGGGAGCTGTTATTTTTTTGTAACACTGTTATAGAAAAAGACTTACTTTCCCAGGTGGAACTAAAGAGGGAGAGCACAAGGGAAGCATACCTGACAGTTCTGAAGATGAATGTGCAGCAACGGTTTACTTAATGTCACTGTAGTGCTAGGTACAATAGAACTGTGGTTTAACATGTCTGTAGTAAAAAATATGTATATCCTCTACACTATCCTCTACGCTTCCTTCCTGTGTCAGTTGGCTTTTAATGCACAGTTGAAAACAATAAAGTACAAATAGTTGTGCTTGAAAGAAAAGCTGATATTCAGAGTGAGATCATATGGGGCTACAAAAATTATTGGCGGAGTCTTTGATCAAATTCCAGGGAGGCATAAAACAACTCAGCAGGAGGACCTGGCGGTGAGCAGGGCACCCCTGAACATGTGGAAGGGGTGAGACCCCTCTGTGAGGGGAAAGCAATGTGAGACTCCTCTGTGGGCTTTTGCAGAAAATCAGAGTCCCAGGGTGTTGCTCAGTATGGAGGTGCCTGGTCTAAATCATTGCACAATTATTATTTGAATCTTCTTTTTATTTGACTCATTCAAGTCCAGTACTTGAGTTTCAGGGGAAGGTTGGCCTTTTAAGTGGCAGTTAAGGAGAACTTTATTAATACTCTTTTATTGATGCCTGTTGACCATAAACCTACAAGGGAGAGTTCAGTCTGCCACCAGTCTGTCCTTTAATACTCCATGGCTTGCTTCTGTTGAAAACAAATCCAGAGAAGCCCCAAAGGCATAGATGATTTGAGGGGAAAAAAGCGTCAGTACACTGATCTGCTTGAGGATAAGGCTGAATTATAAAACTGAGTGAGCATAGCTGTGATGCTAGCAGTTAACATTAAAGTGCATTTATTTATGGCAAACACTGCCAAATTAGACCTAGCTAGAGGTTGGTAGGCTTTCATTTAGCACTGAAAAGGGGATTTTGCTGTTTATGTAAATATGACATTAATCCTTGAACTTACTTCTTTAATGTATTAGTTTATTACAAGTTGAACTTGTACACTGAAGAAGTAAGTTTAAGAACAAACTTACAGAGGAGGAGACTGTATTTTGGGAACTTGTCATCTCAAATGCAGACCACTTATCATGAGATGGGCAATTTGCAATGCACATCTTTGAGTTTTAGAGCATATGGAAAAATGGGCAGTTTAAGAGCATCTTAGGCTGATCAAAACTGTACAGCAGTGCAACAAATAACCAAGCATGTTGGAGAGCCTCTCAAGCAGTAATTTCTTATCCTCTCAAAGGGCATCTCTGATTTCAGTTGCCTAGCTTTTGCTTACTCATTAATTATCTATCAAGTGAGGACATATTAGCATAGTTTTTCTCATTGGTTCTTCTCTTTTTCTTTTTTTTCTCCCTGGTTCTTGAGGTTCATTTAAACAACTAGTTAGATTTGACTTTTAATTTTCTTTGAAATACAAATATGGAACTACCTTCTTTATCTTTTGCATGTTTGTGAAGCATCCAAAAAAAGTGACCTCCCTCCCCCTAAATTGTTGGTAGCAGATAAATCTCTTTTTCTTGTTAATAATTTAAAATATTTCGACTAGACAGAGTTTCAGAAATTCATTAGCAACTTTGCTTGTTGCAAAGGCTTCTGGATAAAAGAAGAAACTTTACACACTTATGTGAATATGATACTCTACAGAATGTGATCAGAATAAGGTTCTTCTATGGTAAAGTTATCAACCTTTGTYGATAAGAAATTCCAACTTTTACATGTACCAAATTTGTAGTTACTCAATATGTCTCAGTATTTTATCAAACCATCTACAATTTAAATGCAAGTACTATAATAAGTAATTTCTGTTTTTTTTTCCTAATTCCATCCAGACTATGATGATCTCATACTAAATACTATGAATTCTGGGAGTGCCTTATAGAGCCCACATTAACATGTCTGATGCTCAGCTCTCAACAAACCTGACAGTGACAAATGTTCATGTTCAGATCAGGTCCTAAGGTTCAGGGTTTGGGACACTCTCAAAAAATAACTTTTTTACAAGTTTTTTTTATATTGCAGTAACATTTCTGATGCTTTTCAGTTGCCCTTTTTGCCCCTCCCCCCTTTTTTTTCTCTAGAATTAAAAAATCAGAAGTATACTGGATAGGAGTATGTAACAAAGGCAATTTCTTCATATATCTGTCCAGTGTGCTTTTTGACTCATCTGTACTGACTGGTGTACCATTTGAAATCAAGCAGTCAGTGATTCTGTCTTGACCACCACAACTCCTGGAGTTGTTTGTATTCCCTCTGTGGAAATTGCTGTGTCAGCATAGAGTAGGAAAGGAATCAAATTGTGCTTCATCTTACTACAGAGCCAAGTGGAACTTGGTGGAAACATCTTGCTGCCACTTGCCTTCCAGGTCTTTGATTCACTTGAAAAGCCTCATCCACTGCCATGAGGGCTTACTTTCCTGCTAACTCACCACTACAAGAAAGTGTATATAAGCTGCAGGTTAGTTTTGAAGATACCCAACAGAGCTTTTTGTTCTGTTTCATCTTCTTCCCAAAGCTTGATTTGGGTCTTCTAGGCAGATCTCCAGTATTGCCAACCCCAGATAGTGACAATTCAAGAGGCAACCCCCTTTTCCCTTCCTCCTCTGTGGTAGGAAAGCCCAGGGGTTACTTTAAAGTTGCAAGGTTTACTTTAATCCCAGGGGCTAGCTAGCAACTAGTGTTGTCAGGAAAAGCTGAGATTTCTCTGTTAATCCATGACTGGATCTGAGCAAGTCCCAGTTATTGTAAGGTTGGTAATGCAACCACCTCTGACTAATTGGCCAAATTTCTTGTGCGAACTGGGGACTTCCTACAACCAGCCCACCAGGTAGCCCCTGTGTTGACAGTGTGGCTGCAGACAGCACGACGTGACTTCTTTCTGTCCAGGCTCTCCAGGGTTCCTGCCTCCTGGAAGCACTGGGACTGAGGAGCGTCAAGTGTCACTGGGACGCTATAAGGGTCTTGGCTTACACCTCTCTCGTCACGTACTCACTGAGAGGCAAAAGGAAGAAGTTAGAGGAGGAAGTGCAAAGCAGAGAACAGGGATTTACAGTTTTATTCACTGGTGAGCCTTCAGGTTCCACGTTGGTGTAAAGACTTTCTTGTTCGCATACGCACAGGCACACGTACACATGCATAGAGGCTGCCATACTGTGACTGCACCATCCTCTTTCAAAACTCGTGCTCCTCGCTTTAATATTTGATAACTATTTGGTAGTCAGCAGAGAGTAGCTGAGCTTATTTGTTATGTAACTCCTATTATAACTGAAGCTTGATAAAACATAAATTGTGTTTCTCATCCTGAGAAATAAATTGTATTTCTCACTTCTTTGCATCAAAATACTAGCTTTTGATGTCTGTACTTGGCCATCATTGCAATTTGATTCTCTGGTGGTGGGTACTGCATAGCCGCATTGAATAAGCGCGTTCTTCATCCTGCTGATTAGGGAGATGCCAAATGACATAAAGTTAGGGCTGAAAATTGTCTTCTACTTCATAACCAGATAAACTGTGCCTTGGAAGCTTATTATTGCCTTTTCAGGATCTTCAAACCCAATTGCAGTGAGGAGATTATTCTATTCCCATTTCTTCCCCTGCCTTCCCCCTACACTTACACCTTCCTGCTTGTTTGCTCTCACTCCAGTGCAACAGAAGGATTAAACAGGATTCATCTTTCCTTTTAGCCTTGATGCTTTAGTGCATTTCAAAATAAAATATGATTTTGATAAGTTGCACCCTGAAGAAATACGAAACCAGAGGCTCAAGAAGAGGTTTTAAGTTTTAGAAAAAAATAGGGAGTCCAAAGCAGCAAACACAAAGTAATTCAAAAGCTTGTAACTTCCTCTGCTTCTGTGCAACTGAGATTCTTTGCTGGGTCTCTCCCTTATCCATCTGCTTAAAGAAAATCTCTGACAAGTATTATTCTCTATGTTACTACAACACTAAATTCAGTTGTTAAACTTTACAAGGGGGGGGGAGGGAAATGCCTAGCATGACCTTCTGTCTTAGGTATCCTTCTTTCTTTATCTTTTAGAAGTATTTCCACAAGTACATGCTTCACTTTAGCTTTTTATTTTATTTGATGCTGAAGCTGGTCCTGTGATTTCTTGGATTCTTAAGTTGGTAGATTGAACTGCTGGTGATAAAGGCCCAACTCTATCCTGTAAACCAACTGCCTTTATTAATCCCCCTGGTTTATCACGAGTTTCCAGACTTTCTTTCTCCCTCCAGAAAAAGAATTCAGTGTTTATGAAAAGTAGCTAATTGATAGCGTTCGGAATTGAAAATGTCTGTTCAACCACTTGACAGGCAGGACATCAGCAAAGCCTGCCTCGCTGCTCTGCCCATCCAATGTGCCTCAGCTGCGCTCCAGAGAAAGAGCCTTCGAGAGAGGAGAGAATAATTCCGTTTTCATGCCCATTTAATGCTTGGTAGTTTTTGTCATGTGGCCACCTGTCCAGTGTGAACTGAACTGAGACCGTCAATTCATTTCCTATAGACCAATGAGCAACCACTACGTACGCTAGTGGCTTTCAGTCATTACCGACGTGGACCGAAGTTGAACCCTTTATGGTCTTTGTGTCTATGGCTAACGGGTTAGCGTGGCAACCAGTTTCCAGCTTAACCAATTTAAAAATTCTGCTGTGTCAGCATGTGCTTGCTTTTTGCAAGTCTGCTAAATTGATCTTCTGTATACCAGAACCCATTTTCAATTTACAGCTCTCTGAAGAGCTCTGAAAAGGTATTATTTTGAAAAAGAAAATTGAAAAGGACATAAAGTGATGTGCATTAAGGAAGTTTATGTCTTTGTTTGGACTTGGAGAAAGATGTAATTCTGTAAAATAAAAAGTATTATTTTAAGGTGAGACTGTATTAGGTATCAAAGATGTACTTAATTTTAATAAGCATGAATTTAATCAAAACTCAAGTTAATTTTTTCATAAGGGAAAACTTTACCTCTACAACTTCTACTTTCAGATGGCAAACTAATTTTTACAAGAACTTCAGTTTTCCAGATCGTGGTAATGTATTTTGCATGTTTTGCAGAATGTGCTAGTACGTGACTTTTAAAAAAAGTAAATTAGCTACCAGTTCCTTTACAGCATCTAATACATGGGGTAGAATCTACCCCAGAGTATGTCGGTTACTTTAAATGCCTCCAGCATCAGAAAAATGAACATTAAGCCTGAAAGATGGAAGTGGTCTGTGAGTGTGCTTTCTCAGCTGTTCTCATGCAAACAGGCTAGCCACCAAGCCAGGCCTAGCGAACTCCTTTGTTTCTTGCTGCTAAAGTTTTTAAAACTGGAGAATGAATATTTTAACAGAATGGTATTGTGTTTACAAAGTGACAAGTGTGTGCAGTTGCCAAACACTTACTTAAATGCAGTAGCATTTTGTAATCACTTGGAGTAGCTGATGTTTGGCAAAAAAACCTGGAAGGAAAGCCCCGTCTGGGATCCTCTCCGCCTCTGAACAGGTATGATAATGAATAGAAACATTCATAAGTTGTAACATGCAGTCAGTTATAAAAACAAGGTGGATGTCAGAAGGTTTAAATTCTGAAAGAAATATGAAAAGTGCAGATGTGGCAAAAAGCTCTTAGTAGAAGTGAAAAGCAGAGTGAATTCTAATACATGAAGACCATGAAGAGACTGTAGTGTTACAGTCAACGTAGTTGAGAGTGTCTGAAGAGGTGTGAAGAGAAGTTTGTAGCAAGGTATTAAAGCTTCTTTTAGTCAAACTGAAAACCTTTTCCATTCCTTTCAGTTATATCTGGAAGGGGCTAATATACAGTATTAGCTCTCAGTACAAACCTTGTCTTTCATATGAAGATTTATATGCGCATGTGACATGAAATCCATTAAGCAGATCTAATTAGACATCTATGCCACAGTGTCCCCCGCATTAATGAAATACATTCCAGTCTATGGGAAATCTCAGAGGAGCACCTAAACAGGGAAAATGTCTGATAAATTGTCTTTCCCCTCATAATGAAAATGCCCAGGCAGCAGGAATTAATATAAAATTGTGACTAGCAAATACAGAATCCCAGAAGACTAAAAGCAAAAAGAAAGATGGACTTGCGGGCATTTGCCAAAATAACTGAAAGAGTCAAACTGAGCATCTCACCCAAAATGACTGAAGTCTGATGCTTTCAGACTTCATAAATACCATCCTTCCTGCTTGTATACACCTCTCTCTCTCTCTCTCTCTCTCTCTCTCTCTCTCTCCCTTTTTTTTTTCTGGTTTCTTACTATGTAATGCTATAATATGGCAAACAACTAATTTGACAATTTAATCAGGAGTTGTATTGTGTCTTACTTTAGGCTGATTTTTTTCCTCCCTCTATGACATACATATATAGATATAGATATATGCATAGCTTTTTATAGAAATCCTCCTCCTACACCACATAGGAAATGAGTGTCAAAGCAGACAATAAAACCAGACACCACTTCCTGTTGAAATCATGAAAGGAGGAACAGGCGGGATAAAAAGCATGCAGTATTAAAAAAGAAAAAAAGAAAGAAAAAATAAACCCCAGAGAATAGCTTGAAAGACCCTCCAAAAATAGGGTAATGAGGAATGGAGAAGGCATGAGACAGCCTGCGCTCCCTTTCACGTGCACACGGGCAGCCTGAGCAAGCCCCTCGGGGAATCGGAGGGCACCGCCTGCACCCCAACGTGTCACCTGGCAGCACGGGGACGTGGAGACCCTGCAGCTGCTCCTGGTGCCCCGGACAGACCTGCCGCCCTGGTGTGCTGGTGGCACGAGCCGGTCGGGGAATTAATGAAGTGACACCTCCTCCCCCTCAATAACAGCAGAGAAGATGTCCATTATGGATTCTTATTTTAAACAGTAATTAAAAACAACTAGAGAGGAAATGAGAGCTAGTTTTACCGCGTTGTTTACTTTAACTTGTTTATTCTACTTCAGTGGGTTGTTCTAAGTTGGGTTTAAGTGTGTCCCCAGGGGAATCTGAGGGGAGATGTCCCTGTTGGTGCAGTGGGCTAAGTGCCCCATGTGGCAACATCAGTGTGGACACTTACATGGTTTGCAAGGATGGCCTTCAAGGTAAGAGCATCCACAGCTTTGCATCACCCCATTTCCTAGTGAGTCAGGCTCCCAGCTACGGCTAGTTCCACAGTGTGTAGGACTGTGGACATCTACTTGACATTATATTTGAGAAAGCAGAGTTTCTGCCAGAAGATAATACAGAAAGCAATAACAAAACTGTTACAATACAGGAAAAAAATCCTCTTGACATGATTATTTTTTAATTCCCATGAAAAGAAGCCACATCTGCTTTAGCATCTGCAAATAAGCAGCATATTTCAAAGATTTTACTCCCTCGTAATATCTATCGCAGAGAAGTCTTGGTTGTTAGTTATTCTGGCCATAGTTCTTCCTTCCTCATTCAAGTGGTACCACAGCACGTAAGGTAGCTTTACTGAGCGCACAGAAAAGCTGCAGTCAGCCCTTCTAGGTATTCTGTTACATTTGACTGACAGCTTAAATTAAAATCTTTTACTTAGCTGGCTTTCATTAAGAAGAAAGAACTATTAGTGTTTGGGTGGAGGAGAGGAGGAAAATATATCAAGAGCCAAATATGAACCTCTCAACACCAGTTCTGTAGCTGATGTAGCAGAGATTAGAGAAGAGCTGGCACAAAATGCCAGCTGCCCCTTCATTCCTGGTTTGCACAGCCGCCGGCAGGTAGGGATAAGACATACTTTCGACAAGCAAAATAACTAAGCCTGGGGAATGTTAATCTTTAGGGACTCGTTCTATTTAATTTTATTCTCTTGTGGAAGTGAGTGAAGAGAGGAGAAGAGCATACTTCGCAGTATTCACCATGACAGTGTGCGTGCACGAGTGTACGTGCTTTTTCTGTATAGTTCGCGACTACATATGGTGGCTCTTCTCCTTGATCCCTTGGAAGCATTCAGACTGACACAGAGCAGCTAGGTACAAGATCTTGCAACATGAACTGTCCCTAGCCAAGGGTTTTGTTTTCAGAAGATTAATTTTCTGCTGAAAGGGAGTGAAATTGCTTCACACTTTCAAAAATAATCTGTAGAGCAAAAGGCCTAGCGTACCCCATTGGCTGCGATGTACAAGGCTACATATACATTTCGATTGTTAAACCAAAGGACTAAGTTAGGCTTGGCACATAATGAATCAAGGAGATTTATAAATAATTGCCATGGAGATAAGTCACAGAAATTCCTACATCTGTTTCTTTGTTAGTACTTCTGTAGCGTAAAGTCTGAAACTAGCTGATGTTTTCCTCTCTCCTAAAATGATTTTGTGCTTCGCAGTTTGGTTGCTTCAGAGCGGTGCATGAAGGAGTTGTGATCTGAAGACATTCTTGTTGTCCGAGGGGCATTCAGTGCCTGCGATTCACAGTCAYAGTTTTCACTGAATCTTTGGGAACTTTGAATATGCTTTTGAGGGGAAAACCAGTTCTGGCATTAGAGAATAATGCATGCGGCCTCCCCACTGTTCACTCCGCAGCCACAGTGCGTTGGGGCAGAAACTAGTAAATGCATGTACTGCAAATGTGACCACTACGCTTTCCAAGAGTAACTGGGAGAACTGGAGACCACCAGACACAAGGTGGCCCTGGTTCTCAGGGGAGCGAAGGGAATAAAASGGGCATAAAACCAGAGCTGGCGGGTAGGGAGCCATCAGTAAACGCACAGAATTTCTGAAAAAAACAMCATTGGGTGTTTTTCGACCTCACTGCAGAGAGACTCTCATAAATACAGAGCAGCCGACTGAAAGCCTGGAGAGAGCAGCTGACACAAAGTCTGTATAAACCTGCCCTTTAGAGCTGTAGGAAGGACAACAGTAAAACTACCGGAATAATACCAGAAATTGCGAACGTTTCTTCAGTGTAGTCTCCGTTTTCAGATCAGTCTAAGCTGCTTTGCTTTTTAGTTTTATTTAATTTTTTTTTATTGTTTTGTAGTGTTTCCAGAGATTACTTCGTGCTTTTTTCTTAAGCCGTAAATTCACACTGTGATCTGAGACACTGAGGAGCAGAGGATCTGATGCCAAAATACTAACAGATTTAAGGTATCAAGAGGCAAGTCACAGGAAATAACTCATTTGTTCAGACATTCAGAGCAAATATTTATAAATTTCTTCAGAAATAATTCCCACTACACAAAGCCAAAAAACAAAAGCCAGCTTTTCTGGATATATTGAGCCTGGTATGGATAACTAAGAACAGGCTTGAGGACGGGAGAGGAAGAAACAATCTGCTTTGAATTTTGACACATTCTCCCTGATAAATTGGTTAAAGTAGGACCTATTATATGCAAATAAAAGACCTGGATTATAAATACTCTTGAAAAAAAAAATGAGTGCCTTTCCTGACTGGTTAAGCTTACCCCAAAGTAGATGAAACGTCAAAATCAGGAAATGGAAAGCTGAAAGTTTTGAAAATAGTCCTCATAGGTGAGGAAAGACTGGCTATTAGGCCTGATGAAAAATTCTTTGCTCTACTGGAAAATTGTGATGAAAATGAGAAACACTTAACTGAAAACTTGAAATCAGTGTAGTTTTTTTTCTCTAAAGAATTAAAATTTTCTCTGAAAAAAATCTGTGAAGTTAAATCAAATTGCAAAAATTGTGTTCTATCAAAAATAATTTGAAATAATTTTTTCAAACTTTAGTTTCCATTAATGCAATTGCCTTGACTTAATGAAGTTATGCCTGATTTACACAGGTGCAAGTGACAGCAAAATCACTCACATCATTATGWCTTCTTAAACATACTGTGCCAAAATGAGAAAGATGCGTAGAGAATTGTTAGCTTGATTGATATACAAATGGGGCTAAACTGCAAGCACTCTTACACTACAATAACAAAAAAAMCAAAATGAATCAACTTATTTTTGTACAAAATTTATGTACGAGCATTCTTAATTTGGAATAAAAATGTGCAGAACTGGGAAAACCTTAGAGAATTTATACTCAGTCCAGTACACAGCTCATGCAGGGAGCGTTCATGAATGGAAAATGAGAATCAGAAGTCCAGAAACTGGACATCTGTCTTGCATGTTTGAATCCCCTGTCTTCCCCGGTGGTGTCCAGTTACTGGGGACTGGTTTGCACTGTGATCTGCTGGCCAGCTGCCCCTTGCATGGAGGTCATCGGCATGACAGGGGCCGTCTGGTGAGAAGCACTGTTTGGGTCTGAGCTGCCTCATCACAGGTGCARCCCAGCTTCTTCTGGCTCATGGGATCGGGCAGATGCTCACCATGTGGTCCTACAGGTTGGACATACATGACCTCGCACATAGGGCTTCCCAGCTATGAGCAAAGGAAACTGAGAGATCTGTACATCAGATACTGATTTACCTAAGACGTAGTCTTAACATTCATATTATWCTGTAGGAGCATGTGTTTTGGTTTAGCTGAATCCCGAAAAAACTCTCAAATCATAGAACAGCCCACTATCCCTGGTGATGTTGCACCAAAGCAAGCCACTTATAGTTTGCARTAAGTTTGTCTACAAAACAATTTGAAATAAATATGGTTAAATCAATGCAAGTATTGATGAAGCCTTAGTTTCTTGCTGTTGATAGGATTGTAGCCAATTTCTTACATATTCCCAGGTTATGTTTCCTTAGACTTTTTGAATTAGCAAAGGTATACTCTTTGCAGGTGCGAAATAGGTAGATAGCACTGCTGTTCCTTTAATACTCATACCAAAGAGTATTAAAACTTCATATTGCAGATCTACTTCTGTTTTGTCTTCTTGTGCAAATACCAGGCCTGTGCTTTGTTACTTTAAATTTGCCCTGCTGAATTCAAAATTGGGATAAAGCCTTAATATATCAATAATTTTGAGCATTGCTGGTATGCAGTCACTTTCAGTGTGGATTATAGTAGCTATTTTAGAGGTGCAAAGGAATAGTAAATGATGGTTAAGGGCAGAAAAATAATGAGGTTATAATAGGCTGTTGAAACTGCTGGAGAAATAAAGGCAGGCAGAGTGTGACTGTTTAAACTGAAATCTGGCCATGCAACCAGAGCAAACACTCATACAAGAAGGTCAGTGGTATCTTTTATGAGTGACGGTGATGGTAACCATCTGGTTTGATTCTCCTTGAAAGGCTGCACAGTGACCCCAGGAATGAGCTGCCGCACTAATTTGGTGCTGACTCAGAGGCAAAGGTGCCAAGTCTGGAAACAGCAGCAGCACTTTGTGCAGCACCTTCATTTAAATGTTTCCCATTCAAAGATTGTACTGGCTCAACGCACTGATGTTCCTTGATGTGATACACTCACAGTCCAATGTAATATGGCTGCAGGCAGTGAAAGCTGTAACTGCTTCTCCTGTGAAGTGGAAAGTATGTATAATGCACATGGTATCAGTGACTAGTGTTTTATTCATTAAAGGCATCCTAGTTTTGTAGCGTTCTGTCCTCAGCAGGCCAGGCAAAACATATGCTTTGAATTGCAATCCGGAGGTTTAGTATACATTTCAGAAGGTCTGATGTCACTTTTTGATCTGCATGGGGCATTAAAATATTTGACAATTTATGCACAGAGTGAATACCCATGTGCATGAAAGTAATTCATATCTTAATTATTGAACTCTAATTGAGGGTAGAATACTGTGTATAGCAAGTCCAAAAGGTCATGAACTGGCGAGATATTGCTTGTGAAGGCATGGATCCTAGAAAAACTTTGTGGTCCTTCCCATTGCTTTCACAGCTAGTTCTGTGGTTAATGGCATTCTTGAGTTGGACAAAGGTAAATGTGCCTTTGTAAGACCAGACTCAAACATATTAAAATACTCATTCTGTCCGGGTAGCTTTCTGCAAGCCTGAGTCTGCAGTGTAGAAGGATAAAAAATAAGAAACAAAATAAAATACAAATAAAATGGTCCTGCTACACCTCCATCCCATTTGCTCCATCTTAGTGCTACTAGCACTTCTATGCCTACTTTAAAAACAAACAAATTGAGCTGTTTGTGGTTTTCCTGTAAATTTCAGTGTAACTTCCCTCCTGCTTTCCTTTTGTGTTCCAGCCCTGTCTGATACCTTGAGGCATGGACTCTTTTTATTTAACCTTTTCCCTGAGCCTTGCTGACTGGTACTTCTATACCGCATCACTTGACAGATGCGCAGTTGTATTTTAAATGATTGTTAAATATCTGAGTATTACAGAAGGCACTACTGTATAGTAAAGTACTGTAAATATTATTATTATTATCCAATAATAATGTCTGGTTCASATCCCAGTCTTTTTTGTTCTGCCCAAGAAGTTGTTCCTCGAGTGTTGATTTTGGGAGTAGTCCTGGTAGCACAGCTAAACGCAGTTGCATGTGTGTTTTGGTCTGACTCAGAAGTTGCAATTCACCTTGTTACCCCCATATTGAGTCCCCAAGCCATAAGCAAGCAAGACATTGCTGCCCGCGACCGTTCACTGCTGAGGGTTTATTTTAGCGCCTGTGCTTTTCCCAGCTCTTCAGCTTCCACTGGCTGCCCCCACACTGTCCCGCCCCAAGGACTCTAATCTTTTTGAATCTTGCCYCTAGGAGAACTCCTGGCATGTTGGCTCTGGGGATACAGGGAAAAAATGTCTGTGGACCAGTTCTCCAGATGTTGTTGCTTTTAGTCTGGGGAGACAAGTGCTTGAGAAAGGAATATCGTGTAGGCACATGGCTCCTTTTCAGACTGGCTACAAAAGGCTATGTGAATTCTCTTTCTTTGATTTTAATTAAGCTTATTGTGCTTGGTTTAAGCTGCTGAATGCTCTGTTCCACCTAAACTGAAATAGACCATTCTTAAACCAAAATACTTATTTCCTAACAGGAGTTTGCAGGCATTTTCAAAGGAAGTGATGAAGATCTCTGTTCAATTTAACTGTTATAACTTGATCATGTATCAAAAAGCTGATGTTGTGAGCTTTGCAGATGAGGGACTTGTCTGCCGTTTATTTGGGATTCTTCTTATTTCTCTGGGTTGTTGTTTAGAACTTCTCCGACTCCCTTCTCCCTTCCTCTCGCCTGCCAGTGCTCTTCTGACTGTTTYGCTGATGTTAATGGCCTTTTCTTTCCCCACCCACTTATTCCAGTCCCTCTTCCAGCTCTCGGTGGCTGGACAATGGTTCTTGGACATCATCTTTACATCACCTCCTTAGAGGATGAAGTATAATTTTTCCTTTTACGATTCTAAAAAAGTATAGAGCGATTTATGTGATGAACTTCTGCCAAACAATCACTTTCAGAGTGCTATTAGTGAGGGCCCCTGCTTTCAGCCTTTTAACATATGACCTCAGCACATTGAAATGGCCTTTTCAGACTTTGGAAATCTCAACAAGATGTGAAAAGAAGTCAAAGTGAAAGCCCAGGGGTGTGTCATAACAAGACTTAACAACTGGCCTTGCTGCAGAGATCCTCAGGAAAAGCATATTAAGTCTGGAACACCACACATCCTCCATTTTATATGCTTAAGTTAGTTCAGTACCAAGGTATTATTAACACACCAAATCACTGGTTGTGTCTGAACAGAATCACAAGAGCTGCTGGTTAGAAAAATGCACAACTGAAATAGCTCTTCAAGAGGAAGCTGACCAATCTATTTTGGGAAAATACTGTAATTCAAACAACTCAACACACTCTCACTTTCTCTGGTATTTGCTAGCTGTTGACCTTTCTGAGGGACCAACCCACCTAATTTCTGTCGCAGAGGCCCCCCTCTGTATAGTCAGGGGAGAGAAATAAGCTCTTTCCAGAAGGCAGCTTGATTTTAGGCTCTTCTCAAGAGAAACTCAATCCATCTTTCTCTCTTCATTAGCTATATATGGGCTTCTAAGTTTGGGGCCTTAAGTTTGTTTCTGAAGTGGACAGGGATGAATCTAAGCCTGTATGTGTAACAGCACCTGAACCCTTAATGGCTTTTTCCTTTTGACTACTGAAGTTATACAAATTCAGACATATATTACAATGACATATCTAAGCTAATCTGTGTAAATCTTCAGATAATAACCTAACTGAAGTATCATTTTGAAGTATCATTTATTCTCTGGCAATTCTAAATGAACTACACGTAGTGTTTCAGAGTGATACGGTTTATCAGATGAGAACAGTTAAAGTCTATGTAAAATGTGGGCAGAGGTGTTGCACTGGTCGTACTAAAGAAAGCTCATGGAGACAGAAATTGCAGACTGCTTTCTGGGAGAAGAGGCAGAAGGACTTGTCTGACATTTTGCAGAAGCATCTGTATTTGTGTCTTTTAAAATTCGTTGTTCAGCTGTCTCTGTGGGGCAGACCCTTGAGAGGGTTGTCTCTGCGAATGGCAAGTGAGGTTTCTGTGAGAAAAAATCTCATCAAGAAGAGATGCATTTGTTTGTGATGAGAGGGTGTTGTGCCATGGACCAGTGGGTCTTTGGCCAGACCCGAGTTTGAATTTTCTTTGTTTCTCTTTGTCTCATCRGGGTGAAGCTAAACAACAAAGCTTGACACAAATATCAATAAGCCCTTAAGCAGGAAAACAGCAGAAGCAAGCTCAGTGAATGTGGAGGAAAAGAGAATGCATCTTCYTCTGTTTTAGGAATGATGCTACATCAGGTAGCAGATGCAGCAAGTAACTACTGTGATCTACTTTGCACAGGCTTTTCTCCAGAAGACTRGAGATTTCTAATACAGGTTAATCATTGTAGTGAAGGAGAATACACAGGATCTTAGAAGCTTAGAAATCACCACTGAGCCACATTTAAGAAAAAACACACTTGGACACCAGGTGCTCTTAAGATCATAAGAGAAAGAAWCTATGATTAGGAAAAAAGAAAAATTAGAAATGGAAAAAGTAATTATGTGATCAAGTGAGGGGAGCAAAGTAAAAGATATGCAAGCTGGCTATAGGTACCGTTTTTCAGATATGCATTKAGAAAATAATGGAAGAAACTTCCCCTTGCAGAGCATAAGAGGGGAACTTGTAGAGAGATACTTGAAGGTGTGCTCCCTGTGGAGTGAGGAATCTACTCCTAGCAGAGGTTCTTCAACCATCCTAGGAACCCCATCTATCACTGGCAATGCTATGTTAAGTAGAATGGCTAGAGAACTGAGCAAGAAATCTGCCAGCTGTCTCCCTAGCATAAAAACGTGAAATGAAACTGTAAGGCTGGCAAGTCTCCACCAGTGGTTATCAACAATAGAAGAATGATTTGGCCAAATGTGGAAATATTCAGGTTATAGAAGGCTTCAGGCAAGGCCCTGGAAAAAAAACAACATGTTTTTCTTACAGATCGTTTCACACAGATGAGTGAAAAAATGTGGAAAGCTGAAAACTTAGGATTTGAACTTCATTTCTGAGGTGAAGCCAGAAGTTCCAGTTCCATGGARAATGCTGTGCCGCTTCTCACCTAGATCATGGACTCCTGTACATCCAAAGTGGGAGGAAGAGAACCTTTTTTTTTCTCTTATAAATTAGATAAAGTATCAAGAAAGATATAAAACTGAAAACAAGAGAGGGTGGTAAAGAGCTTAGATTTTTGCAAATGAATTTGATCAATGTGATAAGATGTGAAGTAAAGCAATAACCTTTGTTCTTGAAACTAAATATTTCAGACAAGCAGTAGGAACATAAAATTATCACTGATAAAAAGATGCAATTTTCGTATAACTGCCCTTTCTAAAAACTGATAGACTGTTTTCCAAGACTGAAATATGAAAATCATTGATTTTATCTTGTTTATGAAAGACAGAAAGGTACAACAGGGCAAGCAGGAAGGGAAAAGAGTGGGGAGAGTCTACACAGTCTACATTAAAGTCAGTGCTACATGTTGTGTGAATACAAATAACTCAGACCTTGAGGATCTTGAAAGCGTGTGGACCAGTATTAAACAGCAGAGCCTAAGTAGCGACTGTGATGGTCATCTTCAGATTGCTCACTAAATTAGGAGAGAGAGCAAGATCTGTTACTTACTGCTTACATTTCTCTCTGTAGTGGGTGGAAAGAGAACRGCAGTGATATAGGGGATCGCAATGGGAGATATGCTGCCTCATGAAGACAATGCTAACACATTATTAAACTTGAATAAAAGATAGATGAGAATATCCTACCTCAGGAAGTACCTGTCTTTGTAAATCTTCTTATGATGGATAAAGATGTTCTATCCTAGTGGCTACTGATCACTGATCACTACYTGATTACATTCAACACAGCAAACAGATATGTGGTATAAATGAATGAGAAATACATATGCCTTGTCCCTTAGAGGGGTCAGGGCTAAGGAAAACAAAGAGCAAAATAAACTGGGATAAAATATTCTGCCATAAAAATGCAAAGAATTTTTAAAGGAGATTTTATTAGATGACCAGAAACAGATTCTGTTATGGAGTGGCAGCCTCTTCTGTTTCAGGGTTATGAGGAAGACAGTAATTAGAAATGAAAAAGCAATATTATAGCAGAATGAGTAAGAGAGCAAGAGTTGGTAATTGGTATAACTTAGAAGTTATGAAGTGTAGAAAATTGATGAGGGAAGCTAAAGACATCAGGAAAAAATCAATGTTTAGCAGAATTGGGGACAGTAAAGATTATTTAAGTATGTTAGAAAGAAAAGATAGCCTAACAATAGTACAAGGCATTACTTGATGGAGATAGTAGAATTGTTAATAATGCAGAAAAGAGAAATTGTCAATAAACATTTCTGTTCAGTWTTTGAAAAAAAGCAAGATTGTATGTATCAGTCAGGTGAAGATGGTAAAGTAATTTCTAGTTCAGTGGCGACAMAAGAGCTTAAGGCAAACTTACAGAACAATCTGGATGACTCACAACACTGGCATATTAACACTGAATGCATCCTAATAAAAAGAAATGCAAAATTGTATGGAGGGGGGCAACAGCAGGCAGAGGACACACCTTCATCTGTGGATGAGGTTCTGGGATGTTGTGGTTTTTAAGYGGATCTAGGAGGTTCTACATTGCACATGATTCAGGAGAGTGGTGAGATGAATCTCAGAAAAATGATGAAATAGAGGGGAGATTTTTTGTCCAAAAATGGCATTTGTGACATTGGTACTGGCTGGAACAACTAACATTCCAGCCTAAGTTATTGAAAAATTGGGGTGCTGAAGAGAGACACACAATAATTTGCATGTTTTAAGCAACTGCCCTTTCAATGAGAAACYAAAAGAACTTAGTTTGTTTATCCTCCCAGAAAGAAAATGGAGAGSTATTTTGATTGCAGTATGTGAAAATACCTGGGTTATTTACATGCTCTTTAATGCAGCAGAGGAAAAGTTATCAAGAGGCAATGGCTGAAAGTTGAAGTCTCACCTCATCACATAAGAAATCATGAACAAAGTACTGCAGTGAACACAAATGAGCAACTGAATGAAACTACCTAGGGAAGCCTTTGGTTCTTCCTTTCCTACTGACTTAGGATCAAAACTATGTCAATTTAGAAGATACCTTTTACTCTGAGACAAATTAGGATTTAAACAAATTCAAGTTATAGAATTCAACTGAGAACTGATATGTAAAAATCCAAAGAATTGAATGTAGGTGACTGATTAGTTCCTTTTGAACTTAAACCCTCTGAATCTCCACACCCATTACTATTTCTACTTAATATTAGTATAACTGAACCCTGACTCTGGAACTGCCTCAGTCTGCAAGGAATGGCTTACAGACTCTATCCTCAGTTCATATGCTGATGCTGTTTGTATCTTCTTGAAGCACCTTTTGCATAGCAAGAGCAGTGGAAAGAGGAAGTGCTGCATGTGAGAATCAGACTTGAAAAGTCGATACACGACTCCCGCTGGTCGGCGTCATGCCGATGGAACAGGCTTTTTGAACTCTGAGCATGGGGAAAGTGTGCGTGGTCACGTTAATATAGTTAATACAGAGCTGTCACGTGAAGAGTAATACGACATAAACCYGAGAGAGGCTTTTGCAAACGTGCTCAGCTTTTGTCTTCCTCTGCTCTCATTTGACTTTCTTATAAGCAGCTATTTCAACAATGAATATGTTTGATAACCTTCCCTAAAGCACTGTCAGCTTCCCGAAAACTTTCCAGGACCAATGCTCTTGTGTTAAGAACACTTAGGGAGCTGAAACAATGGTAGCAGTGATCAAAATAACTGTCAAAAATCCCTTTTCAGTGKCTCATTCCTCCACCTTTTCGCTAATCACCTGTACTTCGTCGCTGAACCATTGCTATCATAGCTTAGAAGGAAATGACCTCACCTGGCCACAAATGTAACACAAAAACCTCAGTAGCACTTCTTGTATTTTTTTAAGTAATTTATTAAGTAATATCAGGACAGCAATAAAAATCTGTTAGCTGCTGAAGTAATTTAACAACTTGAAACATTTTTAGTGTCTATCTCTCCTAGGCTTCCTTGTTAGAAGAATTATTTTTTCAGAAGACAATTTTTTATCATCTGGAGCTCTT
Organism: Rhea americana; assembly: GCF_003343005.1. Taxonomy (NCBI): domain Eukaryota; kingdom Metazoa; phylum Chordata; class Aves; order Rheiformes; family Rheidae; genus Rhea; species Rhea americana. The sequence continues at coordinate 1,551,639 of NW_028186823.1, read as the reverse complement.
CCTAGTCTGCAATCATGCAAAGCCAGCATCAGCACCCTGAGTCCTCCTTCTCTCTGATGTGGCCTTGCAGACACCAGACTTTGTCTCTGACTTCCTCTTCTGAACCTGTCTGTCTCTAGCAGTGTCTTATTTGAGGAGGATATTGTGTATTACACTTCTGCCTTTCCTGGCTTGYGCTATTACTAACCTCAGTCTTTTGAAGTCTTGAGTAAAGACACCATCATTGTGAGATTTGTTTTGAAGTCTTGCAATTTTAATATTTTTAATTGTCTTCTGGTTTCGAGGCGTCAGGGTTCAATTTTGAAGCTCTACTGTTCAGTGACTGACATATTAATTGCTCATTTAAAGTACACATTTAAAGTAAAGTGAAGTAGTAACTTCAGGTAGCTCTCATTAACCTAAAACCCCACATTATAAATACCTGTAGCTTCAATTGGGGTTTTCTTCCTTAACTTGCCTTCCTCTTCTTGATATTTTGCCTTCCTCTGATTGTAGACATTTCTCAAATAAATCCATGTTCTGCCAATACGCAAAAGGATTTTCTGTGCAAAATTCAATTGTAATGTCATTATATGTGTTTTGCTAAAGTAATTACTGAAAAAAWTGCCTTCTTTTACATCTTCACAATTAAATGTGTCTTATCAATAAGAGTAACTTTCAAGTTGTACAAATGAGTGGGCTGGAAAAGTATTTCACATATTGACATGTCATTTCAGTAATTCCCCTCCATACGCAATTTCTCTTTATGTAATTTCAAAGCATTTTATTTTCCTTCAAAGTGGGTATTGTGTTGATGAGTCTCAAGGTCTCAGAAATTGATAGGGTTTCACGTGGAGCTCTCTCATTTGTGCTTCACACAGTGACAGTAATGAGGACAGTTGTGAAATGTCAGTGTAACCGCTGTAGGTGACTCTTATGAGACAAAGACAGACGTGTGTCATTCCTTTTTGCTCTCTAGCAGTTTGAATGTATTGTACCCCCAGGGACAAAGGACATGGAGCTCGTATCTACGACCTAAAATACGACAAGCATTACTTGAGAATCGACAAGTCAGAATGACTGTACTTGTGCTACTGCTAATTTCATGCCCATGCAGTTACAGTTAGACACGAATTATAAATCTTTTGTGGTGTTTTTTCTTTCTTTCATGTAATATTTTGAACTCTACTAAAAGGTGATTTTATGGCTGGAATACGAACATGTGGAAAATTAACTGAGCTTGAGAAAGGCACTAAAGCTCTGGCAGTGCATTAATTATCTGGCAAGTGTATTTTAAAACTGGTAAATCATCCATAGCGCCAGAAGAGACAGAGCAGGGGTTCAGTCTAAATTAGAAACTAACATTTTAGATTGGGTTCTTACTTAGATGCCTGAGTAAAGATAATGGCTTCTGTAATAATCACTGGAATTCTGATACCTTCAAATTAGTCCTGAAAGAGATCACTCTGATTCGGGTAGCTCACCCTTTCTGACACACTACCCATAATGTATGTAAAGTGCAGGCCATAAAATGATTTGGATTTTCTCAGCAAATTATACACCTGTTTAATAAAAAAAAATGCATTTTGAGGTACTTTCTTGAAAGGAAGTTCAAGCATCATAAAAAATGTTTAGAATATGCCATATTCACACAATCCAGGATGTACATTTACTAGTAGAAGACAGCACTTAGATAACGTCTTTCTCCATAGCTAGATTTTAGTTATTCGTGCTTGATCTTACAGTGAAGTTATTATACTGGGTGCATGACAGCACACTTTCTGTGCAGAATAACTGATCTGATGCAATACTAATGCAGAACTCCGGCTATGCTCTGTAGTAAAGTAACAGGACAAACAAATCATTAGACACAAATAATCTGCAATTATAACAGTGAAAATAGAGAAAGCATTAAAAATAGTTTCTYGTATAGTATTGGTCTTTTTATTTCAATTTACCACAAACCAGAACTCCCATGTAAGTGACATATAAGGAAGATTTTTATTTACCTAAGAAGAGATTTGTTCTTTAGCTTTGGCTTTAGACTAACCATTTTCTCCATTTTTTTCTTTTAGTAAATGGAAATGTGCCCAGAAGTGCTTTCTGTGAGAGAATAGTAAGCATAATATGTGGGGTTTTGGTTTTTTTTTTTTGTTTGTTTGTTTTTTTAAACAAATAACATGCACTTCAGATGAGCTGGGTGATACTATTCTGCTTTGCTCCAAAGATTAAATTTAGGGAAACTCTAAGGGGAAACTAACAGGAGATAAAACAACAGCCATCAGAACTTACTATCAAAACTGTCCAGACTCCTTGGAGAGATAAAAGAGAAAATGCTGATATCCTGGAATATGGAATATCCTTCCCTCGTTCCAGATTGCCTGGTGATGATCACTTTTCCCTTCCTTGATAAAAGGCTGGAAGCGATGCTAACCATTAAGGGGCATTTAGAGAAGCCAGGGAGCTGGGTGAGCTGCTGCAGAGCTGTTAAGGAGTATCTGGGAGTGATGTCAGGGATGGAAGACATTTTGCTGAGGGGGGTCCGCRGAGGCAGTGCAGTGAGCAGGCTGTGTCACCAAAGTTGGTGATGGAGGTGACCAGCCTTGGCAATTCTTGGGAGAATGTGTAGCTGCAGGGCAGCACAAGCATCATTCTTGTTGTCGCTTCTGCTCTGCTTCTTTGTGAAAGAACCACCAGTTTTGAACAAGTTTTCTCAGATTTCTTGCCCAGGCTCTGGAACAGGAGGAGAGCTGGCTGGTCAGCAGACACATGCTGGGAACTTGGAGGGCGCAGGGCAGGCAAAGTGTCATTTAAGGACTCGCAGAGTTCAGTAAAGCTGCTCTTAAAAGCTCTGTAAAAGGTAACTAAGAAAAAAACAAGCAATAGCTATATAGACACCTGCCCCCTCAACTGGAAACTGGTAACCGTGGTCCTTGTGCTGAACTTCAAGAGGGAACTGCTCTTGGATCCTAGGCATTTAGAGTCAGACACAAATACAGCAGTAAATAATGTCTTTTCTCTTTTGAATGCTGCTAACGTTCATAATACAGCCAGTGACAGGAGGAAAAAGGTCCCTGTTATCCAGGACCTTAGAGCCTGTGGTTTGATCCTGCTCAATATCAGCATTTCCTCCGAGACATTCACTTGACCGTGAAATTGGAACTGCCTCTCAGGGATGGCCTGAGGATACTGCACAGAGCTGGTAAAGTACACAGCAGGCACAACCCATCCTGCTGGTGGTTATCTGAAGTTTGGTTCTGCACTACCCACCAGAGTCAGATTCATTTAAAAACTGGGTATCTCCTCTGTGATCCAGTTGCCTAGACTCTCGATAATCACTAGCTAGTGATAGACATTTCCAAAGGGCTGTTCTCCTCCTTTGTTCGCGACACCCATCCCGGAATAAGATTAATTACTCTGTGGAATTGCCTGTTTCTCTCCATTGCCTAGAGAGGCAGCCCCTAGGTTGCCATAAAAGCCAGATGATGACTTTTTATGGGTGGATGAGATGAATCTGATCTTCAGAGTCTGAATGATGCTGAAAGGTCACCTCATGTGATACTACCACAGCTGTTACAGCTGCAAAATTAGGTGATTTTTAAGGGCTTTTTGAATCCCATTAACACACTTAAAGTAATACTTTAAGATTGAGCTTCTAGACCTTAGAGTAGGGGTTCCTAACGAAGCTCTTATAATTTGGGAGAAATTGTAATTAACTATCTTCTTGGTATTTCTGTATTTCTGCTACTACACTGTTTTTTACTTGTAAAAAGTATTTAAAGTGCTGAGCAGACCTTCTGTGTACTTCTGTGTACTAATACTATTTCATAGAATATGAAATAGAATATGAAATGCTGGATATGAAAAATACCCACTGAGCAGAGGATGGAGAACAACAGACATTTCTGTTTACCACTATCTCTAAAGGGAAAAAAAAAGTTCCATAGCAAATTGAGACTGAATTAGTTGAAATTTTCAATGAATTGATGGATAATGCCCGATCACCCCATAGTCTGCAAAATGCTTTGGGCTGAGTGAAACATTTTGTTTGACGTGAAATGAAGGGGTTTATTTTGGTTTCAAACAAATTCAAATATTCTAAGAAATAAGGGAAATTTGTATACAGAAGTAACTTCAAATAAGAAAATCAAAACCTTTCATTTTCAAAATATCAAAATGAAGCCTTTCCATTTGTCAGTGATTTCTTTTCTCTGAAGCTAACAATTCAGCAAATTTGATACAAATTCATGAAACATTTATGGGATGCTGAGTCTTCATTTTTTCCCAAAATATGGCTATAGTTGAAAACTGTTCCCAGCTTAAGCATTGTGTCATGTTGTCTAGCCAGCCCATTAACAACACAGGTTTCTTCCCTCTTATATAATCTCAAACCTGAATAGAGTCTGTGACAGACACTAATAAAAATGACAAATGTGTGTCTTTCTCAATAAAAGTCTAGAGTTCCTGTTAAAATGAGGAGTAAGATTTCTTAACTCTTTGTAATAAGACTTAAATTACAAAAATGAGTGATATAAATAGTTTAACTGATAGGGCACCGTGGCGTGAAACTTAAGCCATGTCCTGAGCATTTTGAAGTCTGATTCTGAGTTAGAATATGTCTTTACAGCATTTCCTGTGGTGTTTCACTATGGGCATCTTTGGATTTTGTTCTGTTATGCTAGAGTTCTTCTTCCAGAGTTTCATCAGAGGTGTTGGGTTAACCCTCAGCACATAAATTACAAATATATATGCATGACTTGCTGTTGATTTGCATGATTATTACAGCAAAGACAGGACTGGCATAAGGCAAGACAACAAACTATTGATAAGGCCAGTTGAGGCAGGCTTGGGATGGTTTGGTCTTTCTGGACAGTGTCTTGATTTATGCTATAAATAATCAGGGTAGGGTTTTATGTTGCAGCCTTTGTGTGGGAGTTAAATGGGCTGACCTAACCTTTGAACTGATCTTTGTGCTCCAGTTCAGACTGATGGCACTACGCTTAGTGTCACCGTAAATGTTAACGGGGCTCTAAGTGATAATAAGGGCTATGCAAGATGCTGKTGCTGCTATCAGTTTTTCATTGGGGAATCTTCTCACGTTTCTTTTGCTGATCGATTTCAACTATCTTCTGTGGAGCATTTTCAGAAAATGATTGAACTTATTTACTACTATAATTTATAAACAGCAAAAACTATTTTCAGGAGGAAAAAGAAGAGGCACCGTTAGCATAACACATGCTGGTTTTGTTCATGAATACTCCAACACAGAAAAAAGAAAGACTATTAGTTTATAGCGTAAGTGAAGTACTTACTTCAGTGGAAACTTCAGGTGATGGTGGGAGGACAGACTTTATACTTAATATTATTCAAAGAGTAGAGTATCTACAGAAAGTCCAAGATGGCACTAAAATAATTTGAGCACCTTTTCTCTTTGCTAAAATGATTACATGTGCCAAATCCTACCTGTTCTTCCTGTTTGTGACTGTTTTGGGACTGTTCAAATGGGTCCCTTTGTAAGCATCCACCAGATCATCTTTATGCAGCAAGGCGTAAACCTTAGTGTGAAGCATGTGCTTCTGTGGTTTCTGCTAAATTGCATTGCAGCAGTGGCTTTGTCTTTTGTTTGAAATTCAGCCTCTGGGAATTCTGGCTTCACAATATTAAAAATGAGCACAATATAGGAAACAGCTGCTAGTCTCAATGCATATTGTTCTTGGACTTTACAACAGGTGGCATCAAAATGCAGTCAGATTTCACTCATCTCATAATTGCAGCTAGATAAAAGCAGGGCACAGAAGTAATTCATCGCAGCTCTATGAGAGACTCTGGGCGGTGGGGAGGGACGGCTGGACATAGAGGCTAGTGGATCCTCAGAGCCAAGCCCTCTCCTCCTGACACTTGTCTCATGCCTGGTAGGGACTGGTGAGAGCTATCAAATGTAGAAGCAAACAACGGCTTTTCCTGCTTCACATCTTGCTGCTGAGTGCAAATTGAGTCTTCTGTGAGGGCAGCTAAAATGAAAGTATTTATTTAGTGTTAAACAGCCTTTGGAACCAGTATTATGTCTCTGCAAGACTGGCATACAGATATTCTTCTCTTAATGGAAATTAAAGCACATGCAGCTGGTAGTCTTCAAGTTTTCATTTTGGTGGCTTTTTTTCTCTCTCTCCTCCCCTCCCCTCCCCCCGACATATAAAGCTATCATCAGCTGGGGTAGCAGGTCATATTAATAGAGGAGGAGGGTGATAAAGACAGGTTTTATTCACAATCAGAGAATGTTTTCATGCACTCTGAATGGAGACTGGAGCTCATTTAGCCTTTCTCAATAGCCTTTGAGAGCTGTGCTTTACAGAAGAGCACGTTAGAATTTATGAAAGTTTCATTACTAGATTTGTCAGGCAACATCTGTCTGTTGCAAAGAAGACAAACCCGCTTAAATTCTGTGGCCCTTTTATGTTAGGCTGGAGAGTAAAAGGCATGTCGCCATAGCCTGAGATGTCAGACCTCTGTCTGCTGCCTGCTTGGGGCAGGAACCCCAGTGTTTGAGGACACCTCACCAAATGATCCCACCGTGTCAATTCTGAGTTGGCGGTGTGACGAGACTGCTTAGGTGGTGCTCAGGGAGCTTGGAGCAGCAAAGAGGTCTGAGGTTTAGCCCCAGTGCTTGAACCTGGCATCGCAAAACCAAAGAGGAAGTGTGCCAGACTGTCAGAAGGGTTGTTAGGATGCCCCAGAAAGCTGAAGGAATTACAACCACTGATGAAATAGCTCCTGAAAAGTGAAACAGTAAAAAGAAAAAGAAGAAGAAGGAAAAAAAAAAAAAAAAGAACTCCTGAAAAGTGAAACAGTAAAAAGAAAAAGAAGAAGAAGGAAAAAAAAAAAAAGGAGCAATTTTCACCCTGCTTAGAAAATCGCATATGCCTAAAACAGGATAAAATCTTAGCTTTGCTCAGAGATTAACATTTTGAGATGAGGTCTTTAATTCTTCCTGGCAAAAGAAATAAGAAGTTTGCAARAGAGGGCATAGTAAGATATGCCTCAAAGTGAGGCCTCTGTCAAAGTGCTGTGGAGGCTTGAGCCCTTGAAGAAATTTAGGAGGTCATGCTCAATGCAGACAATATTCAGGTGGCTCCCAGTAATTCATCTCTTGCTGTGTGCCCACTATGTGAAGGAGACAAAACAGAAAGAAGAGACATGCTAGAAACATGGAACAGGACAGAGACAGAAGTTTTCCCCAGTTCCCCATACAGACAGTTTCTGTAGCTCTCTGTTATGATTCCCATATATTTATGCCTCTCCTCTCTGCAACACATGCTGTGTAAACTCCACAAAGTATTTTGCGACCTCCCAGTAGAGGTGTTTCTTTGGAAGAGTAGGATTCGGCCTATACTAGAGTTTGACACCGTTTAGAAAATGTCATTTGACCTGAACATACTGCATTTAACCTCTGTTGAGGCTTTGCAGGGCTTGTTTATGGGGCTGTGTGATGCTCTTCTCAGTAGTCGTGCTTCTGCAGCTGCTGCAGGAGCGCTCTGAGTATGCCCGCAGCCTGAGCCCACCGGCGAGGTGGAGTCTGGAGGCATCTGAGAGCTGGCAAATCCTGTTTATTTTCTTTTAACRTGAATACTGGATTTGTATGCACAGTCTGTCAGTCAGATTTGCATGTGCAAATCAGGAAAACTTGAGGAATGTAGGCTACAAGTGAGAACAAGCTTATTTAAAAACAGGTAGGTTTTATGTGGCTAGACCACTGGGGAAGCCAGTGACTGTCCACATGTACGTCAAGTGAGGCTTACAATCACATTAGTTAAAACAAATGAGCTAACACATTTCCAAATGGAAACACCTCCTATTCTGATGTGTCTGGAGGAAACAGTTTCATGCTTGTGGTAGCGAATAATGCCCTGCATTTATTTCTTCATACTTTTTATTCATAGAATAAGAATAAACCCCTGATAACTGGGTTATCACATCCCTGCGAGATACTGGCATCAGTAGCAGAACACTCTGCGATGATAATCTGCCTGAAAATCACTGCTACAAAACAAAAAGGAGAAAAAGGATTATTTTTTAGTCCAGCTAAATCCTAGATTGGGCTGACTGTGCTAATGGGTACCAAAAAGACAGGGCTGGAAAAAGAAAAAAGGGTTGGTAGGGAAGACAGAGATCATCTCCTTTGGCAGCAGCATGGATGCGACTCAGCTTAAGCCAGTCATGAAACCGCCCGCAGCGCCCACACGCACACGCTTCGCCGGGTTGGCGCAAGTTTCCAGTCCCTTGTCCCTCTTCTCAGCCCGTGCGCTTGCCTCCAGGAGGGGACTCGTGTGCAATGGGATGGCTGCATCCTCCACAGACTCTGGTTTTCAGGGTATATTTTGAGAAGGTGGTTTCCAAGTTAGAGCACATCATAGGTTATCAGTACAGCTTAGCAGCACGGCTGCCTGGAGGCAGTGCAAGGGAGGTGTGCGTGGCCGGACACCCACCGGGCAGAGTGAACATCTTCATCCAGCTCTGCCCCCAAAGGCAGCCTGGTCTGCAATGGCCCGTATTATCTGTTCACTTATCACTTGTCTCACTTTATAATAAACGATAGAGACATTAGAGWAGTTACATTGTCTAAGCTGAAAGCTGTTGGGTTTTCCAATCAAGTAAGCAAAGGAGGTGTTAAATTACCTGTGTTGGGGATGTTACTGGTTTTTACAGCCTTTCTTTTTTAAAGGTGTTGATATATCTCTAGCACTAGAGAAAGAAAGGGCCTAGCTATATAGTCTTGAATAAAAAAGTCTTGGGAAGCTGAAAGTCAATGAGCATATATAAGAACTCTCACCAGTTTTAATTACCTCTGTGCAATACTGATGAGAATTAGTAGAATGCATTTGGAGAAGCTTTCAGATTTTACGAGGTTGCACCTAATCCTTAATGCATTGCCTATCCAGACACAGAGGCACCATTTTTGCAAATCTGGTTTATACAGATAGTATTTTATATGCATATTTTTATGTGACGTAATTCTCTGGTACACTGAAAATGTTAGTTCACCAAATACTAAAAACTTTTCTTGCTATCAAACTTTTATTCTTCTTGCATGCTTTCTGTACTCAGTAATATATTTTATGTGTTTATCTCTCGTTCTGCCCTTCACAGCTGTTTGATTTGTGGTTTGGTAGCAAATGATTCTTATTTTCAGGTTCTTTGAACCTTAATCTGTCATTTACACAGTTTGCATGAGGGGAAGCTGCTGCTGCTTCAAGAGGTTAAGATGGTGTTAAAAACCAAGCACTGAAAATAAGAATACATTTAATACCTCTTCATGCATACAACATTCATACCATGAAAAATGTATCAGTAAATGCATAGAGCCAGCATTTAGGTAAACGGCTTTCAGGCTGATGTCCACTAGAGCAAAAATGGCTTGTAGCTGAGTGAGGCTTTAGCTATTCATGTCTCTTAARTGTCTGTGCTCCCTCCGGCTGATGTGTTACTGAGATTTAGCGTGGGACTTGGAGAATCCCAAGCCCCAGTGTAACAGATAAGGCTGAAAGGAGGACGTGGCCAGGCTGGGAGCTGCATAGCCAGCAGTGATCCTCCTTTGTTCGAGTATGCAGCAGGACTCCCAAGATCCAGCTGGTACTTTTACACGCAGCRTTTCTGGGGACTCAGCAGGCTACTTACAGCCTGTTCTTCTGTTATATTTAAGTTGGAGTGAAACTAAGCTGCCCTAGACGTTATCGTCTTAATTGCAGGAGTAAATTGTATGTCTGGAAGATGCCATTGTGACTGTTTCACCTTTATATGAGGCAGGCCCTGAAACCCTCTGTATAAACCATTCATAATTTTAAAAAATTTGTTAAAAATAGATTATAGCATCTCCATAGCTCAGGGCAGTTGTGTGCCCATCTGTTCTCCTTCCTATAATTTGTTAGCTCTAGATTTGGCACTGTGGAAGAAAATTGGCATAAGACAAAACGGAAACAGGACCTATGTTGATTGACAGAATAGTTTCTCAGTGGGAAAGTGCGGTGAACTCAGGCATAAAAAATGATAATCCATAAGATATATATCGCTGGGGATCTAAATTATATTAGTAAGTATATAAACAAAGATCTGGTTTCTCTCTAGACGCCATGAGGCCTAGACATTTTTATGCTATCCTTTAAGACAGATTGTTGCTAAAAGAATGAATAAGAAAAAAACTCTTTGTTGATAAATTCCCTGTGAATCTATTATAATGCTGTTTTGAGCCTTTGYGTGTGTTCCCAGAAGCATCACGTGTCATATTGCCCTTATATGTATTTGTGAAATGTTCAATTTAATCATAGTTTGTCCAAGATAATTTTTTAGCCTGTTATAACCATACCCATAAAGTTGCATGTGTTGAAAGATGCATGGTCCTCATCAAAAATCCTCATGAGGATTTTTTATTCTGATCCTTGGTTAGAGGAAAAAATTGGAAGGTGGGGAGGGAAACCTTTGGGATGAAGAAGCAGATGGTCTAAAGCTACAAGGAACTTTAATGGCTTAGTGTTTTAGTGGGCTTCTGGAAGTTGTAATGCCTGTATGTGGAAAAACAGATGGTAGTACTGTAAAAGTGACTGGTACTTGTGCATGCAAAGCCTGGGATATTGCATTTTTGTCTCCAAACTGTATCTTTTAATACATTGATGAGCTTAGTGTGGACTTGTCAAGGGCATAAAGAAAATTATTCTGATTGGCAAATGGTGGTGTTATTGTTTGTGTTGGTCTCATTGTAGCTCATGGAATGCTGACTGGATTGCCATTAAATTATACTGCAGCAAAATAACTTTCCTAAGACTGCAGGGGATTTTCTGAACCATCACAGAAATAGGAAATGTGTAAACTAAAAATATCTCATCCATTTAATATCATTGAGAAGTCATACACCATGAGTGCACTCTGAGCTGACACAGATGGCACATTGCTCTACTCTCATTTTTATAGATGGAGAAAAGAAACTCTTGCAAACACCCATTGCTCTGTCTTTCTCCTCCCCAGTGTTAATTTCTGCTTAGGATGTTTCACTGTCATCACTGTGAATACTTTGGGAGCTCAGGACTATCATTCCTGGCTTAAAAATGAATCAAAAATAGTGTATGCGGGGCTTGGAGAGTGAAGATGATCAGCTCATGTTCCATGCAATACGGTAAAGGGCACCAAGCATGCATTAAAGGWAAGATGCATTAAGGGGAAGATCTGTAGAAGGTGATGATGCCAAAACTTGTCTTACCTTTTTCTGCGGGCCTCTGCTTCTAGTCTCTGTTTTTGGTCTTTGAACAAGATTCCAGGATTTTATTTCATCTTTTGGTTGACCGTTTTAACTAAGTATTTGCCTTTCTTGGCCTCAGTTGTTCTCATGCTGAGCGCTCATTTCTTCCCTGYAGAATATAGCCACATTGTCCAGGCAGGCAGCTTTCCCTGTAGGAGCTGCTGTTTTGGGAGCAGGACGCTGAACTTGATGTTTCTCCCTCCACACATCAGACTTCTTCTGGACCACCTCTGAGCACTTTTTGTTCAAGATCTGCAGCTCAGGAGCCAGCATGCCCCCCCCCCCAACATGCCCACATAGGCTCCATGTTGTTGGCATGGAGAGCTATCACTGGTCATTCTAACTCCTATTCCTGCTTGTGCTGGTGCTTTCTTTTACCCCCTCCTTGTGGTGCTTGTGATGGTTGTCTCTCAAGATGCCTATCCTGTTGTAATTGGAGAGGGGATATAAGGTGAGCTGGCTTTTGACCCAATATGACCATTCTTATGTTCAACAAGCTAGGCAGATGACCTAACATATTTAATGGTGAAGCTGACAATTACATGATACAGCGGAGGCAGTGCACTGATTAGGAACACTAACCCCAAAAAAGCAAACAGTTTTCTACTGGCTTAGTAATTTGAATCAATTTAGCAAGCACTAAATAGATACAGAGGGAGTGAGGATTAAAGAAGAAGGAGAGCAGCACAGAAGGAATGGCAACTTTGCCTTCAGCGTCTGTGAGATATCGGACCACCTCATCTTCATCCAAACAGTCAGGAATATGGGTACTGAGTCTATGCTCCTCAGGAGCTGAAGCTGTGGTGTCTACCTGCATGACTTTTGTTGGTGCAGTGGCAGCTTTCCTCAGATGGAAGGAGTGAGTTTGCACATGAGCAGCTCTATATTTACTTGCTTTTGGCATTGGATGARTATGAAATTTATTGTCTTTAATTATTCAGTCGTAAAACTAGAATGTCCTGATTGATTATTTTGACTTGTCAGCAAGCTCACAACATTCTTGTTACATGTGGACGCACTTGTGCTTCTACTGACACCTTTCAGAGGATCTTGGAGCATGATTCATTGTGCATCCTTTTCCTTATTTTTATCAGTGCCAAGGAGCAAGTACTTCATAGGTAAACTAGAGAAATCTCTACTCTAAAGGATATGTGGTCTAAAGCCAAGAGCACTAATACAGTGAAAAGTTGGTGATAACAAAGTGCGATTCACGTGCTGCAGTGTGAGAAAGGAAGTGGATGTGGATGTGGCAATTTTGGAAGGCCGTTGCTAATCTTACCACACTGCTAGCTGTTCAGTGGATTCAAAGAGTATTTCCATTTCTGAAGCTGTCAGTTTGTCACTTTTTGCAAATTTACAAATAAATAAACTATTTGAACAGGAATTGGMGTGTTTGTGCAAATAACATCATAGAAAAGATTGTATTTGCTTTCTGGGAAGGAGACTGGACTTGTTAATCTTAAATTGATTTGTTAATCATTAATTTGTTAATCCTAGGCAGATGGGAAGGTRCACTCCCTCCTGAATCTGATTAGGTGTGCGGTGGATACATACTCTACAGATACAGCAGTGACAGCATTTTTAAATGTTTTATTTGACAAGTATATTACTCACTGTACTGTTCCTGCATGAATCCTTAATTGAGAGACTATTAACTGGGGAAAACTTTTGTCTGTTTAGCTGGGAAATGGTTAAGCAGGTTTGTAGTTTTGATGAAATATACTGCTTGATGAAAGAAAAAGGTTTTTTTCTTTTTCTGTAAGAAAACTCCAGAGTTGACATTAGCTTAATTTATGAAGAAGGAGTCCTATAATATGAAGCATTTTTTCTCTATAGGCAATTTGGAAAATTTAATTTACAACTTCATAATTATTGAAAGATTGTCGATCCAGCGATCAAAGTGAAAGCGCAAAGAGGTCCGAGTGCAAGTCTTCTGTTAGCTTCAAAGGATTTTTCTTGGGAATGGAAAGCATTTGAGCAAGAGGGTGGAGGATAAGAAACCTGGTGTAGTGCAGTTGTATTGCCACATAGGAGAAGACCAGTCACTTGCTAAATTAAGGTGATGCTATGGAATAATAATCTGTACTCCTTAATGGATTACTCAGCAGAGAATGTGGGAACAAGTAGCAGCTTTAGCAGACATACAGTAAACCCTGTATACCTGCATATCGTGCCGGGAACTGTGAGTTGGTGTYTGAGCAGGGGTAGCAAACATTTGCAGACCTGCTCTCCCCCTTTCTTCCATACTTCGCTTCCACGCTGCATGGTGCCCTCCCGCTTTCCTGCATCGTGTTTGGGTTTTTTGCAGGTTCTTTGCTAGTTCCTGCGCACCCACCAGCTTCTGTGTGGCCGCCAGAGCTCATTGTTTCTTTACAGCCCTTTCCTGACATTCCTTGCGCCTCTCAGACTATGCTCTACAATCCCGGGTGTCTCACTTGCTAGGTGAAGTTTCCTCAAGTGCCTCTTCAGCTTTCAGAAACAGTTACTGCCAGGCAGAGCCCAGCTAGCTGTACAAACAGCAAGCCTGCTGAAACGCTGCCCTTCCCACTGCTGCAACAGCTAGAATTTGTGGCATCCTGGTTTGCAGGTGGAGGGGGTAAGGGGAATATTTTTTTTAAGGATCAAGAGTTAACTTCAGGGAGTGGAATTATCCAGGTGAATAAATAAAGAATCTACCTCAATTTGTGCCCAAATTTAATCAGAACCAAAACTGCATTTGTAAAATGACATGCCTTTTCAGCAGAGAAGGAAATATCATAATGTCCYGGTCTTCACTTACTCATGACATTCTAGCTTAGTTTTGTATACTGAAAAAACTCAAATTGTTTGACATAGGCTTAAATAAACATTTACCCTTCTGGCACGTTATCCGAGTAAAGCCCAACACAGTATTTGAGACTTACCCTTTCGTAATTGTGAGAAGAATGCAAGACCTTCCCTCGTAGTTATTCATGTCTGATCAACTTTACTGGCTGCACTGTTCGGAGATTTGTACTCTTGGGAAGAAAAAAAAGAGGGATTTTTTTCACTATGCGTTTTTTTCCCCCTTGAACTGGTTTTGCCATTTCAGCTTTTTTTTTTTTCCCCCCAGTTTGTTTAAATTCTATAATATGAAAATTGAACTAAAATCTCAGCTAGTCATGGGTTCATGCACTAGCTTCCCTGTCAGGGCTCAAAGCGCAGCTTGATTTTGTAGATTCCAAATTCCTGGAGTATGAAGAGTTTAGCTTGAGTTACATGTGTGTATATATGCAAGTCTGTTACTTGGATTTTGCCAAAGAGAAAGGAAATTTCCCTCAACATAGCATAGCTGAGTTTCTCAAACTAAACCTCTGYAATTTATAAATTAGAAATCTTGGAGAGCTAGAGGAGTAGGGAGTGCTGGACATACAGTGTGCTCCAGGGAAAACAGTGCTGTATCATGAGCTTTTGCTGTGTTGTTACAGAGCAAAGCTGGGGAAAGAAGCTTGTTTCTGATTGCATGTAGTAAAAAAATTATCAAGGAACTTTGTATTACCTACACAGGAAATATTGCTTTGAATGYTTGGGTTCCTTTGTAATATTTGTTGAGGCTTTCAGATTTTAATAGTTTTCTTAACTCTATTTTTGAATAGAATTGTGATTCATTGCTGGAATCAGATCCTTCATGTTTCTCACTGTAGTGCTAATTTCTTTATCTAATGTTTCAAGTAAGCTCCCCTCGTTTATTTTGGAGGTCGGTTTTACTTTCTTATGAGAKGATACGTACTTGTATGCATACTTGTACATAGATCTCTTCTCTTTGTYTATTTTAATTCTGAAAGGTTCTGGATCCCCATTCCTTGCAAATTTTTTCAAAGGTCGGTGTTTCTGTCAAAAAAAGTTGAAAGCATAAGGGGCTGGAGTCAACCTCATTAACACACATTAATAAGCTGGTCTTTTCCTTGCAGGCAGCCGAGAGGGTCAGGCACCTCCCAAGGCAGTTCATATCTTAGATGTGCTCCGTCTCTCCCTGCACGTAGAGGAGCCCGAGGAGACGGGTGCCTCAGTTAAGTACCTACRTTTGGAGGTAAAGCTGAGGCTCAGTGGTGTCACAGGGGTCCCCTGTGGAAGTTCCTTAAGAAAGAGAGTCCCCTTTGTGGAAAGGAGGCATCTTAACCTCTGTCTGCTGAAGTCAGGCACTGGATGAGCTGTGCGAAGAGAGACGCGTACCATAGCACACCGTCTTCATCTGCGGATGTGTTACACGATCAAGACACGGATGTCTAACGCTCTCCGACATGCAGGGCAAGATGGAGTTTCCCAGAGACTCCATCAGAGTTTATAACTCAGAAGACACTACCTAGCCCTTTGTGTCTAATGGTGAAATCAGTGTTTTCTGCCTTTATTAACAATGATTTGTTGGAAAGATGTTGCATTTATACCTTTTGAATGCCAGTAGTTTGAGTACTAGCTTGTGTATCATTAGGAGTGATYATTCTTTAATCTTTACGTCTATGAACCTTACAACAGCAAAGGCTAGAAAAAATGAGCTGTCAAAATAGAGACTCCCCTTGGGTACAGAACTGTGTTTTAAGTGTAAAACATCATTCTAACATCTTTAAAGTGAGGAAATAAAAACTAGTCCACTTCATGTAGCTCCTGCAATATAAAAATAAATTGTCTATGCATTAGTATTAGGAATAGAACAGAAAAGATTTTATTTTAACTTTAAAAAACTACTAAGGAGGCCTTTAACACTGCATTATGGAGCATTGACAGGTAAAAATTTGAAACTTAAACATTTAGAAATGAATTAATGAATCAAATAATGCTTATTTTAGATATCAGATTGTACTTATAATCCTTCAGAATGAACAAAATAGAGTTTTACACTGAAATGGAACATGCAGAAGCCTTGTATTTAGCTTTACYGGCATGATGAACTAGATGAGTCTATTTTTCACTTTCTGAAGTCAACTATTTCCATTATTCTTTTGTTTCAGTTTTAGATGTGAAAAAAACACATGCTGATTTTTTCTGTCTTCTACTTACTGAATTTGCTCCTCAGGTTGTTCTTTACAAGTGAATCTGGGTGCCCCCCTCCCATTTCTTTTTGTATGTTGGATTAATTTTTCCAGAAGCATATCACAGAGAGAGGTGCTGTCTCAGCTAAAAAATAGTTCCATGAGCAGSAAAAGTAATGATGTCTGCTTTCMAGTGCAGTTGTGTCTCTTGGTTGATTGACTTTTAACTGAATTATGCTGCAGCTGCAATGTGCATTCATCCCTTAGTAGGCACCAGAGAAACCACTCCCCAGCCAAATTATTTTGAGCCTGCGCAGATTCTCTGTTGTTTAGTAACAGAGGGGTCATTTGCAGCTTTTCACCTGTCTAAGAGCCTGGAAAGACTTTTGCTCTTTCTTCCTCACTCCCCTTGCTGCTGTGCTTTTGCCACTGTTCCCTCTACCCAGCCTTTGTGGTATAGTCAAGCCCAATTTCTGCTGTCCAGTTTGGCTGATGGTGCCCAGCAGGCTAAAAGTCCCTAGGATGAGTAGAGAGRTAGGTGTAGCATCACACAGTCTGTAGAGGACCAGGCTAAACACTGAAGGAAGCGATTTAGAAATACTGACAGTGGCCCATGTTTGGAGTTTTCTTCCTAAGAGTGGGTGCCTAAGCGGACTCAAGCTCTGTTTGTTGAACCAGTAGAGGAGCCAGTGACTGTGGGAGAGGAGCAGGATCGCATCCCTGTCCTGCCTGATTCAAGGCAGATGCTTGCCCCTTCAGCTCTCACCTCCTGCAGGACTGCCTGTGGGCATCAATGTGGTTACTTTTGTCATTAATACTAAAAATGTTTTGATAGTAATGAAGTGCTARATAATATCTAGACTAGAAAGAGAGTAACTCTCCATCCTTCCTGTGGTAGAACTGGGAAGTGAGCTCCAATGAGCGTGAGCTTTATAGAAAGTGTTCCAGTAAATATTCAGATAAATAAATAACATCCATCCTCTCTGTGCTACACAGCTATCCASGGATATGAACAGATACGAACTCAGATCATCTGCTTCTCAAATGCATGTTCTGCTCTGGAGCTGTAACTTTCTGGTTCTTCTTGTTCTCTGAGTGTTGTGTGAACCCCTTAGGAGTGAAGCCTTCTACTTAAGATTACTCCAAATAAAATTAAACAGTGTATTCGACTCCAAAATGATAAATGTATTTGCCGGAGATTCTGCTCAGCCTTCCTTTTGGAAATAAGTATACTTTTTTTTATATATATACATTTATGTGGAGAAGCCTAAAGGTATTATGCTCCCTGACTGTGATGGATTTTCTTCTTTTTAAAATTCTTTTAGATCAACCTCTTACACTGATATTTTACCATTTCAGGACACATTTTTTCTTGCTGTTTTGAGGAGAAATAAATTTTAAAATCATAGCATTCATGATTTTCTYGTTTTATAATGGGATATAGATAATACATTGCTGGAGTGTCACGGTTTTCAGAAGTGGTATTTCGTACAGAATAAAAGAAATAGGCACTTGCTGTAGAAAAATATTTGAACAAAGTGTTGCAGGAAATAAGTAGTTAAGAGTACCTTACCCATGGTACTCCTACTTGGGAAGATTCTTAGTAATACGGTTGATTTTCAGTTAGTTTGTCTGAAACACCTCTGAATTCAGAAAGGGAATTTTAAAAGGGTATACTGGTCTGGCAGAACTACTCCTAACCTGTAAACTGGAATAATACCTTTGAGACCAGTAAGCTATTTTGTATTTATAGTCAGGTAATTGAGATAAAAATCCGGCCCAAATATTCAGTGCCCTAGGGTTTTCAAACAGAGTAGTAAGCATGCACTGGACACGGCTGCTTTAGGAAGTATATAGCCATTGAATGTAATTAATGTTTTGAACTAAGCAGTGTACAAGCTCTATATATCATCTTTTAGGACTCATTTGCCTTTTCTTGGTCTACTGTCATTTCACTTACTGATTTTACAATGCCTGTGTATTAATACATGCCTGTTTATTACTGAATGAGACTGCAAGTGCAATTGTTTAAACCTTGATTTACTTAGCAAACTCTGTAGGGCTAAATGACCCTTTTTAAATGCCAGTAAGTTCAGATTTTAGATTCCTGTGATGAAATTGCTATTAGAAGGGCTGCTGGCTCTTTTAATTATATATTTAAAGGAAAGTATTTTAAATGGCCAGYACATCATAATTTCTCTCCCTCTAGTGTATAATTTAAATAATATAAAGGAATTAAATTCCTCTGAGGTTATAGACAGACAAGGACTTGAAATATTGCCTGGAGACAGGTTGGGCTTTCCTATTAATGGGACTCATTTTTATGCAGGGAATTGCCACATTCAGACAGACACCCTCTCGCTTTAGTATTCTTTTTTGTTCTTCAGTCTCTGAGTGACAACATCCTAAAAGAGCAGTGTGTGGCAGATGATTAAAAAGGACAAATATTCCAGACGGCATCCTGAATTACCTCCTGAGCAGCACTGATGATTGCCTGAGCTCTCTCTGGGGCTGCGAAGATGATTCAATAAGCTCTAATTGAAACAAATATGTGAGAAAGAAAAATACGCTTTGTTGATTACCTGTACACAGAGCTATATCCAAGACTTGGTTTCCTCTGTGTTTTTCTATAATTATGTGCASAGTTGATGATAACTTAGTAAAGACATTTCCTCGTACTGTTAGGAATTAGTAGGCCCAAGCAGACAGAAAGAGTGGTTGGCAGCAAAGTGTACACATTAAGACACATTCGTCTGGCATGTGCTTCATTATCTAGATCACATTTTGAATGGCCATTACAGARCARTTCTGTATCAGCTGTGTGTTATGTATAACAAAGCATGGTTACTAATGTGATTCATTAAATAGCAACTACATTTCTTCCATTGTGAAAACAGTTAAGAACACTTTGCAGTAAAATACTTCCCCTAAAAATGTGAAAGAAATATGATGAGATGATAGGACGGGATGAGGAAGAGGAGATTTGTTCAAGAAGGGACTAYGTTGTTTTCATCCATTGTATGCTTGCTTTTCTCTTAGTTTTTACTTGCTCACAAAATAGCAGTTTGCTTTCGTAGTGCCTTCATGAATTTCAGTAGCTTCATTTCTGGAGCAAGGTGTGATTAACAACACACAGCAGTTGAAAACAGGAATTCAGAAGTTCCGGCATGAAGCTTTGTCAAGTCTGTTATGTTCATACTCCATCCAGAAAGCATCAGGAAGCTCGGTGGAGCACTAGTGTGTATATGAGGGTATACTGGCCTGCTTTGACTCCTGGAAAAAACTGTCCTTGAAAGCAAAACTYACTCTGAGACAGAAATGATCATTTTTTCAAATGAGACAAATACTGTGTCCCATTCTGCTCTCATTTCTGAAAGTTTATGTAGGCTAACGTAGCGCACTGGCTCATGCGGGCTCTCCACACAATGCAATTATTTGGATTAATAGGTTTGCAAGATGCAAACCGTGTCAAGTGAAAGAGTAGTAAACTAGTTTTGGGCATAACTCAAAGTCAACCTTGATATTGCTGCTTGTTCCTCTGCCTTGTATGTGTATATAGACCCTGGGCTTGGGATTTCCCAAGTCACTATTCTCAGGCCAAGGGTCTGCAGGGAGTAAATCTCTCCTACTAGTGCCAATGCAGGCAGCAAGTTCAAATGGTAGCACTACCTGGGAGGGATATTTCGCTTTTTATCCTGAAGGAGAGCAGCCACATTTGGATGGTGCCATATTGAGGCTTTATAGGCTTTTACCCCAACTTTGATGGGAAAATGCTTTAACACACAGACATAACCRTAATTTTATCTACGCTCTTAAATTAAAAAGGCACATGTACCCTGAAGTCTTTTACAAATATTTGAGGCACCTTAGATATAATTTGAAAATTCCCCTATCAAAAATGGCACTCCAAGATAATTGAAGTGCAGGACTGACCTTTGTTGCAACTCAACACACTAGGCAAATAGAAAGCTAAAACTCTCCTGTCTTGCCAGCAACTTACCTCTCTCTCCACAAATAAGCTATTCATAAAATGCTACAGAGAGGGTAAATTGTGTGGCACATATTTCATTTTTTCTGTCTTCAGTATATCTTACCAGACGCCCTGTAGCTTCAAATAGATGCATTTTTTTTCAGATTAAGCACTTCCTAAAAGTAATGGTCCTTGATAGCAAAACTGGAGAATGATTTGCTGCTTGATTAGAGATCAAGTCCATGAAAATAACCCTTTTGATTGATGTACTGTATTACAGTGAGTGATCCTTCCCTACCTGTTTTTTGCATGATTTGATTTGGCAAATAGCACTAACAGTAGATGGACTAAGACATTCCAGTGAATGGCACATACAGTGGAATAAATCCTGGTCCAAAATCATGACTTCAGCTAAAACATCTACTTGACTAACTCTTGTACTTTCTATCCTGCTTTTATTTCATTTGCTTTCATCATTTTCCCTGCAAACTTCTTTATTTTGTAATGAGTTATAAAATACATTTTCCCACGTGATGAGTTACAAGCTAAATTTTCCCATCAAATCTTGATCTTAGATTATATAAGTCCTTGGTTTCAGCTCGTAAGAAACTTCTGGTGTCTTTCAGGCTCAAAAATGGTGTATCACCCTTTGTTAGTGGCATTCCTATTAAATGGGGCGTTTGACCCTTGAGAATTCCAAATATAGGCAATTTAAGTAAATCATTTTACTAAACTCTGYCTCACTTTGAATGAAAGATGTGTACACTTCAAAGGGTCAGGACAGATGTACATCTAATYGTTCAGCAACCTACACAATATTCTTAAAGGTGCCAAAGTCATCTGAAAATAGTGTGAAATCAAGCTTTCTTTTATGCGATTTCCATAATTTCCTATTTTTATATTGCAGGAAACTAGGACAATGTATGCACTGGAGGAAAGGGAAGGAAATCTTTCTTCCATCATATCTGAAACTCAGTGCAAGTTCAGATCTACTTCAATTCTAGAAGTGGCTGAAGGAGTCTATTTTTTTTAACCTTTTTGRAGTGTCCTTATTGAGTCCTGTTAGGTTTCTGACTCTCAGTAAATTCTAGTKAACTTGCTGGAAGCCAGGGAGCCTGCAGGACCTGCAAACAATGACGCCAAGCCAAGGTTCTCCGTCAGCATTTSTGGGCTAATTCCAGTAGAGCCAGGCCTCAGCAGTAGCTGGTTGTTATATGCTCATGGAAGTAGGTAAGACTAGGACAGGGAGGACAGGGGGAAGAGCTCTGCTTCAGGTTGTAAATGCTGAGATGGCAATTCATTTGGGGGTTGAGAAGATTTTTATTTTATTTATTTATTTGCCTGGAATGGTTTGAACTCAATTCTATTCCATGTTTCCCATAAACCAAATCCGCTTTCTTCCCTCCCTACCCTAACCAAACATCTTTGCTCAGCTCCATTAAACAAAACTGCTTAAATTGCCATTTTCACCTGATTCTCATTTATCTCAACTGGACTTTTCAAGCAATCCATATTTCTGAAAGGACACAGGGCTTCTCAAAAGCACTGGTCACCTRTATTGAATGATTCCCTGGCCACTGTCTGGTGAGCAAGATTGTGAATTAATTTTCATGCTGTCGGCACACAATGTGTTTGATAACCTAACCTGTGACAATTTCAGAAGCCTAATAAATGGTGCTTCAGTTTTATTTACTGATATTTCACTCAAATATGAATGGAATCTGACCATGGAAATATTAAATTAGCTCTATCATGCCCTTCTCTGTCAGAAGGAGGTGAATTATGGACAATAAATAAGTGCTGAATGAAGGRCTCTCCGAGCAGTTTGCACTGTGTCTGGGTTATTAGAAATGAAGCAATTCCATTTAATCTGTCCTGTCCAGGTTCTTCAGGTTCCTAACACCCTACTAAAGGAAAATTGTTGTTCAGCATGTTGGAGTGAATGACATACAAAATAGGTAGGTCTGTAAAATCTCTGAATTTTTAAAGCTCAGGTATCCTTTCTTAATGTTTTGGGACACAAGGTGCAAGTAAATATATGATACATTAGACAGAGTTAAAACTAAAATACAATGCTGTAGGTTAAACAAAGTGGAACAGCCTTTTGGGAAGAGAAACTGAGGAGAGGGAAGGACTGATTAAAAAGTCACTGCCCGAAGTGGRCTGGAGTTAGGAGAATGCGATGGGYTCAAACAGCTGAAGGACAAGCAAGGCAGAGGACCGTGCGTTAGTTCAGAGGGAGTCTTCAGGCAGAGCAGCCATTATAGAGGAAGGAATGAGGAATCCCATGGAAGCAGGATATGAAGTCTGAACTGAGCACACTTTTTCTATAGCACTTCTCCTGTTGCCTAGATCAGAGGGGCTGCAGGAATAGCTGTCCTSCCAACCCTTCGTTAGATCTGCCTCGCGCTGTAGGAAAAATCAGCCTGGGCTCAGTTTGGCTTGTATCATCTCCTGAGGTGACCACATCCTTGTGACTCTCGAAGAAGACTTAAGCTCCTCATTTCCATTTGTAGCAGGCAGTCAAATGAGTGCTTGCTTTTTTCAGATCTGGTTCTGCTGCTCCTACCCATCTCTACACCGTATGGCACAAGCATAATTATAGTTTTTTACATTATAAAATAAACAATGAAGCAAGAGTGCTGAATTATTGTGCTGTTATGTGGGGATGTCAATATGGCAGAATCAATGCTACCGGGAAAAATGCTATATTCACTGTGGACTGACCCCAGCTRACTCGGGAGATTCTCTTTCATTAATGTGGCACTACTGTTTTGGGGGCTGCAGATTCGCCTGCACCTGTTTTACTTTGGTCTAAAGCTATTGGTTTTGATGGGCCTATTTTACACTGATTTCTCACTGAGTGAAACCAGAACACCAGCTCCTGTTTCAGCTGTCTCCGGTACAGGTTAACAGATTTCAAAGAGTATGAGATTTGTGCCTGACAGATACTTTCATATAATAGATCCATACCACCTGTTTTATGGTTAAAAAAAATCAGACCAGATTCCCTTTTAATGGACTCCTCCTGTTTGCATCAGTGTTTTCTGTGTAACAGAAAAAAGCTAGAAGTTGCCTACAAATACAAAGAAGGGTTTTTGTGAGGAAGAGTGGAGTAAGTACTGACTTGCTGAGTGGTCTGTCTTTGCTAGGCAGTGAGCACAAGCAGTGCGTAAGCATATGAAAAACAACAGTGTGTGCAGAAGGAGGCCAGCTTTGACAATAGTCACTGGGAGCTGAGAGTAACAGCACTGAGCTTGGCGCAACTACCCCAGCAGGAGCCAGGGAGAAGAARGAGTTGCAGCCTCCTTTGAGTGCACGCTGAGAGTAGGAGGTTGTATTAGAGCCAGGGAGAAGTGACATTTTCTGTGCTCTGTGAAGTGTCTTGAGGCAGAACTAAATACTATCCGTCTCCTCCATCTGGCATCTGTGTGTGTGTCTTCATTACTTTTACTTATCAGGAGTGTGTGTTTGGAGTGAGATATCCAAGCATCTCTACTTAACCATGCTTTGGTTCCCATGATAGAGCAGTCTTGGAGCACATGAACTCAGTTCTTTCTGTAGGAAACTAAACTGGAAGATGCAGTCTGACACAGCGAACGCACTCCAACTGGTAAGGGGYAGTTAGTCCATGGGAGAGGACTAGAGTCTAGTCCAAGGCAAAGCACACAAAGTACGTACGGTGTGATCCTCAGGTGCTCACCACCAACTCTTCCAAATTACCAAKTCTCCTCTATTGCTCCATGCCACTTGCCAGTGCCAGCAGAGCCTTTTCTTCCAAGGAGCCATGGTGAACTTTGAAAGCGTGCAGTAGAATTGATCAAGTCTTGCCTTTTTATGAGAGAAAAGTTAGTTCCTTCCAGCTTGTTGGAACGTAAGGGGATAAATCTTCCCATTCCTGGGTTTATTACCTACTTTTTAAAACTCTTCTTTTTTAATCGATTCTTTTAATCCCCCAAATATTTTCATGCAGCATCTGAGACTATAAAGTGGAAGTGATGAGTACATAGCCTTTGTCTGTTCCTTTTCAAAAGCCTGAACTACTTAATTCATCTTAAAATAGAAGTGGTAAATTTTAAACTGGCTGACTAAGAATATTTTATTTTTTTCTATCCAAGTCAAGTTAAGTCAAGAACATAAATGTTAATCACTTTCATGTATACTTCCCTGCYACAACATTAAGTGAGGATAGAATAAGAGGGACTTCTCCAATATAAAGAGAATTTTCAACCAGTGATTAACATAAATCAGGAATTCAAATCTGGGTACCTCCCAAGTGAACCAGTTAAAACATTGCAGTGTCCTGGCTTGCTAATGTTGCTTCAGAAGTTGGAGGGAAGCTCTTCTTGGCTTCGAAGTGGAAATGCAAAAAAAACCCACCAATGCAATTGTATTGGTTACGGCAGAGTTTTCAATATAGGGTTGAAAAACAGAGATCAGTCTTTCTGGCCAGTTGATGAGCAAATTCTTTTCATGCTTACATTGCGGTACATCT
Organism: Rhea americana; assembly: GCF_003343005.1. NCBI lineage: Eukaryota > Metazoa > Chordata > Aves > Rheiformes > Rheidae > Rhea > Rhea americana. Next base: position 1,526,926 of record NW_028186823.1, on the reverse strand, counting down.
TACATACTCAGTAAAGCTCTCTTAAAATGTTGCAGCCTACTTACTTGAATGACAACAGCAGAATCAAACCTGCTGTGATAAGGATGTTATCAACTCTTTCTTTGCGGGGGGGCTGTTTACTGTTTAGATCTGGACCTTTTCTGTTGAACTTCCTTGATAGGATTCAAACCTTCTGTTGGAAATTCACCATATGCAAAAGACGACTGACTTTCCAGGCCAAGCCTTCTTCAGTAGAAAAATTAAGCCAAGGCTACTTTCAAATATTTTAAAATCAACGATCATGGATAAGTACCAGTGTGAAGGTCATTACCTCAAGGAGATTTTTATCAGGTTAAACCTTGAACTTGTTGAAAATATGTAGTAAAAGCTTCCTTAAAGTAGAGAGATCTATTATCTGTTGGAGTGTGAATGAAAATAACCTTTAAAATCATTGAGTCTGATCTCAAAATCAGGAGAAATTTAAGTGTTTGTTGAATACCAAAGTTAAAGCTGTGTGGAAGAAAGAAATAACTTTGAAACTGAAACTCAGCCAGGGCTGGCTTTGGAGTAATTTTATTTCACATCTAGCTACATACCTCCTAGTTACTAAAAACCAAGTGTGGCATGCTTACCCACTTTTATATTATAGGACAAATGACCACCAGGAGGTACCTAGGAAATATTTCCAAAGCTGGAAGCACTGAATGCTGTGGAAATAAATCCTCAAGTAAAAAGAGGGCTTGGATTGCTTTCAAAGCATTAACATAGTCTTACTCAAAACCACAGAAACAACCAAAAAAACAGGAATGAAGAAAATTTGGATCCTTCATAACAGCAGCCAGCCAGAACCCTCAAAGCACATGGGCTGCCCTGAAAGCATATTTATTCAGCTTTCAGCAGACAATTAGCAGGAATCAGACTTCATAGGGCAAAGGTGATCTGCTGAGTAGGATCTGCCAAGAGAGTTTAGAATTCGATATCAAACTGAAATAAAAAGAAGCGTTTTTGGTTTAGAATGATCGGTGTTTTTTAAACCATTAAGAAGTTCCTGTTTTTAGGTATCTGGCAATATTTCAAATTTTGAATTCTAAAAACTTTGTTTATTCTTTTAATAGGAATCATGAGAATAAACTAGATAGATAAAGAGGAGATATTTTTCTCATATGTGTTGTTTTTGTAGCTATGTATGCATAAGTATATTCAGTGGATTGCATTTTGGAATGGATGTGATGACTTCATATCCTTTTTAGTTTAGGCTTGTAACATTATCTTCAGGAAAACAGGACAATTTTGTGCTCTGGGAAAATGTCTCTTCTTTTCTATCGTCTTATACTGGTACAAACAGTGCTTACAGGAAGGGAACAAGGACTTTTGTTTTTTTCCATTGTCTGCAGACTGCTCCTTCATTCAGTTATTATTTGTAATTTTTCTGCTGCCTTCGCTTATCTGTATTTCTTCCTCCTAATTGTTAGCAGAATGTGTGGTGCCTGTGGTAGTGAAGGACTAACAGGAGTGGGGAGCGCTAGGTGCAGAGGAGCGGGACCTGCCCACGAAGAAAGGCCTGTTGTCCTCTTTGGTCCCAGCCTGCCCTTTTGGTTTGTGCATAGAAATGGTGAAGGACATGTGTGATGCAACCCACCAGCCTAAATCTGTATAGAAAAGTAGCAATTACTTGTACTTACTGGTGGTCGTTTATTTATAAAGGTCATCAGTGCATCATGTTAACTGTTAAAAACAATTTTGCAAGAGGAAAGAGACTGCATAAATTGGTAGTTTGAACAGTTGCTGGTGAGGGTATTTTTTGATGTAGTCATCTTCACTATTTTCGGACAGCCATACATAATTTAGGGTTTATAACGTAGTTATTTCGGTTGCATGATTGTTGTTCTCTGCTCTCTCTGTGTAGTGATTTGCTAATTTGTTCTGAATAGCCCATAGCTCTTCCTTTTTTCCCCTGCTGCTGATCTTGAATTTTGGAAGAAGTGCTGATCTGAACTGCAGTTAGCTGCTGTTAAAAAGAGCTGCAATCTCTCGGTGCTGTGAGTGGCATCTCCCAAGTCACAGGCTGAGGATGAGCACTTCCTTTCACATTAATTCTTTAGAGAGCGTTTGCCAAGGACATTTCCAACCAGAAAGTCACTATGTGTGCTCATTGTGCTTTACAGAAGGTGGTTTGACCATGTTCATGAGCAAGTCTTGAAGCTCAGTYTTTTTGTGAGCAGCGCACACAAACTGCGTACTTCTCAGAGCGGTGATATGTGGCTCTGAAATTATCTATCACAGTTTTAGCATCAGCACAGAGCTGGCTGCCTAACAGATAGGAGTAATGTGAAGTAGAAATGAGAAAAACAAGGTAAACAAACATAAAGGAGCAAAAAATGTGTTGCCTATCTCAAAATGTAGAAAGCGTTAAGGATAGTATAGCTAGGGAAGGTCTGTGGCAAAATTCCTAGTTCCTGGAGATATTTCATTCATGTGAATGGTGCTTACACAGCAGTTAATTTGAGCTATTTCTACCTTAGCAGCATAGCCAGAGAAATATTTTCATCCTGTAAAATGGGTCTTTAATAATAGTGCTATCACGTTGCACTCACAGGGCGTTCTGCTTCGGGGTCTGCAATGTTTCTTGAGGTTCTTTCTTGCATACATATTTGCTGTCCCAGCAGAAGACAGAGCCTGTAATATAATAGGTGCATGGCCCAGGGACGTATACAGATTTTTTTAGTTTGGACATTTTTCTCTTTCACCTTCCTGGTAGTAAAACAWCCATAGGTAAATAGTAAAACAGGGCACTTATTACTTGGGAGCAGAATTTGGACAACATTTCTCCACTGGGTAGGAAAACCCCTATTTTCTTTCAAAGAAATCCAGAGCAAAGCTTGACAATTCTAGGCCATTTTTGTAGTGCTAAGACGCTGGCAGTGCTCTCCTGTAAAGCACCACTGATAGAAGGTGCTGATCTGTAAACTGCAAGCCTTGCCCTAAATGTTCTCTCTGTGAAGCAATGAAACCCTGCAAATTCTGTATCAAATAATCCTTCTATCCGCTAGAAATTAAAGGCAGTTTTTGCTTGCGGCTGTTGTACTATGCATGCTTTTAAAAAGCACAGAAAAGTTAGATCAAAGAGTATGTAAAAAATTTAAATTCATGTTACTTCAAAAACAGAGTTCAGAAGTGCCCCAGTTATGATTATCTTTTGTCTTGCAGTGTGCTTTCTTTTGTAGCTATTCTACATCTCTCTTCCCACATAAGGCCTCTCTTCCCCCTTCTTCTTTTGCAATGTAATTTAATAAATTGTTTGAACAAATGTGCCGTGCAATTTGACTTCTACTAATCCAGGACTGCCGTGGATSGTGAGAGGTGATGGGAACTAGCACATGAGAAGTAAATATCTAAACTAAATAGTTACTTCTCTGTTTTCTGACCATTTACTTTTTGGTGTTTTGAAAATCAGATTATGTCTTTCACTGAAGAAAATCCTTCAGACCAAAAGTGAAAATTGTTTACTTTGTGGGATGAGGATTACTAATAGTTATAAATATTAACAGCAATATGTATCTCCTGAGCAACTGTAATTTCTCAACTAGAGCATCRAGTGAATAGTTGTTTTTTTAAGTATTTCTGTTATATTAATAAATTTATACAATAAATTTACAGACTATGAGATAATATATTTTTCAGCAAAGTGCAACCTCTCTTTTTCAGATATGAAATTTATCACCTGGTGTTTCACCACCAGAGTTTTATGTGTGCAAGTTTTATGTACTTGTATCTCTCAAGGCGTGGGTTAAAATTTTTGTGATTTCTGAAACTACATTGTTACTTAAAAAAATGTGTTTACAAAAACAGATTTGATTGAAGTGCTTYTCAAAATCAAGGAATTGATTTATACATCCTGAAGTATTTTTTACAAATGAGAAATAGCTTTACAGGTTGCGGCAGTCAAACACTGATCTGATTGCAACTGCAAAGATCTTGAAGCATAATTTATGAGCATGTATGAAATCAGAYGTTATAAATCAGCTCTTCCTTTTTAAGATTAGCCTAGCAGAGACCTTCAGTCCTGCAGTCTTGGCTGAAGAATCACAGAATCAGTAAGGCTGGAAGGGACCTCTGGAGATCATCTAGTCCAACCTCCCTGCTCAGCAGGGTCACCTAGAGCATGTTAGACATGGTTGCATCCAGGCGGGCCTTGAAGATCTCCACAGAAGGAGACTCCACAACCTCTCTGGGCAACCTGTGCCAGTGCTCCGTCACTCTCACAGGGAAGAAATTCCCCCTCACGGTCAGGCGGAGTTTCCTGTGCTTCAATTTCTGCCCATTGCCTCTTGTCCTGTCACCTGGCACCACTGAAAAGAGTTTGTCCCCTTCCCCGACACCCTCCCTTCAGATACTTATACACATTGATAAGATCCCCCCCTAAGTCAGACTTCATAGAAACTTTTCTTAATAAACAAAAACCCTCCAAATAAAGGTATAAGAGTCCTAAAAACTCTCATAGGCCATCCAGACAAGGGAATTTCATCACTTGCTTCTATTAATACCRGTTAGCGATGAGTGGCTAATGGACATGGCTGGGCTGAGGCCTCCTATTGATTTTCTTCTGAACGAAAGCAGGAGTTGGAGGCTTCGCTGGCCTCCAGGAGCTGGGGCTTTTAGAAAAGTTGAAAACCTGGAGACTCCCCGGAGATTTATGAGACTTGGCACTGAGAGGAGGGAGCGTGCATATGAGTAATAGTTTGCACGATCAATCTCCTCATTTATTAATCTTTTCAGATATTTCTGAGCAAAATGCATGTTGTGCAAATCTGTTTCTAAGTGGATCAAGAAATGTGGGGGCTTGGCATATGGTCGGATTGCATCATCTTAGCAAACACTTGCCTTTCATTGAGGTTTAAGCTAATGCATTTTACCTCAGGACTGGGTGGGCTGTAAGCAGGTGCAGGGAGCATTAGGGCAGCTCAGCTGGCCCACATTAACTTATTAACACCGGAGCCCGACCCCATGAGTTGTGGGGCCATACCCCRCAGAACCAAGAGCAGTTTAAGCTGTCACTTAGGGCATCAGCCAGTTAAGAAAGGTGAAGGAAAAYAGACCTTCTTGCTTGGGACAGCAATCTGGGGAAATGTGGCTCAAAAAGAGTAGTCATATGTGCACGCTTCCCTTTAAATAGAACTGGTGCTCAGTGGCACAAATACAATTCTTAAATGGAAATTAAGAGTGAAAATCTATGCCCAGATTTTACAAACRTTATTGAATTATTGCTAGGTATTATCTACACAGGTCTCTGAAATGGAAATGTATTTTTATTGAAGTTTGGAATTTGAAAGAGGGAGATACGGCTATCAGTATTTTCTTAAAAACATGATTTATGAATGGATAATTTCACAAGGGATGCTTCATATAGTAAGGCATGAAGGTTGATTTTCAGTGCTACTGGTACAAGGATAAATTTGAATGAGTAATTCTGCTATGTATTGCCAGTCCATATCATTCTAAAAGGTGCAAATATAATCTCATGCAATATTTAAAGAACCCCAAGCCACTAGTCCCTTAGTGGTGGCAAAAGACAAAACTGTCACAGGCCAGAAGGAGATCGTGTTTACTGATTTGATACTACTTCCCAGATGTAGGAGTATCCTTGACAGTACCAGTTCCTTGTTCAAGTGTTGCAAGCCTATATCCAACTGCTTAAGAACTGGCACTCCAGGTGTAGCTGGGTGTAGGAAATCATGCCTGTTCCCCCACCTTTCCAGAGCCTATAGAGGAGATGTTGTTTGCATACCTGAAGGTCCCTTTGGCTAGACTGTGACAGTGGCCCTGGCCTGTGGTCCATGGAGGTCAATGGTAACTGGCCAAAAGACAGAGCATCAGGACTGTTTAGGTTATGATGTCCATTTGGTAACCTGTCATGGGGGGACCTAGGAACTGCAGGATGAACCGTAGTGGCCCAGTCTCAGAGGCAGCAGKAGATTGGGGCGATGCTGATTTCTACTGGCAGCAGAGCTCGTGCTAGAGGATTACACTGTTTCTGATGCGTGGAGGGGCTGGTGGGTATCTCCTGCTAATGCCAATTAGAGTTACACAGTGTTTGTTGAGTGAGTGGTTTATTTCCATTGGTTAGATGCTTAGCTTAATGAGATCAGACAAGATCTAATGAAAGAGGACAAGTACGTAACATGTTTGTTGTAGTTAAACTGCTCTGCGCTGGGATTTTCGGAGAGTGTAGCATGGCATGCTCTAATAGCCTGCTCACAGTCATATCGTCCGGTTCCCACCAGTGCTTTCCTGGGAAGTTGTCATGCTGTCAGCACTATTATTTTCTCTGTATTGAGCTCACAATTGGTTGTCAGCCTGATTTAACTGGCCATTCAACATGTACCTGATCAAACGAAGGCTTCCTTTTAATAAATGGTGAACTGTGGCTTTATCATCAACGTGAAGTGCGATTTGTGATTGATTCCTGACAAATCAGTCAGCATAAGCCAACTTTCATACTAACATCATGAATGATTGCTAAAGAGGAACTGCCTCCTGGGGCTGCTAAGCTAAAAAAAGGGTTAGTAGCAAACTGACAACTGTCCATCAAGCAGATAGTGATGTGAAAAAATTCAATGGAAAATTATGTGGCTAATGATGGTAATAATGCTAGATACTCTACTGACYTGTGGGAGAGGCAGAAGCCTGCAGCCAATAAAAGGGGCCAGTCAGGTAGCATGAGAAATGGCAAAGACCTCCTGGATAATTGAGCTTTGCTGGCCACGTTCTTGGGAATGAGAACAAGAACTGCTTATATATGAAACCTCCTATGTACTTTTCAGATAGTCTTCAAGGTACAGTTCAAGGCTTAGTTTCTTCAGACATTTAAAAAAGAGAAAGGGAAGCTGAAAACTGTAGAGATCAGGAATAATTTGATAGCCATCAGAAATCTGTGGAAGATTAACTTGAGTAACCTCATTTTTRGAGGGTACTTTTAAGGCTCAGTGTCAAAAACCCTTATAGCATATGACTTGATGTCATTAGAATTCCTAAAAAAWTAAAACTAAATGCAGGAAGTGAATGTTAAGGTTATTGTGTATTTGTTCTTCAGGGATGATACTTATTCTTGTGTAAGGCCAACCGAAAAAGTATTCTCCCTTTTGACTTTTATAAAAAGAGATTGGGAACCAATACATCCTCCATGTGCTTGACATCCCCTCAGAGAGCTTCATTACAACATAAAGATATTGCAGGAATGTGAAGTCTTCTCTGCCCTGCAAAGGGGTCAGTACAGCTTAATTAACCATAGATTCTMATTTCTCAAACCACTGAGTATCCAGCTGTCTCTATGCCCTCCCCTCTTCAGATGTCATATGTGTCATGTACACAGAATATATGTCAACATTTGCCTTCCCGTTGAGTGCCCCYGTTCTTTATCTGGTTGATAGGCAGCTGTTATTTGTTGTCTCATTTTAACCAGTCATTCCCGTTAGCATTAAGACTGGTGGGGAGCAGGGGGAAAGCTGTCAGTTTTGCATAAACCTTGTGCTGACCTTCCTCAGTGGACTTCACCTCAAGGAAAGACTCTTTTCAGGAGATTTCATGCTACCGTAAAGATTAATGTTGAGGAAAGGAAACAGGATGTGAATCATTTTGGAATTCACAAATTCGCAGTATACAAAATCTTTTGTTCTTCTCACTTCTAATATGCAATCTTTTCTTTCTTTTTTTCCCCCAATGGTATTTTTGCCAGAATACTTTTTGCAGAGCAGAAGACTGGAACTCTTCAAAGCCGCTGTGCCAAGTGTCTCCTCTCCCTCCTGTTTCAAAATAAATCATTCTCATGGTGGTAATGAGTAATACAGAAAAATGCAGGCAGTGAGGATTTTGCCAGGGAGAGAGATTTGCAGTGCTGTGCTTTGGCTTGCATGCAAAGTTCTATTTAATGACACTGCCACAGAAGGAGTATTATATTATCTGTCCCACTGCTCAAGCCTTCAGTCTCGGTATTGTGTAAGCACACTACTTTTTACATTTATAAGAGGCAAGTGATTCCAGAGAGATTCCCGTTCCAGCTACAAAACTCAGCAGACCTCGAYTGTTTCATTACCTCACTGTGCTGGGGCAAATCCTGCCTCTGCAGCTGTGAAGGGTCTCTGCCAACAGCTGGGGTAGCTCCAGCTGCACCACTGAGGACCGCGCAGCGATAAGCGCCCGTGGCTCTCGCGTCCCCAGCCYCGCGTGGCTGCAGCCACGCTCTCCTGTCACACCAAAATCACAGGAGCAGGYCACAGCAGGACCACAACTGCTCTTTAGCATCTCCAAAAGACGCAGCAGGAAGAGGAGCTGTGTGCCGTGGGGAAATGGCTGGTCCTCTCCTCTCTGAGGGGTGGGATATAGAGGGCCTCTAAAACCTGCCTGGATCAGCTGCCCTGGCACTGCAAACGCAGTGATGCACGTGTCCTCCCATAGCATCACTGCACAGGCTGGATCCTACCCTAAGCATCCAGAAGACTCAGAAGACTAATGTACAGCATATTCTTACTGCTCCGTTTGCTGATCCCTRATCTTTATTACTTGAAAATGTTATTTTTCCTGCTGGATTTTTCCTTTTTTTTAGGGAGAAGGAGTTTTATTTTTCAACTTAGTTATTTAGGTTATTTTTTATATTCACAGATAATGTAAATGTGGTTTGCCTTTGAATTTGYAGTGTTGGCAGCATTAGCTGTTTCTACAAAATAAGTTCTACRTTACTGCCTGCATAAAAAGTTTCTGATGATTGCCACTCCCTGAAGCTGTTTAGAAGTGCCAGTGTTCATGTGGATAAGATATGCTGAATTAAAAATCTTAATATGTAYAATCTAGGCTGGGTACAGGGACCCTGTTTATTTCCCTGCCTGTCCCACCATTAAGCCTTGACTGCAATCTGAGGGATATACAAGGTCAGTTAACTGCATCCCACTGGGCTGTCACTGGTGAGATAACCAAATTGTATTGTGCTTTATTTTTATGGTGCACAAATATGTCTGCTGGAAGGTAAAGAGAGACTGTCAGCTAGRGTCACTCTCTTGGCATTTTATGAATGGCTGTGTAACAACCATTCATTCACAAAGGTCAGCTTAAACCTGGGCTGAATTCCGGCCAGGAACGTCGATGGAAGAGTCCATATCCTGTTACCAGTCTCCTGAGCTACTTAATCCCCTGAGCTGAAAGCTGACCTGCAACAGATGCAGTTTCAGCAGTTTCCAAGAATCGAAGATGTCCAGACGTGGTATAACCAACATATAGGGACRGTTTCTCAGCTGGTGTAAGTTGCCACAATTCTATTGACATCATCAGCATTATACCTRTTAACGCCATAAATAGGATCAGTCCATAATTTTTTATTTTCCCACGGCTCGTGTTTCGCATGACGCACRTGCAGGTTTTTGAGTGAAGAGGCCTTTTGTTAATACACTCCTAAATATCTTGGTGCCTGATGTGCCACAAGGATAATGGATCTCAATTCTAATTTCCTTTAGGCTGCCTTTACACCAGAGGCTTAAGTTTGATTTACACCACTGCCAGTGGATAATGAGGCCTGTCTGCTTGGGGATTTAGGGGCATCTTTACCTTTGGAAACAGTTGCCATGYTGTTGTTAGTCCAGCATCTGCTGACGGCTGGACGTTCCAGCAAGCAATGTATTTTTTTCTGGGATGCCTCCTTGAGGCTGAGGCCTGGCTGCAGGATGTCTGCTGTAGGCACTTACTGTAAGTGTTCAAGACAAGGTACCGGCCTGTGTAGCCTCCTAGCCCACCCTGGCTCACACACATATTATATTCGCATTTGTAGTGTCATTATGTTGTTGATTTTTTTTAATAGGAGCAAATGCACCTGAGTGTTTTGCTATCGGAAGATACAGTCTTTAAAAGAGAGGACTCTGGCAGGAGAAAAAGCAGCTTCATGCATGAGGAAAGTGTTGTTTATATTAATAGTCTTCCAATTAGAATAAATGATCATCGTTTTAATTGATTTTTTTAGACATTCATTCGGGGTTCTGGGCTTAGTCTCTCTGCAGGAGACCTGGAAATGTGTCTTGCTTTGGCATTTCAGCTGCATTTTCTGGCATGTCTGAGATTTATGATTGGTTTTGATGATGTTAAAGCTGGCATAGCTTTTCTGCTGGTAGAGTATTTGAGCAGACAGGTTTATAGAATTCCAAAGAACTGCATCAGACTGGAGTAGAACTTGATTTAAAGATAATCCAGAGAAGGTGGAGTGTTATGAGAGAAGAGAGAAAAATACATATAAAATAAATTCAGCTGCTAAATTAGACGCCTTCCTCGCTTTGCTGCTTTTTCACACTCTTGCATCTCTGGCATCACCTAAATAAAAGGCAGGAATTCTAAATCAAAGCAGTTGTTTTCACGATCGTTTTTGACACAGTTTGATGTTTCCATAGATGGACTGGCAAATCAGGTAGGTTGTAACATTCTGTCTCACTGACGCTGCTGGCTTTAAAGTTACTGTTGCAGCCGGGTATTCTGCAGAGGTAGACACAACTGAAATGCGAAGGCTGCATGGAAAGGAATGGGACTCTGTTCTGGCCAGCTGCCGTCCTACTGAAATGTACACAGTGAATTTGCTGAATACTGTAGCTTCTGAAATGAAATATCAYGTTCATGTCACCTTCCCATGATGTCTTGACACCATCACTTTCCAAAGCTTCAGTGAAAATTGGAACAGCGCCCTAGCATTATTTCCAGTGTAAACAGGAGCTTTTTGATTGTTAGCTTGTGTCTCAGCTCACGGTGAATGTAAGCTCACCAGCTTTTATTTAGGAGTAACATCACCCACTACCGTTGGATTCTCTTCAATGAGGTTTTACTCATGCATTTACTTGGTTGGTGCAGGGAGAGATTTCTGATTTTCTGTGATTCACAGCAAGTGAACTTTGTCTTTTTATTCATAAAATTCCCAAATGATCAGACATAAATACCTCATTCCTGCCACTATCCGCCCCAAGAGGCTTGTGTGCCAAAAAAAGAACTGGAGCTGGCTGACAAGTCATTTCCTGATTTGCAGTCATTCCAGATTTATTCGGCTACCAGCCACCCCCACAATGAGCATTGTTCCTGTTGGAATGGGAGCAGACTTACTGGTGGGTTTTTTTGTTATGGGCTTGAGCCTGCCAGGTGTTGAACCTTAATTCCTGGAGAAGTTGTCAATGAATTCTGACTTTTTCCTTGTGACTGTGGGATGATGGGGCATCTGGATCTCCCACATACTGGGAGTTTTAACCCTTTTTGAACCTTAATCCATAGTGAGGGTCCATAGTCATGGAACCRTAGTGCTCCAGGGTGTCAAGGGTGGGGTCTGGAATTCTTTCCCATGCCTAAAATGAAGACATAGAAACCAAAGTCCCAGAAAGTGATTCCAAGGAACTCCTTTGTTCCTCAAGTATCTAAATCTCCCTGCACTTCCCTGTATATCCTAGAAGTTTCCAAGGTCCATAGATGCAGGCGTATGCATGCAAACAAGCCTTTGACCTGGGCTCAAGGCATGTAGCATCAACACGTGTCACTGTGATGCAGACACAAGGCAAAGTCTGCCTTTCTCTTCCCAGATCTTGTGAGCGATCTGCTCCTCAGGTGAGCTTAGAGCACGTATCTGAAAGGGAGCCACCCTTGCTATTATCCAAAGGCCCAAGCAAAGGAGGTTGCCAGCCTTCTTAGTGGTAGTATAGCAGTTACTTACCTTGAGAGACCTWATCCACTTTCCTGTAAAGGTGTCGTGCCACCAGGCTGGACACAGTCAGCTAGACTGCAAGATTGCTTGTCAAAAAATCAGCTGGAATTATTTTGAGTGTGTAGAACAGTTTACTAGTACAGCTTGGTTCTAATGTGTAGGTCTTTTCTGGTTCTCTTTATCCAGACTCTGTTTGCTATGGCAAATAGAAGCGTCTCTTAGAAGAGAGAGGAACGCAGATTTCCCTTCCCACCTCACTCGACCTCCGTAGTGGTTCATCCCAAGTTACAGTCATTCTTCCTCTCTCTTGCGTGCTCTTTGCCTTCGTGAATCATGCGTGCTTGGCTTCACAGCTGTCACGTTTCTACAGGGAGGATGAATGTTTCCTTCCTCTAACTACTCTGTAGCTCACTCTCTGGGAGGAAGGGTGAACCCCATTAGGCTTAGAGGGGATTCAAAATGCAGCAGCCCAATTGGGGTCATTTCTTTAGCTTCCAGGTAACTAAGTAATAAGGTGGGCCCAGTACAAAGACAGTTGACTGCTTGAACCACTTTCATTGCAGGAGTAATATGCCCATGTTAAGGAAACTCAAGGCTGAAATGCTGAAATGCTTAGCTAACATGACATTGCAGTGTTACCAGTATTTGCAATGGCTAATGAACTGTTTTACTGTTTTATGGACTTTTGTGGTCATGTAAGAATTTCTCTTCACATTTTGTTTAAATTAAACTTTTCAAGCATTGTGGTTGCAGAGAAAAGCTTTAAGATGCAAATCATAAAGAGTTGCATGCCAGAAGGCAAAAAAAAAAAAAAAAAATCCTATGTAATTATTTTTTTAAATCTCAGGATTTTTTCAGCTTGCATTGTATTTTTTTATTGCTTGGGTTTTGTGATGCCACAAGTGCTGAAAAAAAGTTGCACAGCTGGTTGGAGTAACCTTGAATTATGTGTTAAGTTTGATGTTAGGGATCTAGGTCCTGTTTCCATATGTATCTGCAGATGCAGCTCATACCTGAACTGCTGTACCCTGGCCTGTTCCTGTTTGCAAGAAGTGTTACAGAACCTGCACAGTTGTCATTTCCAGCACAATTACACAAAAGGAGGAGTTTAATGTAGTGATTTGAGTGAGGCTGCATAGTGTCAGTCACTTAAACAATTGGCCCCTGGTCTTATCCTTAGCACATACTTAACACATCTTGCCAAATTATGCGGTTGCTTAGTAATGTGAACAAATATCCCCTGGAGATTCAATAACCAAACTCATTATCACTTGTCATGTAGGCCAGGAACTGAATCCAGATCTCCAGGAGTGAATGACTGGTGTGTTAACCTAGTCTCCTACTGCTAAAATAGCAGAATGAATATGTGCAAAGTCAGCTCCATGTAGTGGGTAAAAATATACCCTCAGTAAAAATGCAGAGAAGGTCTATTAAAAATGATTCTCATTATATAGATTCCATTATCTGAATTAAGAAGAGAGGAGTTTAGCATTTGTTAATGTTTGGAATAAAGACATAAATGAAGAGAAAATTTTTATCATTATTTATCTGTTGTCTTGCTAGCTAAACAATATAGCTTTTCTGGATAAGTGTTATAGAGAAAGAGACTGTTGTGTGTATTATCTTATCTATTCTAGCAGACAACTAGATTGCTTTGCAAATGGGATGTCATTTCCAGTGTCATATGTGGATGCTTTCAGGTGAGTCTACAGCATTCACTGCAGCTCTGCAGTACCTGAGCTTGCTCCAGATACTAGTTTTGGATCCTTAAGCAAAATAACTATACCAGCTAGGCTTATCATAACTGAGCTGACACCTCCCTAGGATCCAGACTTGTAGCCCTGGTTGGGAATGCACCATGCTGCATGGGCATGACCAGCTCCCCTGGAACTAGCTAGATGACACTGCACTGTGCACAGCATCATCTGAAATTTTCACAAAATACTCTGCTTTGTCTCCCGCTCATCAGCAGGTTCCTTCTGGTTCATCGGGAAAATGCAGATAGTCAGCCAGTTTGCTTAACAATGATTTTGGCAATGAATCCAATATTTGTAGATCTGCGAACTGAATACATATGCTGTTGGCTATAAAGATACCACATTTTTCTCTCATAAGCAATCCCAGCTGCATATATGCTTTTTCGACCTTTTT